>NW_022197981.1:1435-599702 GCF_009176525.2 Contarinia nasturtii | reverse complement strand
AGAGAGAGAGAGAGAGAGAGAGAGAGAGAGAGAGAGAGAGAGAGAGAGATAAATAAAAAACAACAAGCAAAAGAACACACATCGACATAATTTATCAACCGTAGAAAATCTCAAGCGATGCGACGCAATCGTGGATTATCTTTCTTTGTGATGTTAGAGAAAAGCAGAATGCAAAAAAAATGCATATCCATCATTTGATGGTATCGTCGGTTGATTTTCCAAGTACGCGCGCTCTCGCTTCGCATCGATATGATCAATTTCAGACGACATAAATTGAAAAGGTATGCCATTTATTCAGAATTATGTGCGAAGATCTAGTGACATCCATTCCAGTTGTCTTTGTGGATATTGTCGCCAATATTTTCCCTTGCCTTCATGGGTCAAGTGGATTGCGCGACAAACTCATTTTTTTCTTCTTCTTCAAACCAACTTCTATTTTTAGTCAGGCACATAGAAACGATGTGTTCTTTCTTTGAAGTCAAAACGTATGTGTATGTGTTTTTCATTTCAAAGAAGAGAATTCTATTTGCAGTCCATCAAATGTCCGTCGCAGTTCCGTTTGCTCAATTAATTGAGAGTAGTAGTTCGTTTTGATGAGCTTAAATGCCACACCAACCTAGTTTCATTTGATCCGATCTGATTTTTAATTAATTTCATTTTGGCCCAAAAATGGTTTGCAACCCACGACCGTAATCTTTTTATGGTGCGTAAACGACCCGGCCGTCAATCATATTTTAACAGAGTAACTGCAAAATCTATTGAAATTTAACTTTTTTTTTCTCATTGACAGAAGAAAAACAATAACATTCTCAAGAAAATCTTCAAAAGATTGAGCTGTGCATGATTTTGAACGGAGATATATGCGAGTAGAATTTAAAAATATAGGGAAAAAATGAAATGTTTATGTCGTAATTAGAATGAGTTTGGACGACAATGCGAACAAAAAGAATACATAATTTTTTTTAAATCTGATAATTTTTTTAACATTCACTAATTAGTTTAAATGGTTTGTGCGATTATTGTGTGCTCTTTGGTAGCATAGACACCTGACCACATTCAATCACCCACATTCGTACAACCAGCGAGTGAAAGAGTTATAGCGCAAATGGACAGTTAGATATAAATCGGTTGTAAAGTTTTGACCTCATTCTTGTTCGTTGAATGTATTGTGTGCGCGAGCGCGTGTTTGCATTCATTTCGCCAGACAGCGTCCAGAAAGATAGACCAAGATAATGAAAGAGAGACAGAGATAGACGTTTTGTTTCCTTTCTCGTTAAATGCTCGAACAAAGATAATGAAATTGTTACGTTGACCTACAATTTTCGCTTCTGAAATTTCTTAATAATCCATGAAAATTCTGAAAATAACGAAAAACCCAAGTGAGAAACAAGAATGAAGATACGCCGACGAATTACATGCAAGATGAAAACACGAGCCAAACGTTGTCTCTTGTGTAAGTGAGATGAGAAGCGAATTAGTGTAATAATTCTATAAGATAAAAACAAACGATTTTCAAAGACACACTTTTATTTTTCTCATTTAGATGATGTGTCTCTCTCCTTTTCTCTCTTTCTCTTTTGAGGTTCTATTGAATTCGATTCGAATTGTGATGTTTTGACTTTGAATGCACGGATTTTGGTGAGATCATCACCGATATACACGCAGACGTAGATGCTTGTTTGTTGTGTTCCCGTTAGCTAATACAGATTTCCGGTCGAATCGAAATGTGGAGTTCGGTATAACGGCGGTGCCGTAAATGGATTTTAAAAGGGGTTTAAACGATGTCGATTTATTTTTTTTCCTTCCATTTAAATGACTCAACCATTGTTATCTGTTTCTTTTTTTAATGTTTATGTGTGTGTGACAAAATTTCAATTATGCTAATAGGCCATGTGGTTTGTTTGTTATATTAGTGTATTTTCGCGACCGATTTCCATTGTCTTAGCCAGCCATTTTTTGCCCATGCTCGACTATATGCGAGTCTATTTCCAAAGATTAACATCGACAGTCGAATGTAAATCGTTTGCTATTATCTGTTCTCATGGACAAATGCCTCAATATATTAGCGTTCCATTTCAATTGGCTTTAAAACCATATAAAAAAATATAGAAGTTCAGAGAAAAAATGTTGAGGTGCGTCTGACAGCCAGAGTCCAAAAAAAATTATTTTTTTCAAAAAAGCGGTTTTTACCATAAAATTTTATGTCGGTCATATAGTCGAACATTTGTTTGTGTATCTACGTGCATGTGAGCCAAACTCGTGGCCATCATACGCACTATTTGAAAAGAAGAAGAAAATGGGCCAATTTATATCATTTCACAGAGTCAATTTGAATATTTAGATTCGATTTCATAAAGGCATACAAACGATGTGTGTGTGTGTGTGTGTGCGGTGTGACTTTCAACATTTTGTTATTTTTATTATACATTTTATCTACATCTTTGCGCACGAATCTCGCACCATTTCATGCATCCGACCATAGCATCTATATTCATCGATTGCGACAGACCACGGCTCCCATGCCATTTTTTCCCTTCCTTGCGCTTATAAAATTGTGTTAATGCAACTCGACAAAAAGTCATAGCAAAATTTCGTGTTTCGGTTTTTTTCCTTTAGAAATTGAATTTATTGCGTAAGTATAAAATCACCCACATGCCCATTTTAAGTAAAAACTGACACAGTTTTGCACTTTATAGTTTTGATTTTAAATTAGTCCCATTAATCAAGTTTGAACGACCGCTGGTGAGAAAAAAACGTGTACCAAGGGAGAAAAAGCGACAAAACTGGGTGTCACAAAATGACAACGTTATTCAATCTGATTAAATACACATTCAATCACACATTTAACTTTAATTTTTTAGGAGAAAACATGTACACACCCAGAATTTTGAATATTCTCGAAATCGATTTTTTCCAAGAATGAGAAACATTTCATGTATAGAGTTTGACCAGTTTTTTTATAACGAGATTAAAACTGTTTTTAGCTCAAAAGTCAAAGTTTGAGGTAATAAGTCCTACTTAAATTCAATCATTTTAATGATTTACTTTAATCCAATCGAAATTCCGACGAAATTTGGAAATTAAAAAAAAAAATGAAGGGGAAAATTGGTTAAAATCGATTAATAAAATCACCTCCACTTAAAATGGTCAGAAACCGTCAATTCACCCATAATTAAATGGCATTTTTTATCAATTCTGTTTCATCTCTGCATTTAAATTCAAACTTGACCGCACTTCAAACTTTCATGCAATGAAAGTATTTTTAACATTCGATGTTTAATGTGGTTTCACATTGAGTGCATACATACATCAAAATACAAAGTGCTAAAATGATACGAAACGAGAGAAAAAAGTGATGTGGATTAAGTTACGTTTTTGCCACAACGTCAATTAAACATCGTGGTTGGTTATTGTGGTTCGTCACGTAACCGCACTTGATGTACCTTCCTTGTTGGGTTAAGTGCGGTCAAAATGACCATAGCAAGAAAGAAAGAGAGATCGAGGAAAAGGAAATAAAATTGGTTCAATGTCAATTTCTCTCCGTGCACATTTGATCATATTAAAGCAACGACCCTGAGGTCGACGAATTTCACCTTTCATTCTTTTGGCACAATCAAAGCCAACATTCAATCGGATGTTGTCAACAAGACAGTCAACGCTATTTGGTGTTCAGATAAAAAAACACACATCAACATGACCGAAAGAGAAACAGAAATGATGTGTTGAACATGTGGCATTTTCATGATATTGCCATAAATTGGAGATATTGTGCGCGATTTTGTGATTACGTTGCATGCTACTGTGCATCATATAACTTCAACGAACGACGAAAGAAAAAAAAAATCCAATGAAACATTCATCTTATGCACAAGCTTACTTATATCTCTGACTAATAATTTAGCGAATAAAAAGATAGCTGGCAAGATGAAAGAAAATGAAAACACACGCACATGCGAATACGATGCGCTCGAAATTGAAAACGAGCAATTGATGATGAGTTGGTCAATTTAGTGTTGGCGAGCCTATATGCATGGTTGTTAATTTTTCCTCTTCGCTTTCGCTGATTTATACACCAAACGAAAAGACGGTATGCATTTAAGCACGCATGCGAATGCATGCGAATAACCTGAATTTAAGACGATGAAAAATTGCAAACTCTATACGCAAATCGAGACGAATTCATACGCACACCACTTTATGAATGCCAAAAATATAATACACACAGCCTCCGACAAATGGCTTATAATTATAAAAAAAGTGATACGCAAAACTAATTTTACTCGACACCATATAATTATGCGTGTGCACTGCGAATGCAGTTCCACCATGATGATACGTTTTCTCAAATCGAAAGATGTAAAATTGGCATAAGTGTCTACAATGTTTTGCTTTCTAGGGATCTTTTGCACACATAACTTTCGATTTATGTGTAGATCGTATTTCTTTCTCTCAGAGAATCTAATACTCAAAAAAAAAGATAATGTTTGCACATAACGATTGCTGTCATCGATGTTTGTTTACGCGCAAGCACTTCTAACATCCGGCTTGAATGCATTGCCATCCATTAAATGGAGCATATTTAGTTTCGTTTCATTATAACTGCGTTTAATAGCGCGCACAAACTATGTATGCACACAGCGAGAATTTACATTTATAAAAAAACCGACAACCGAAGATCGAACGAAAGGGAAAAATATGTGTGTATTAAAAACTAAACGGACTTATTTTTCACTTGACTGATGTTACGGCCGAAGATCGCAGATAGACTTTGTGTATTTGATTGCCTTGCAGCATTATGCGTATTTCATGGTATACCAATTTAACGAACAACAGCATTCTTTTCGACCGGTCAAACATATAAATTGATGAAACTCGAAAAAAACACAACAACAAAAACTTGGAATGTTGGGTTTTTGCCGGTTTTTTTTTTTTTCATTTTGGCTTGTTATGCGCAAGCATTTCTGTTTTTGGGCTTGCAGCAATTTTTATGATTGCTGCTTTTATTTCGCCATCGCCACAATTAAAATTGCCCCTTTTCAAAATTGCGACCGAAATAAAATCGACGTGTAAAGTAAAATGTAAACTTTTTCTCATTGACCGTTAAAAAACTGATTTATTTATCTTTAAAAACTGAATTTGTTGATCTGCTAAACGAAATTAAGGTTTCTATGTTTCATTTTCATCGATAGATATTTGAATGTGTCGAGTTCTAAAATTCAAAGGTTGTCAATAGCATTTGGCACATATTTCGAATGGCATATGTAGATTGATATGCGTGAATATCTATGTTGATCACAAATCATCCCACTGTTGTATATTTTCTATTTCAATTAGTGTTTACTATTTAGCGCGCGAGTACGCTTCATATGAATTTCAAGCGAAATCAGAAGTAATCGAAATGGAAAAAGAGAAAGACATGTGATGGAAATTGGATCGTTTAAATGAAATTTATTAATAAATCTATCTTCCGCTTCATTTTTATTGTTTGAAATATAAGCGGACCCGCTGAGCCATTTCAACATTGACTCCAAAATGCCACAAACACACAGCAGTAGATCAAAGAATATAATATCCCGTCTAATGATTGATGACAAACGATCAAACCGACATTAAAGGGAAAACAAACAAATCTGCATATCAATGGCAATTGCTGCAAATGAACGGCAAAACGTGCACCGTGTGACACACAACATCAGGCACGGCCATAAACCAGATAAAAAGAAAGTGAAAGAAGTGAAAAGGAATTCAATAAATTAGCCAATTATTATACGCTGTTCGATAAATGACGATTCAAATAATTATGATTAGGAGAAATGCGCAACAAATGCAAGGGATAGAAAAGTCTTGATGGAAAAGGTTATTTTTTTTTAAAATTACCAAGACTAAATCAATGTAGGTAAATGCTCTGATTTGTTTTTTTCAACCGACCGTTGTGCATTAGTAAGTGGCGCACCTACTGTACTGCAACTAACATCAAGCGTAAACATAAACCCTCACTGGATGTCAATCAGTAGATGCGCCACTTGCAAATGCACAATGGTCGGTTGAACAAAATACCATTACAAGCATATAGCGTTTCCAGACATTGGCGTGAATAGAATGGCGTTCAAGATATAAAAAAAAAGATTTTTTCGCCGTTTTTTCAATTGAATATTCCTTCGACTGAAAACGCTAATTTTAGAAAGAAGTCAAGTTTAACTATCGTTTTTTTTTTTCCCTTTCGAAAATTTCAATGACAAGAAAAAAATCAATGGGAAAAGTGTTTCTCTTTATCTTTTTCGAAATTCATAAATGAATTCATTGAAGAATAACTTTTTGTAATAACCACATTGAAAAAACTTTCCGAATTCAATTGATTGTGAAATAGGGAATTCAATTTTTTTTTTATTCAGAACATGAAATTCGGCTCAATTCATCGATATTCAACGTCTGAACTATAATTCAATTAAATTCATTTCGTTTAAAGGAATGAAGATTGAAAGCAAAACTATTTCCCTTCTCCTGCAGTAAAAAAAGCGGTTTCGTATGGTTTACGATCATCAGTGTTTTCCCAGAACAGAATTATCGATCACGATGTGTTCGTCGATAAATCGTTACAACTTTCACCTATTTCACGTCGATTTGACAGTAGATTCTTTCTCTTGATAGTAATCATTCGAATCTTACTACCGTGTCTCACATAAATGTGGCCGTAATGAAAACAACGTTAAAACACTGCACGGTAGAAGCAACTGACCTATGACATTCAAATGGAAATGCGCAAACCATTTCTTGTTTTATTTGAACTATGTACTGTCCTCTTTCGATGCTTCCATCGAGTGTGAGAAGAAGTGAATGCATTAATTGCAATCGATTGAGTTGTGAATGTGATTTCACAATGCTTGTTTGTTGTCACTTTTCTGGACTGTGTCAAAAGACAAAAAAAAAGAACCATCTTGAAGGCTCTTTCCGACTGAAATGGAAAAGATAAAATACAAAAACAATAGACATTACAAATGAGCGATTTGTACACACATTTTCACATTTTCAAGGGTGTTCATTCATCCAAATCACTTTGCGGTGTGTGAGTTGTTTGTAAAGTGGGAAATTGAATGTGAAAATCTTGTTTAAACATTCCAATGAAGAAGCAATGGACTCAATTTAACAATAAAAAATATAAACAAACGCAGAACTGCACACAAACGGCATCTCTAAACTGAAGACTAATTTACCATAACTGGTGTGTTGTTAAGCTACCGCAAAAGCGGTTATGGCAATGCACCACATATCGATATCGCTAAGGTACAATGCACTCTCATGTCTCTTCAACCAAATAATAAATCACCGAAAAATTCGCCATTCTTTTCGAATATTTGATCTTTTTCATTTTTCCGAAGCACAACAATTAAAATTAATTGCGCCACCCATACATGACTGACACATTTGACCGACAATCAGATCTCTGGAATTTATTTATGAATTGATGAGGAAGAGAATAGCAACCATTGGATGAAAGTCCGACTTGGACAAAGAAATTAAATAGCGATTAGCTATATATTTATTTACAAAGAACCCAATTTGCATGTGGTTCTCTCTGTGTCTTTGTTTCAACTTGACTGTCGGCACATTTTTTTTACGAAATTTTTGAATTTTTGTAACACATATTGGTCTGTTTTTATTTCTTTTTTTATATTTAAATAATTCATCGTGTTTTGCTTCAATTATTGCTTGTTGATTGCATGCAAAATACCTTTAGTAACGTCGGCGAAAAAAAATAACAACCATCAACAGCATGGATAAAACAAAGAAAATTCGTTAAATGTCAGTTGGTCGTTTATGTTTATTATGCTGTATTTTGTGTACGGGAATTTTGTGAAAAAAACAATGCCAACGATGCGGAGCGATAGACAACGTCGTGTGTTGATTCTATAGTGTGCTCGGCATTTGCCATGGGCTCGCTCTTCGTTCGACTACGACTACGATGACGGCAAACGGTGATATATGGAAATTGATGCACTGCGTCGTGGACCAATGACTCACACAAATCTTGTATTTCGTTGTTGATTGTTTTGCCAAATGAATGTGGTTGTTGGTGATTTTTTTTTCTCTCTGCCATGGCAGTTGTTGTTCATTTGCCGTTAGTTTTGGGCAGACAATCGTGAATATTTGCATTTTCTTGTTGTTGCTACTGGAAGAACCAAAGGTTTTTCAGTAAAAAAAAAAGAAATAAAATGAAAATTTAGAGAAGAAGAAAGAATAAACGACGCCACAGACACGTTAATTCATCAATAACAAACAATGTATCGACAGCACAATTGTTTTATGTTATATTTTAATGTGTATCGTTGTGAGAGGCCGCAAACAAATTAATGTTGCAATGGAAAAATATTATCGTTCCGCTCACAAAATTCACATGCCCGTGCTACTTTATTCGTGTGTATGTGTGTTATGTGTTATTCATGAGAAATGGTCCGAGTTTAGTATGTTTTCATGGTCTTGGTCACTAGATGCAATTTCAAATGACGAATATTATGGAACCCGCTTTGTATTTATTATTATTTTTTCTCATCAAATATTTGTGTCCCAATGCAACCGTGTTTACCGTCGTCAGTATTGTGGAATGAGGACGCATACTTCTTAGTTTAAAAACTCATAAAAATCGAAAGGTTCAAAACCTAAAGTGAGTGCATCAAATAGGTCTGTCTCCCCATTAAAAGGCACACTTTCGTCATCGCACTTATCCGGCAGCTGTAATTTCGATATCATCCTCCATCATTTTCATGATTCGGATGGTAAACGGTATGAGAAGGTCCATTGCCGACAGCAAATATAACCCATTCAAATCGATTAAAGTCAATCTGGGTTTTTTATGTGAGTGTTGTTATTCGCAAGCGAGCGCACACACAAAATCGGTTTCGCATTCATAATGGGCCAATTATGGTTTCGAGATTAACCTAATGGATAAAACAAATGAAATTATCTATCGTTAGACGATCGAACTCAACAAAAAAAAAAATTGGTCGACTCATTGCCATGGGGAGTTTCATTTTCGTTTTTCGGAGTATTTTGATGAAATCGAATTTCAACAGATACACACTCATACTAGCATGAGATAAAACTGTGTGTGTGTATATGTGTGTGACCTCCTGTTATGAATGATTTTCTTCTCTCTTGTACTACAAATAATCCATCGATAAGCCACTAATGGTGCAATTTTGACCCGGACACAAACTACTAATTAATGGCAACTGTTGAGGTTTTGAGATTAACCGACTTAAATTGAAGAAACAGTGTCAGGTGGGAGTGATTGCGGTCTATGCAAACTTGCATTTTTCTTCATTCTCCTCGAAGGGGTGTGTGTGAGGCATCAATTTAGTCACCTATATTTTGATTCAACGGTGTGCGGGTTCAACATCTTTGTTTGGAACAAATGATTTTGATTTGTTTCTTTTTTTATTCGTTTCTTTTCGTTTTTTATTTTCTCAACGAAATAATCACTATTAAGTACCTGCTGGTAAGTAGGTAAAAAAAGCCTGCGAACATTTTCAAATTGAAAAATTATTATTAACGAAATGAATGAGTAAATGAAAAAAAAAACTCCGACCGAATAAACAGGCACACACTCATTTACAAACATTCACCGTATTTTGTTCACTTTGGCAAATTCGACGAGCAAAAGAAATAGTCGCAATCGAGGTGAATACAACAACGATAACAAAAGCAGAGAGTGCTCGCGCACCAACAATGGATCAAGTGAGAAATACAATGCGGTGTGTGGTGCTGCCTCGAATGTGCACTCCGTGTTGTCAGTCTATCTCTCTCTCTCTCTCTCTCTTTTCTATAGAAACATGCCCGAATGTACCACACACACACACACACAACGCACAGTGCAAGAACTTATTTCGCAAATCGAAAGTATGTCATAATTTTTCTCTCTTTTTGTTGTTGTTGCATATAAGCTTTTGTATTTATATATGCATATATTCCGGGCTAGAAAGAGTGTTCGTATATATGGTGCATTTGCAACAAATCGTTTGTGAGGAGTGAACGCGTGTGTTTGGGCAAAGAAAGAGAGATGCAATGTGTGCTGGCTTTTAATTCCCTTGGTATTTAAGAATCAAATCAAATCGGTTTGCTGTGGGCTTCTTTCACTTGGTGCGCACTCTGCGCTCACATAGAATATTGTTTCTTTTTTCGTCGTATGTGAAATGAAGGAAAACCAACTCGCACTAGCACACCTAGAAACAGGTACTTTAATTTCTCTGTATGTGCTCTTGCATATTGATATTTTTTCTGGTTTCATTCATTTTTTTATGAGAGTGACGCTCATCAATATGCCTCGAGCATCGTGCAAAACCAAGCCAGACCCATTTCATTTTAAAGCGAATTTGGTGCACGAACCATGTCGTGAGGACACAAATCGAAATGCATACATTGTCGATTTCTGAGAAGAAGAAATACAAATCAATTCATTTCGATGCATTTTGTTGTTATTTATTGACATTGTTTCATTTATTTTCGTTCTCGCATTGTATTTATAGCCAAGGATTTTTCAGTTTCATCTAATCGTGTGGCATTCTTTCATTTTGCAATTATTAAACATTTTCAACTGGAAAATGGTTATTATGGACCTTGGAGCTGGTTTTTTTTGTGCCTCTTTTCATGATTCAACCTGTTCTGAGAACACAGAAAAGCGAAAGAATTGCCGATTTACAGAATTGCATAGAAACCGATTACCGCTGCGCGGTGGTTATAGTGAATTTTGAATAGTTGAAGATTTGTAATTGTTACGATTGTGCGATTAAAATGAATTCATGAAGTGTTTGGCTCTTTCAATATACGCAAAATGAATAGAAACAAAACCAGTTTCTTTTTTTTTGTTTCTTGTTTCAAATCAAAACGATTTGCGTCGCTTTGCAGTGCACGCTTGGCCAATGAAATGCGCGTATATATGTGCTATTTTGAACTATGCGATTAATTTTATGTTCATTGATAAATCATTTTATTGGTGGTTTGTGGTATGTAAATGGTTAAAAATGTCGAATACAAGTTTGTGTGTACAAAATGGCCGTTATCATTTCAGTGGGTGCAAAATGTTAATAAAACCGTTAAACGAAGTAATTTACAATCATAAAGAATCGATGGTGTTAGACACACACAAATACCCAACGATTTGACACATTTATTTGGTTTTTGCAGGCGTTGCGCTCATTGCTTACATTTATCGATGTATCAGCAAAAAAATATCAATCGACTAAATAAATTAGCCAGTTTGGGGGCAATTCAGGCACTTTGAAAGATCATTTAAAAACTTGATATGTTGCGATTGTACCGACACACAATTTGCACACAAGAGAGGCTATAATGTAAATGTTACTTGTCATTTGGAGTGAGCCATGCCACAAGACATGTAAATATCAAATCGCTTAAGAAACAAACGCCGAAAAAAAAAGAAATGCAAACAGTTTGCATTCTGTGCCTTCCGTTCTACCAATCGCCGCATGTCAATTTCAGTGTTGATTTGCGGTAATCGTTTTCATTTCTACAGCGATACAGCGAAAGAGAAGAGAACGTTGAAATTGCAAAGCCTGCAGACACCTTGCGCTAGATGCAATAATTACACCGTGCACATAATTGTTGCTTTTGTACACATCAAGTGAAGAACACACACACACAATTTCGCTTACAATTTTTTCTTCTTCTCGGTTTGATCAATGCAATTTATTCGTTCATTTCATCGAATCATCATCATCTGCCACCGAACATTTCTTCAGCTATATGTTTATCGTGACTAGCATTTTACAATGCAATACCTTTTTTTATGTAATTTGTGACAATTCTGGCGTGCGGGGAAGCATAGATCGGTACGGTGCAGTGTGTAGATTGTAGAACATTATTTGAACTAGTTTCTTTGAATCACAGATTCAGCAGTACTGCGCATGATCTAAAAACAAATGCTCAAAACAAATGAAAAATTAGAACGACCATTTATGGGAGACGATTGTTTTCCATTTTTCCATGTATCTCTGTGCGGGAGAAAAAGATCAAGAAGATGAAGAAAAAAAAAGAACGGGGGACGCAATGCGATGTTGCATTAAAATGTATAATTCAATGTCAACATCCGAATCACAATAATTCTGAGTTTGCTTAATTGAATTCTCTCTTTCGATACATGTATGTATAGAAAATTAAATGAGCGCGCGCACAAGTGAGTGCGTGAGAAGTTGCATCGCTATGCCGTCGATGCACACAAGAACTTTATTTTGATAGTAAAATGTTGTGTATTTCGCGTGCACACGCTCACGCTCCCAAAGGTAAGAAACTAAAAACACAATTCAGAATGAAATTTAATGTATGAAGTTAGATGTATTTTATTTATTTTTGGCGAAAAGAGTGAAGTTGAAAATTGCGGCGAAAGAAAAAGTACTTTAGACTTTCAAGTGAAACAACAGTGAATAGAGGTGGAAACAAAAAACAGAACAACGGAAATCGCAGTACAATTAATTCTGTACATTATGTGTATATCTCTTCCGAAAACTGATGATCAACGATCAGAACATCATTTTCGATGCGCAATAATAAACAACGCGGCTTTTCATGGCCGTTGTTGTTGTTTTTTTTTCTTCAGCGCAACAGACTCACTCAATCATTCGTTTTTTTCTGCATCTTTCGTTTGCCCATTCAATTTCTAAATCATGTTGCGCTGTTTTTTTTTACTTTTCTTTCGATGTGCTCAATTTAGAAGCTTCCATTTTTCACATGTACTCACTAAAGTTGAGTTGTTGCCTTCAATCGTCGTGTGCGTGTACGTGTTTGCAACTTAATTTATTTTCATATTGAAATTAATATGTCGATTTGTACAAGCAGCCGATTGTCCAAAGTAAACACAATTCACAGAGTGCTTGCACTGACTTGCTCAAAATACACATATAGAATATTATAATTTACCACACGATTTTCTTTTTTCAAATCTTTCTCTCTCCGTCGTGTGGTCGTTTAGACTTTTTCCTATTTGAATCGCTTTCTGCTCAGTATAAGTCATTGTTGTTGTTGTTTTTTTTGTGTATTGTCTCTCTATATGAGAGCACTTACGATGTTTGTTTTGTCCATTTCACTGCGTGTGACGCGATCGCAAACTCTATGCTCGCTCATTCACTTCCATTGTATTTATTCGGTGGATTAACGTTTTTTTTAATATTCTTGTTGCTTATTTGTCGATTGGATTTGTACACCTATGCTTTCCATTTATTTTGGTCCGTATTCTTGTTCACTGGCAACTTGATTCGCTGGACGATCACAGCTCACGCAAATAATAAAAAAACACACCATTTGGAGGAAATGTAAAATAGGTTTTAAAATATCACAAATCTTTATAGCAGTAGAGAAAGAAGAGAAAGAGATTCACCAGCTGAAAATAGGTTGCGCTCGCGCATACCGCATAACACAAACTAAATAATTAACTGTTTACGTTTGTGTGTGTGTTTTTGGCGAGTAACATTCGCCGAAGTAATTTTTGAAATTAAAAAAATGAAGAAAAAAAAACCAAATTAAAATTTGAATCGATAACATATGTCATGATGATGTGAGCGATTTTTTATCTTTGAAAGATGTTTGTTTTTTTCTTCTTCTTTTTATTAGAATAGAACAAAGCCAATACGTTTGTTCGATATTCATTGAGATCAGGACCAATTAATTTTGTGTTTTACAATGAAACGTGAAAGCGAATCGAAACGATCGAATAAATTCGAAACTCGAAATTTATTTCCATTCATGAAAATTCAGAAGAAAAAAAAATCATACATCATTTTGACTCGTCAAAATTGAATTTGAAATATTTCTTTGTTTCAGCTTCTATGAAATAGCTTCGACCTTATCTCAAAACAGCAGTGAATGTAATAGATGACGACTGACGATGATTCACAATCAATTAGATTCATCATCATTACAATTGGCTCAATATCAGTCGACGTCAAAGTGAAACTGAATGACATGCGAAACATAAAATATCACCGACGTATTATGCCTGGCATAATGAGTCGTTTGTTTAAATTGCCTGGAAATGAAACCGAAAGACATAAAGAAAGATGAAACAAATGATTGGCTTGTGACTTCATTATCTGATCATAGGCTAAATTGAATTTGACTTGCACGCTCCACACCTGTTATTATATAGCCATTTGGATTTTTAAATTTGCCAACTTCAAACCCAATTTCTCGTCTTAGTTTCTTCGATCGATTGGTTTATTTGCTTTGGTGCTCAGTCACCAATGAATATTTTCAATTACTTCAGCCTCTTCTGATTACCCGACGATTAATCGATCGATCATATGCATCATATGGAGAACAATTCAAATTCCGAATCGTGATTTGTACTCTTGACAAATATCAACATGAAATCAATAAAGAGAAAATTTAAACGCGATCTCACAACGAATGCCCAAATATTCGACGAAATAGAAATGACCAACGGGAATAGAAACAATTAAAATGAAGCCAACCAACAATCATTTTGAATGTAAATTGGTCATGAAACTCTATTTATAGCCGGTGCCTGTCTGAGTATAACAATGTGTGTGTTTGTGTGCGCTTGGCCGATTTCATTGTTATGAGAAAGAGAAGAAAGATCATACACTTCATATATTTTGTGTTTATAAATAAGAGCATTTAAATTAGAATATTTTTTTCTGTCTTCAGCAAAACAAAAAAAGAAATAGCGAATGCGGATGCGAAATTCGCGCGCAAATCGAATAGAATAAACAACAATCTAAGTATCACACGTAAACGCAGCACATGCACACACACACAAACCCGTCAGCTGAAGAGCTGCGCGAAAGAATCAGGTCAATTACGACAATAAGATACAAGATGAATATAATGCGAGTAGAAGAGTTAACACGATAGAAAAAGAAGAATAAAATACACATAAACACACTTATTTACCGAAGAATTTATAAGCAAGCAAAAGAAGCAATCTGACAGAGTGAGGGAGCGAGAGAGAGATTAGAAGATAAAGAAGAAGCAGAGAAGAAAACATTGTGGCAACATGCAAAATGACTAAAGTAAATAGACAGTGTGCAAAATATAGAATACTAAATCGAAGAGAATTGAAAAAAAAAGAAACGACGGATTTTGCATATTGCCTACCAATATCTGGTTTTTCAATAGTCACATTGCATGAGTGCAACAATAAAACTGCAAAACAAACTCACTCATTTTCCTTATACTGAAGTTTGTCTTCAGCACCAGTCACACGATATATTGTTGTTGTTTTTTTTTTTTGCTTTATTGTTTGAGGCTGGTTTACGGTTTTCTTTCTGATATGTTATGATATTGGTTTCAATGAAAACAATTGCCGGAGCCAAAATACATCACATCTTGCACACAAGACGATGACGACGACAACAACAACAACAACTAAGAAGAAGATAAAACAGAAACAAACAGAAAATTGCACATTAGATTCGATTGGGTATTTGTTCGTGATTGCCTTGACCGGTGTGCGGTTATCGAATTAAATGATGTGATGTATTATTGCGCCATCAATAAATAGTGATTCACTTAATTACAATTAGATCGATTTTTGCCTATTTTATTGTTTGATCTTTTTCGTCTTGACGTTTTTGTTGTCGTTTGGTTGCGCTCTCTCTCTATCTCTCTCTCTCAATATGTAGCGGCTGATGCGGATTGCGTCAATTGGGATGGTATTGTTTCAAGGAATTGTAAAACGTAGACAAAAAATGGCTTTACGTGTTTCACTTTCAATTTTCATTAATCGCATCGTTAGCACGAATCTGTCATTTTAGTTTCGAATCCGACCGACACATTCACAGAAAAATTTCAATTAAATCAAGCATCGATTTTGATCTTGTCGCTCCTTGTACTTTGTACATAAATAACGAATCGTGTAATGGGCGCAAAAGAGAGTGTGCGTGTGTGCGACACAAAAATCAGTCGACATTCGTATGTGTGAACACACTTTTTTAGGCACATCGATTTACATAATAAACACAAAATGAACCCGTACGTTATCAATTTGTACAAGTTTTGTCAAGCGCACAAATGCAATCGTGCCGACTGCTCGAATACAATTTTCCAATCGGTGTATGTGTATGTCTTTTTTTCATTCGTTCGTATTTCGGCATGACTTTGTTTTAAAACAGCAGCAGCACCAGCAACAGCAATAGCCAACTTTGACAAGAATGGAATGCGTTTTGTGCATACACCAGACTCAAAGAAATTTATATATACACATATTGTGTGTGAAAGATGTAAACTGGTTGGCACATTGTGCAAGCAATAACAACACACTGTTTCGTTGTGTGTTTGTCATGGAGTCGAGACAATTTTAAGCTGTACATTACATCAACCTGGGCAAAACAAGCAATTTTTCACTTGAAAACCAGCAACAGCAGTTTGGTGCTCGATTTACCATTTAATCACCATCACCATAAACAATTGCATGCACAGGCGCAACGAACACAGCGCCCAAGATTTTCTCTCTTGCTCTCTTTTTTTTTCATTTCAACGCCATTGATCGATAAACAGCCTTCGAACAATTTCTTTTCGCCGCAATCGTTGTGTGTATGTACAAATCAAAATCCCATATTACCAATTTCGGTGGAGATTACGCGGTGTCTCGCATTTTGTATTACTCATACTCAGTCCATTGGCATTTCTGTGTCGTGAGTATGTGCGTTTTGAATGACAATGCACAAAACAACCGTTTATCAACTCACTTTGTGTCTTTTACATACAATTGCCAATATAAAATGGACAATTTTTTTCTTATGCATTCGATGCCAAGTTGCAGCTGCACAAACAAACCACAAGGGGAAGATAGACATTGTCGTGTGTATTACATTATTTTTCTACTACAATATTAGCAATGGTGCAATTGTTTACTCATTGAATGTCATTGTACCACATCGGATTGAATTTGCATCGTCATCGACGCCACCAACGCCGTCGTCAAAATCGAACATTTTGTGTACAAAACGAGTAAAAGTGTATGTATACAATTTTCTTCTTTCACAACATTGAATCCTAATGAATTTGCTTGCTTGTGGTTTTAGTGTGTTTTTTTTTTGCGAAATTCCCAGGCCATTTCTTATACACAAGCGCACGATCAATCTCTATGCGCAAGCCATCATAATTAGAATTAATTAGATTAATCATTGGTAATACTCGATATTGGAATTTATTTCAAACCAATTATGGTTTAATTAAAAAAATATTTCTTCAGCCAATTCAATCGAAATTAACAACATGCTCCCCATCGATGCGTCCCGCTTGAATGGCTCTCTCTCTCTCTGTGTCTCTATTCGAAGTGCGATGCGTGTTTTGCCAATAATTTTATAGTTCGACATTGCGTAGTGTGAATACATATTTTTTTCGACTCATTTTCGAAATAAATTTTGATATATTCAGCTTTCATATTGGAATGCACCGCTAAAATCGACATCATTCTCCTGTATTTGTTTGCTTACAACATAATGAGGAGTGGCATTCAATGTGAATGAACTGCATTTGCACATGCAACACCGAACCACATGCCATTTATAAAATATATGTCATTTTAAATGACACTGTGACGAATACAACCGTTCGTCAACCACATTCATCCACCCATCTCATATCGATATCGCCCTCAATTGACACCGAAAGGCGAACCATTCTGAATTTCTGAATCATTGAGATCATACACAGTGCAACGATCCATAACGTTTGACATTATCCGCCTGCACATTTTTTGGACGAACGATTCTTAACCATGAACAATGTGGAATAAAGATTCCGTTGGAAAACCCAACTAAATTTGATTTACCTCAATTAAGACTCTTACGACTTCTTAAGTTGTCAAGATAACTAAAATGGCTTCGACCGAAAAAAAGCAACGGAAATATTATCTTTTACCCGTTGATTAGTCAAAATATGCTACTTTTAGCGAACCAAGTTCCGTTCGTACGGTAACTTTCAATAAACGATCAAATTTAACTAAATAAATTCTCGTGAAAATTCAGTTGTCCGTGAAACGGTATGCAAATGATGGTATGACCAAAAACGTTCCATAATTTTTAGCTCAGAGTTGTTGTTTTCCAAACTCATGGAAGTATCGAATTTTCGCACGATACTTTTTTTCATTTTCAGTTTCAAATTTTGATCTCAACTTTTTCTTCTTCTCCTAGAGCTAGTTCAAGTTCTCTTTTCCGTTTCAGTTTCTATAAAAAAAAATTCCACGTTGTCTCGGTTCAGATCACTTGTTCAATAATTGGTTTGGTTTTCTCACATATTTTTCTCTCTCTCTCTTCTTCGTCAGTTTTAATTAGAAAATATTTAATTTGAGAATGTGTGCGCGTATGTCGTTCCGGAATATCGCTCGACAAATTGAAACAAAGGTGCAGTGGCATCATTTTCAATTTGAATGCGATCACACAGACATACACGCACGCACACGGTTTTCTTTGTATAATTATGCATTTACTTACATGCATAAGTGTGACGTTGACAAATATGATGTTATTGCTCGCTATCATAAGCATTTTTCAGACGCACGCCGATTGCAAACAAACACATGTACACATATGATGCCAAGCATCAAGCATTAAAGCTAGATCTGATGGAAATCAGAACAGAAACCTAGATTAAAGCTATTTTTTCATCTTCATATCATGCCATTTTTTAATCTGCTCTCAGTGTGCGCGTGCACTTCACATGTGTGTGTGTGCGTGTGTTGGTGTTGGTTTCGTTGTCTAAAAAAAAGATATTGTTTTTCTCATCAGTACTTTTCCGTGAACCCATCGGAACTTGTTGACGATGGAGTGTTTACCATATGCAATGTTGTCTGTATGCCATGTGACGATGATGGAAAAGAAATTCTTTCGTTCTCCTCACTGTGTGTCTGTCGTGTAAGTGTGTTAGCGTTTAGTACAGACCTACTGCTCCAGTAGCCGCCATTAGCAGGTTATTCAATTTAAACTCGACCAAAATGTGAATGGAATTGCATTTCACCTAATCCAGACAATCACCAAGAAGCATAAAAGTGCACAGACACACAATGGCATGTCATGTTGTAAATCATCATCACCTTTCATCTCGTAATTGGCTGCAATTCTTTTGCTTTCTTTTTCCCCTCGCACCATTTTGCTTTTATTCCAAATTCGAAATCAATTGATCATATAGAAAAAAAAAATCAGTGATCTTTTGCCATCGCGTCATTCAATTCGATTTTGTTTGGCTTTCGTTTTCGTTCGCCAAAAATAACAACCAAAAATGTGTATGTATTGTTCCACATTTGGGTACTGTAATTCGTTTGAATAATAATTTTCCAAAATAGACGAAAAAATAAACCATTGTTCAAAATGTAAATCGATTCTGGAATTTTGAACTGAACACGAATATAAATATATACTACACGGAACTGAATTTGAAAGCAGCCTAAAGGATTCATTCAATATTCAATAACCATTTCGCTTTGAGCTTTTCGAATTGTGTTTTATTTTTATTCTTTCGTCTCTCTATAAAGATTTGTCTCAATTTTGGTTCGTTGCATTTTTTTAGTTTAACTGACGTTACGAAAGGGAAATGATTTGAGTTGCAAAGAGAAGGTATAATTCGATATCAACCGTATGAAATCGCCGATTTGAATGCACGGGAAATGTGTTAGTTAGTTTCGTTGTTATTATTTTTTTTGTGATCGTGCCAATTTCAATGGAAAAAAGATATTTATCAAATCGGTAATTCGATTAGAGTTTGGCGTCCGCATTTGCCGCATTTCTGCCTCAACCGATCATGATTTCGATTTCGAATCGATTGTGTGCATACATAAATGTGAGTGTTTGCTGGTGAACCATGAGAAAAAAAAAATAAAATCATTGATTGCAATTTTCACTTCTCTCATCTCTTGCAAATGTGATAATTTCGTTGTCAATTGATCCATTCGGCTGAATCAACGAAAAATTGTCGCACATTGACAATTGACATTTACGTTTTACTTTTTACCAGTAAGAAAAACGAAATCTAGCCTAATCGCATGTTACATACCAATGTATTGATGCTTCTCAGCCGTTGTTGCCATCGAAAAAGAGCATTGAACCATTTTATTTATGCAAAACGAATGGAATCTCGAATATTGGATAAATGTCACACAAACATAGCGCAGCACAGCTCAACATAGTGCAAGCCCTATTTCGATCTCAAGGTATTTTCGATTATAATATCTCAATTCTCGCTATTTCTTCATTTTAAATGAGAATATCGCTTAGTTTAGTTGGTAACGAGAAAGAAGATTGTATGTTTAAGTAGATGCATATGATTTAAATGATGCGAACAATACTTTGTTTTCGAACATGATTTTGCATCGCACTGAGAATGTGATGGGAGTTTAATGTGATTCGTTGCAGTTTTTTTTATCATTTTTTTTCCTCCATCATCATCATCACCATCAACATCGCATCGTTGTTGTATTTTCTTCTCCGTTTATTTCGTTTCAAAGACGCATGTTGTGCGCTGTATAATCTGGAAAATGTAACAGAAACCCGAGAGAGTCGATGCTCATGAATTCGCCATGAAGTACTTGCAACAGGAACAGTTTCTACTTTCACCTGCATATTCGGCATTGGTGCAAAATCACTTTTCTGTTGCACTTAAAACTAAACCGTTGCCCCTGTACAAGCCTGTATACACAGGCACACTGATACAGACACTCGCACATCATCACATAAGTATCTTGTGTTCCGAATTCCAATAAACGACTTCTTTCTGGTTTTTGACCGTAAAGCTCATGTGTTAATGTACATTTTGATAAAATTACCAAGTTTATCGATTTAAATGTTTCGAATTCACTCCAAAAAACAAAAATTCCTCACAAATTCTGCACTACATAAAATCATTGGAATTAAAACGACATTTTCGAAAATGATTTATTCATGCAATTAGGAAATTTGATCGAACTTTCGTTATCGTCTCTCCCACTTTTATCATCAAAACCCGATCACATTCATTTAACGACTTCGATTTGTGTGTACGAATATATATCTACAATATCTAAAGACATTTTGCCGCTTATCGTAGATAGATTTTCTCGAGCCATTTATCATTTTTTTCCTTCGTTGTGTGTGTACACTCTTTTAATTTGTCACACGGCGAAAGAGAGAGAGAGAGATACTTATTTGCGATGAGTTCAATGATCGTGATACATTCGAATGTTTTCGTTATAAAATTGTGTGCACACTCCAAGTACGCAGTACAAATCATTAATTTTGTGATTTTATTGTGTGCATTCACCTACGTTGTTTTGTGAGGTGTAGCCATTTGGCGAGAACATCGTGAGTCATTTGGATTTTTCATATTGTCAAATGATTTTGTTTATTCATTTGTGAAGGCGAGATGAACTCATATCTGGTCGCATCTTGTTATTTTTGCGAAAAGAAAAATGAGCATAGTGCATGTGTGTGTGGTGTTCGTACAGTGTTCAATTTGTTTCGCTTTCGTTTTACTTTCAGTGTTTGGTGCTTTTATCGTTCAGAATGGTGTGAATTGTGATAGGGCCATTGGAAATGTGATTATGTTTCGGGTGTTATACACACAGTGCATACAATGACGTACACAGCGAGAGAGAGAGAGATGAAGAGATCAAAAGAGTTTTGTAGAGTTGGAAAAATGTGTGTATGTGATGGAATGAAGGACAGTCTCCTAACCAAAAGAGCCTTTCTCTTCATAAATATTTAATTGAAAAATTGGTAGTTTATCGAGAATGTTGTAGTATGCGCACCGTTTATGTATTGATGTGGTTATTTCACTTTTTGTGCGGTCAGCAAAGCCAGTTTTTGTTCCACACATCAATAAAATACGTATATGCTGGTTATAGACACTCATTTCATTAAAAAAAGTTTTCTTCTATTTAAAGAGCGCTTTTTTTTATTATTATTCAATTTCCCTTATGCAAAAAACAACAACATCAACCATTAATTTTTATGAATACCCAACAATCATGTTGTTTGTCATTTACATTGACAAGGGCATGCGATCATGTGACTTCCATTTCATCTTACTTCTCTCCCTCTCTCTCTCTCTCTCTCTCTCTCCCTCTCTTTTTCGTCCGAGTAACTTTCCTCGCGATTACATTTTTTATGTTAATTATTTTGTCAATTCGAAATGATCACGCGCAAGATGGCATCCGCATTATCATCGAGGCAAGAGAGAGAGAAAATATACGTCTAGTAAAAAATATATATAATAGATAGCAGGTAATCAGATATCTTGATCCAAAATGAAAATCTGTATTGTAGTCATCATCGAAAGCAATCATGCCATGTGTAATTAGCTTAAAATAGCTAGAGCCATATATCTTTTTTTCTCTCTTTTTTTCAAATACGAAAAATAAAAACGATCAAATACAGTTAGCTGACGGTAAAAAATGCGCAGAACCACCGCACCGAATATCAAATAAATTTATTCCATAGACACTTATGAGAGAGACAGTGAGATATAAAATGTAAAACCAAAAGCAATTGAGTGTGAAGAAAGATGAAAAGAGCAACACTCATACACATGCGTGTTGCCATTTTGAACCAGGTGTGTGCCATATGTAACAAGCTGGCAATTTGATATCAATTTTAGTATGTTTAACGCTTATAACTGAATCGCTTGGGTTCTATTGCTATGTTCTTTAATTTACCTACTAAATTTGCATAAAACGGTGCGTACGTCGCACAACAACCACAATCAAAAGCATTCGCCTTCATACCGTATTCATTTACCAATTCAGATAGATTTCATTTTGATTAAATGAGAGATTTTATAGAAATAATAATAGCACCAACAACAAACCACAAACAATAATAAAGAATTATGAAAAGAAATATCCGTTTGGGCTTTTTTGTTGATTTGTTTTGGCATATTATTTCGTCGATTGGGTTGGAAATCGATTTGTTCGACCCATTCGGACTAACCATTGATTGAGCCGCACGGTGAAAATGATGATGATCGTAATAATAACAAAACCAAAGCAACAAAACGAATTGTGCGAGAAAGAATTGGCCGAAATGGGTGAAATGGTCGAAACATGATTTGAATAATGTGCCGATAAAAAAAATAGAAGAATATTCCATAGATTCAAAAGAAGAGAGACCAGGTGAGACACACACCTTTGTTACAACTTGTTTGGCAAAAGAACTGTGTCACTGTGCCTGACCAAATTACGATCGCTTAATCATTCCGCGTGCCATCAGTGTCTATGTATGCAAGTATACACGATTGTAGATGTAGACCCAAATCATTTCTTCATTTTTTATTCTTTGAAATCACACAAACACACGCACACACCGGAGGAAAATGAAGAGAGAAAAATGCTGAACGAAACAAACAATCATATTTTGTTTTAAATGTTCTAGCTGTTCTAGGTTACGATTGTGCGAATTTTTTTTTATATATATTATGACGTACGTCTGTCTCAATAGAGAAGAATGAAATCTAAACGAAAGAAACTAAGCACGCCAAGAAAATATGAAGAAAAATTATTAATTAAAATGCTATTGTGTTCGGTTCAGTTTTTTTGAGATGAATACGGAAAAAAAAATTGCAGCAGCCAGCAATAAAGTATATTACGCGCGAGCGCACTGCCAAAGAAGGATGGAGGGCAAAAAAATGAACGTGGAATGAAATGTGTGCGTGCGCGAGCTCTAATGAAAAACACTTAAAATAGAATGCATTACAGAAGTATCTAACGGCATACAACGATGATAGGCATTTTAAATTCAATTCTACACTATACCGAAATGATCTTCTATTGTTTTTTTTTTGCGATTTTACGTTGCTGTGGTTGTATTTTGTTTTTGTGTGTGTTGCTTCGCGATGTTTTTAATCCAATTTTTCTTTAACAATCTGACAACCTCAACTATTTCAACATTTTTTTTTATTTCTCTCTTTCCATCTCGCTCCCGTTCTTTTTAAAGTGGTTAAATCGTTCAACGGTTGCAACAAGAAACAAAAAAAAATCAACAACAACAACGTCTTCAATCGCAATTTCAAAGCCGTTTGTTTTTCTTGTGTTGAATTTAAGTCTTATGAATGAGAGACAACACGTCGTTGTTTTCAGTTTTGTAGGTTTTTGCTAATTCTTAAATTCCAATTGAAAATTTTCGGTGCTTTTTTCTGCCGCATTATTCATATTACTCTTGAGCAATATAAAATGCAGCCGTTCAGTAAACAGTATATTAGCAATTCACAAAAAAAGCATTGCGTTTTGTTCAAGTGTGGGAATGTTGTAATAAACAACAGAGAGAGAGAGAGAGAGAGAGAGAGAGAGAGACGGGGCACCAAACTTTTTGGCTCAAAATATGTCGGTGTACGTTGTAATTTATTGGTTAAATTTACTCGATCGGCAAAAAGGTAATACGAAAAAGAAACCCATCCGCGCTCGCGCACCCAAGCCAACGTAATAAACAACAGTTCACGACAAATGTAAAAGAAACTTGCACAAATTACATTTAAACTGTGTTGTGTGCGCGCGCGCTCTTGATTTGCCCAAATGCGAAAGTCACAATGTACAGTGTAGATTGTTCGTACTCGATATATACAGAAGAATAATCATAACATATTTTTTTATGCTAAAAACAGTCGAAATTAGCCAATAAATCGCTGAGATGGATTAACATTTACAGCTATCGGTTATCATTAGTACTAATTTAGTCATGTTCAGAAACAGAAAACTCAACGTAATGCATTACACCATCATGTCCAGAAGCCCGTGAAAAAGACGAGAGAAAAAAAAACAATTCGACGAAAAATCTTTGGGCATTAAACATACGATTGAATGTTTTGTATTGTAAGTGAGACAGTTAAATCCATTAGTTTAAAATTCATGTCGATTCTTTGCCGCAATTACCGAAAAAAATCGCATGGAAAAAGACTGAGGCGCTATAGAACAATTGCCGCAATTTTCAATCGAACGAAAATGGTTTTTGAGCGAGGTCAATTGAAATCGATTCGCCATTACTTCTTGAGTATTGTACCTGTTTGTTTTTTTTTTCACTTTTTTTGCACGAGAATGAATTTTTATTTTGCTTGTGTCGTAGAGGTTTCACATTTTATACAAGTGATGTCAGCCAAACCAAAATGGGTACGATAAAATAAGCGAAAAAGAAGAAGAAGAAAAATCGTTTGCATTTATCGCCACTTATGACGCACGCATTCAAAAGCCCGAGCACACCATTGATAGAACCATTTCATACACATTTAAAGAGCGGTGATCAGCAAAAGAGAAAGCCCATAAATGCTCAGCAACCGATTGGAAACGAAGAGGGGAAAAAAATCTTAATAAATTATTATCATTATCAGTGAAATATTATAAACTTAGCGGAATTTATAAATAAATTTATGAGCGTATATGCGTACAATATACAGACATAGACACGCGCACGCGTAAGAGATTATCGATCGATTTAAATGACTGAAAACCGAAAGAAATCTCAATACCTTAACATCTAGAGAGTTAAGCGTAGAAAAAAATCAAACGTTTTCTAATCGACTCACTTTAAAAATCCGTATGAATGAATGGAATATTTGTTTTTTATGAATTTGATAGATAGGTGAGCGATAAAGATAGAAAGAGGAAAAAACTATGAACTTCTTTTTGAACAGAAAAAAACACACACGGAAAAAGTCACATTTGAATGAGGAACGAACGATTCGATGGCTAACTGTTGATTTTTTGATCGATTCGAATAACGCATTTTTCGTCGGATTTTGTTTTTATTGTTTTCAGTTACAAAAGTTGCCATTGGCCAAATGGAAGACCAAATCGAAAATGTTAAAACAAGAAATCGACACTGCGGGCTTGAGAAGATACAATTTATTGACACACAATCGAATCTTTTGATTCGACAAAATTTGCAAATTCAAAAAAATAACATGTTTTGCCAATACGATAAAAAACAAACCACATTATTTATGACATTCCATTGTCAGAGAGAGAGAACGAAATAGTATAAAAAAATTTCAATAAAATGTGATTGTATTGTAACGGAATCAAAGTGGTTGATATTACCCCGTTCACTTTGTATTAAAATCTCATCATAATGTTGGTTTTTTCTTTCGGCCAAGTTCAATGGAACCAATTTTCTATGCCATTTCATTGAATATGCTTTTAAGTCAATTAAATTCGATGGAAAAAGCGCCCAGCCCAAGAAATGATTTTCCCTTCACAGGAACGAAATCAAAGTCATAATTGAATTCTAAAAACAAATTTGAAACGCTCAAGTGGCCAATTTGTGTTTGTGAAGCATACACAGCACATTGAGTCGATGAAATGTTATCCAATTCACGACCGTGTATTTGTTAGATTAACGATAAGTGGTTTTGTCATCTTTCCAAAAAAAAAATACTATACAACGTTGCGAAAATGTCAAAGTGTCATCTATTTGCGTCGGCCTGAATTCTGTGTGTTCGTTTTAAATGAAGCGTCTGTGTGACTTATTTGAAAAATGTAAATGTTTGTCTTTATTGTGAATATTAAGGACACATCTAGCATCACCATAAGCAGAATCACGGCTTTTAATATACAATTATTGTTCATGTGGGATTAGATTCCAAAAACAACCGCAAAATAATTATACAAAACCAGAAATCAGCAATACGAATCATTTTTTTGGAATTTTGCCTGTTGTCACCGAAGAAGACGACGAATTTTGTTCAAATTTCACTGTCGTATCGTTTTTTTTCGTTCGATTTGAAACGGGCAAACCCAACAAGTCATGATAGAAACGCGTGTGCACATGGCGAAATGATTCGAACCGGTTCGCTCATAATAATCCGGGCCAAATTCATTTTCAGCTATGTGATGTGTGATGTATGGTATGCGTTGAATAAGGTGTAAATGTTTTTTTCTTGTTTGATGTTGATGATTTACCATACAGTCAGTCGTATCATATGGAAATCAGCAAGAGAAAAAAAATAGACATTGATCGGCATGCGGCGGCTACGATATTAATCTTTAGCATATAAATATCTCGATAGAAAAAAACAACACAGCAGCTTTTTTTTAACGAGGTCACTAGAGTCATCCTATTTTAGTGTTTGGCCATGCTGTCATACTGCCAAAAATTTAAACAAAATTCATTTTCATTTTGAGCTTCGTTCGCAGCATTGTTGTGCACATTAAAACGTGTTAATCAAGCTAATGTATACGATCGAAATTGATGATTCCTGCTCGAAGAAAGGAGACAAGAGTCAAATTAATAAAAAAAATGTGCGCATGAATAGAACCTGATAACCATGCCCAAAAACAATCTATTCATTAATTTTGCGCAATGCGGAAATGGAGAAGTGAAAAATTTGGTTGTGCTTTCTAAAACCGTCTAAAACAGCATTTCGATTATTTAATGTTCACCTTTAACACCGCCCGCTGAAATAGAAAAACCAAATCATCATCGTGAAGAGTCTGATTTGACCCACCACGAGATCAACCAAAACTATCCGTCATATACGAATCACATCCGAAAACTATTAATTTTACCCGAAAATTCATTGCTGTCTGGCCGTAAATGCCAAAACGACTGTTATAAACGACGAACCGAAATGAAAGAGAAAGAGAAAGAAATGAACAAAGAAAGTAAACAATGCGATGTGATTTCGTCACATCTAGTTTAATTGAAAAATCATTGTTGTCGTTTTGTCGCTGATGATTTTCGTGCGCGAGCGCACTTCATAAAGACAGATGTACACAAATAAAAAATACTACAACAAATCAACTTTATTAAGTAACTATATATAAGCGATTTAAACAAACGTTCATCAAATAAGTACACAAGAGTCGCATTCATCTCATCATGGTTAATTTCTCTTGTTCTCTCTCACTCTCCATTTTCAATCGCATCTCTTTGCATCTCAACCCATTCAAGTTAAGCGTTTACGCTACAATTGAATACTCTAAATGAAGATTAACCAATTATATAATAGTCGAGAGAGCAATAACGCCAACGAAATAATAACAACAGAAAATAAATAACGTCGCATTGAGCTTGAGTCTCGTTTACGTATACTTGTGCGCCAACCAGTCAGCCAGCCCAGACGATTTCGATTTGGATGAGATTGATGAGAGAGAGAATATGGAAGCAAACGAACAATAAAAATGAAATGTGGCGAGAAAACAACGATGAAATGAGAAATTAAATGGTTGAATAAATAGACGATAAATACGATTTTAGGTTAAACAGAAAAAAAATCATACAATTTTTTCTTTCTTTTAAATTATGCGGTTGATATGGATTTGTGAAAATGAAAACGAAACTTTTTACATTGCATCGCCGCACATGAAAGACCAAGTACGAATGATAGCGAAACGAGATTAATTCGATTATGTGCTAGACTTTGCTTCAATTTCCGTTGTTTGTGTCGGCATGAATTCATGTTAATGTGAGAAAAATAAAAAAATTCGTCCAATTAACGACTGATGAAGACGAAAATCGATCGATAAAAATTCATCACATGAATATTTTTTGTGCTGCGAAGAAAATTGCTACAAAAATAAATTCACTTTTTTTCTGTATTTTGTCAACCGGCTTTGATCTTATGATGATTTCTGTTATGCCACGCACAGTTTCACATATTTTCTCTTACAATTTCAAGTGGGATAATCATACAGTGAAGTGTGCAAAAGTGTTTTCAAAACGGATTGTATCAGAAAGCAATGAAAAGAAGAAACACGACGAAACAAAAATTTCAAATCGATGTGAACAAATACATATCTGCATTTTTGATTTGACATGCATATGCTCAACAGATAAGCAAAAATTTAAATGAAGACAGTAAACCAGAGAGAGAAAGAAAACAACATGAAAAGAAATTGCTAAAATAAACATATTCGAAAATTCCTCCTGTTCGATATGAGTTTTAACCATTTCTCCTCTTCGGTCGTTGTTCAATATTCATAATTTCTCTGTTGCTCGATATTCTCTCCATAATAATAATACGTACACCGAAAACGCATTCATTGTAGTTAATTTTTTTTGACAACAATGTCGAATAAAATTGAAGACGTATGAAATAAATTCGATTTCATTGTGAATATTTATAAATGTTATGCGTTGGCTGGTGTTCACCTGTCTGCTTTGCCGCATATTTCATTTTCAAAAGACTCTTAAAAACAACAACAACACTATCATCAACAGCAGCAAGAGAACGCGTGTGATGCATAAATATAACAACCATTACACACTTGCTCTATTTCTCCTACCCGGAGACCCCTCGAACGACAGGCGCATACTACATTTAAAAAAAAAAAACTTCAAAGGCGTATTGCGAAAGCTCTCCGTACATATTTTTAAACACTGAAATTGTTATTATCGGTTTATATCCGGTTTTATAATATACTTTTTGTTTTGTTTTTGGTGAGATTGCCTGTATAGAGCGCGTTTGTACTTTCTGGCCGAGTTATTCGCACAATACAATGTTACAAATTATTTACTTTCTGCAATACCATGCCGCTTTGAACTTCGAATGCGTGAACCATCTTTTCTTTGGGATACATATGTGTAATTTAAATTATGATTCATTTTTTAACGTCTTTCTTCAACTATTAATTATTATCTATTTCTTCTTCGCATTTTTTTTCATTTCGAATTTATTATTTAAAAAAAATAAGGTTTGCGTTTACCTATTTTCGGCGCATTTCTATCTCGCACTTCATTTCATTCACTTTGGTTGCGTATATGCCGATTTTTCCGCCTGCTATTTAGCAATGTAGAATTAAATGAATTCATAATTATGTTCACATACACCACACACTTCTACTTTCAATTTTCACCAGAGTTATTAGCGCTTTTATTCTCTTGCACAATATCTCTCTCTCTCTCTCTCTCTCTCTCTCTCTCTCTCTCTCTCTCTCTCTCTTAATCTATCTCGCTGTTGAATTAAAGCTTTGAAAATACAATTGTTCATTTTTTTCGTAAAATGTGAATGTGATTTGATTCGCAGCGCATATTGCTTCCGCGCCACAATCTCCTTCTAATCTAGAATCACAATGCTCACAAAATTGATGGTTGCAATTTTTTCTGCTTGCACACACTCTCGCTTTGTTTTCCGCAGTCAATGTTTTCATTTTGATTCGTAAGCATGAAATTACTTGTGGCTTTTTTTTTTCTTCGCCGCAATTTTGGTTATACCGATGCAAACCATCGTCAAATTGAAGGCACCAAAAACCCCGATATCTCCAATGACTTCTTTCTTATCAATTTGATAAAATCCGAAAAATCGATATTCATTTTAAAAAAAACTGATATTTGAATTATTTTAACTTATAAGACGCCAATGAAACTTCTTTGTATTTGCGGTGAGTGTTTGGACCCATATGAACCGATCACAAGTTGCATAGTTTTCACAAAAAAGAAAGAACGCAATCACTTGTTTGGCTAAACAATGATCAATCTCTTCTTTTATTTTTAAACAAAGTTGAAATGTCAAGGAATCAATTTAATAGTAGCGGCAGCGTAGTTTAAGTTTTTTTTTTCTTGTTTTCATCGCTTTTTAAGCATCCATTTTGTTTTGATGCGTTGAATGTGTTTTGCAAGTAGATTTCGAGATTACGACAAGAGTCTCTCGCATCTCTTACAAAAGAGACGGCTATGCGATTAGCGAATGAAAAGAAAACATAAGAAAAGAGATGGAAATAAAAGAGCAACGCCGATCGACCTCTTAAGTCATTATATGGTTTTACATTAGCTGAATGAAACCGAGATTGAAAGGTCCAATTGCTAACGAAATTATAATATAGATTTAAAGAAAAAAAATGTGTTTTTCATTTCGAATGAAAGAAAAAGTGAATTGATTATTACCTATAAGCGAAGAGTGTGTTTGTTTGTGGGAGATAGTGTCTAATATGGTTGTTGCTTGAACATAATACTTCAACTTAAATATGCCTCCATATAATCACACTTTGAAAAAAAAAAAAAAAAAAACGCATCATGTGCTTTTGGAGTTCGATGATTTAAGCGAAAGTCAACACGCTTATCTCATTGCCAATAACAATGGAAAATTGTAAGTACACAGCAACAAAGTGTACAACATTTTTGCATTGTTATTCATTTCATTGCACAGACGATGATAATACAATGTACACACCATATGATTTTCGAGTCAATGCGCGCACCATTTGAACGAAGAAAAAAAGATGGAGACAATTACGGTGCATTATTCTGAGCGCCGATGTTAATGTCTTAGAGAATTTGACATCGAAAGTTTGGTTATCGCACATGATTTTTTTCCTCAATAAATCATACAATTACCTTCGGGCGAAAGTCTATGCAATAAACTTCATACAAACAAATTTATGTATGGCACAGTATATATTTCAAATAGTAATTTATCGACGAATTTTATTCAAAACATGTCAAACACATGAAAAAGTGGGGAAAGTGTTTGACAGCCATCGAGAAAAGGCCAGACCGATTTGAAAATTAAACCAACTGTTGCAAGACACTGAAAAAAAAGCCAAACCAATGTCATTTTGGTAACAATATCGAGATTTATTTCATTTGTCGTTTAAACTTGAGTCACTGTTATCGACGCGAACGGTGACTAAAATATATACGTCTCTATTATTTAATGCATAAATCAGTTTAGCACAAATGTCGCATACAGGAAAACACGACTGTTGTTTGACAAACAACCGCAATTTGTTCACAATAAAAAAAAATATAAACACATCACAAATCACGAACTTGTAAAGAAACCGCATTTGTCTTCATTTCAAATCCAACCAAAAAAGTGTTTCACTTTTTTTGTTTTATTTTGATCATATAAGACGTGATTTACTCCCTTAATAGACATTCACAGATTGTGCAACACACAAGTTGTGCGCTGTTTGAAAGGATCACATAATGACTGCTCAATTATGCATTAAAATTGCATTGTTTCCAAGGTGTTTGAGACAACAACAACAAAAACAGAGATATAAAAATGGGCTCAAGCTCGCCTAAAACTTGAATTGGCCACTTGAAATCTACAACAACAACAACGTCATTATCATTAATCTCGTTGAATGAAAGAAAAACGATTTTTCATGAAGAAAAAACGGTCCAACATACAATGCGCGATCAATGTTGTACAATATGTGGCGGCCGATCAGCGCAAGAACAACAGACCATTGTACACGTGAACACTGTACAAATTGTTTCTTTTTTCAACTCTTTTTTCATATCGATGTGTATAATTCAGTTGGTTATACATACTATATAGACCAATTAAAATTGAGGGCGAAAAAAAATGTGCGTTTGTTTTCGAGTAATGTTTTTTAATCGCTTGATTTCCGGCACACAAATCAAACAATTCTTCAACTTTTCACTTCAAATTATGCACGCAAATTCTAAATGATAAAAACAAAAAAGAGACGTCACGTTCAAATTCCCTTCCAATGGCTATGACTTTTTTTTGTTAACACATTGATCTTATTCAGAATAAGTGAATATTTCACTCGCTTTACATTGTTGCTTCATTATCTTTTACACTGTCTCTCGCTTTCCAGATTCGTTACGATAAGAAACTGAGAAAGAAAAAAAGAAGAAGCAAAAACATGAAGAGTCATTCAAATTATGAAACATGATCTGTAAACATCGGCATAATAACTCAATTTAACAGCATACACACGTACTGTACAGAATGTCACAATTGAGTAATTTGAAGAGGCAAATAAGAAAATACCGTGCGATAGATGTTCTTTGAAAGAAATCAAGATTTTCGTCGGTTTTCATCTAGATTTCAATTAGAGGCGAACACAATACATGATAGCGCATTGTTTTTTTCTTTTCGTAATTTTTTCGTTTCCATTTCAACGCATGACCCACAATTTTCGCAATGTTCCGTACAAATTTCTGGATGGCAAAAAAAATTGTGTTGCGCACTTTTTGTTTCATGTGAGCTCAAAAAAACATCAGAATTATGTCAGTGAAATTATTTTGGTTTTGGTTTTTGGGATAAATGGCGAGAGATAGAGAAAAATAATGATTGGCATAGCACATTTTTATTGTTGAGCTGAAAAACTTGTTCCGTTGCCACATTCCAAATATACTGAGGTCACTTCATCCGGCTGGATTTTTGATTACATACTTTTAGATTAGAAATATAGTCGAGCTTAAGCGATTTTATTTTAAACGTGTTTTTATATGCAATTAAAGTGATTAATTTTCATTCATGTTTTTTTTTTCATTTATTACAGAACACAATAAAGACCTTCAGCCAACGCCGTCACTTGACTCTGAAAAAGCAGGTATGTGTTTCGTGGCACAACGCCAATTAAACTACTTTTCTCTTGGCTCCCATTTGATTAGAGAAGGAACGTGATCGGTTGTAAAAAGAATTGATTTTAATCTCAAAAAACAAAAATTATCCAAATTGTACAGAATTTCTTTCTTTCTTTTGTTCTTTCAAATACTATTTTTAACGCTATTTTCTTTCGTTGTATGTAAAATAGGACTGATTTCATTGTTTTTCTCTTTTTCTTCCTTGGATTTAAAAGATTTACATCGATAGAATGTTCTTCTTTTAAAAAAAAAATCCCATTTAATTTTTGCTAACCATTTTCCTTTCATTCTTTTCGTGTCTGTTTTTTCTTTTTATTTCGATTTCAAATTTATTGAATGCCTTGAGTGTTTTTGTCATAGAATTAAGTGTACTTTTTTTAATTCGATTGAATCCTTAAATTTTTATTTCTTACTCTCTCTCTCTCTCTCTCTCTTTTACACACAAAAATGAACAAAAAAACCATTGCACATTTTGTACATATACTTTATACATATATATATATATTAAACTACTGTTTAGATGTAACAACAATATTGTTAGTGGATAATAATAATCGGGCGGCACATGGACGCTTTCTCAACGTTAAACCGGCTGTTGGTCTGCTCACATCAACTGCACGCACGTTCATCCAAGACGGCGTGACAACTGAATATGCGACCCAAGTACTTGGTAAAACCATTGACAATGGACGACTTTACGCACAATTACTGACGAAAAGCTCACGCGTTGTATACAGTAACAACGCAAATAACAATGACATTGACGCAACAGTGACAGTGGCCACAGTAACACCGGCCAATGCATACAATCAAATTATACCAACACAAGTGATTGGGCCGGCCATTAAATACGCGGACAATACATTGACCATTGGAAATTCAGACGTAAAAAATAAATCAAATAATAAAAATCAAATGACTATCAATTTAACGAAAAATGACGATGACAATGTGGTGACATTTATTAAAAATACCGACTATATATCGCCGAATAATCCAAGCAAAGCGTACAATGTGCATACGGTCGCCGTGAATTCGGTGAATTTTGGTTCGGGTGAAGATATTGCATTTGAATTGTTACCGCAAAGTTTGGCACAAGTGCGTATACCGATTGAAGAAAAAGCCGAAGTTCGGCAATCGTTTAGTGTTTCAGAAAGTAGCAGTAGCAGTAGCAATGGTGGTGGTAGTGGAAAGAATGCTGAATATAAGATTCAACTTAGCCCAGAACGAGTGCGAACATCCATTGAATTGCCAACATTTACCGTACCAAGTGGTTATACATTTGAGGATATTGATTCCGGTTTTTATGGTAGCTTGGAAAATGCAGCCGATAATAGTGAAGAAATTTCACAAGAAATACAACAAAATCGAATTGGTAAACAATTAACTTCGATTCAAATTCCGATTGCTGGTTTTACTGAAGAGGAAAAGCAATTGCAATCGGTGACATATTATGGTTTTGCTGATTTTACAACCGTTGTTGGTAATACGGTGATTGTTTTTTCACCGAACACAGCACCGCCCAGCATTGGTAAAGTGACTTCGATCAAAGGTGAAGCAACACTTCGATCTCGCATCGAACCAACACAAACGGTTGAACAAAATCAAGTAATTGCACAAACAAAATTGCTTGCATTAAATTCCATTGAAGAATATAATCGAAAAAGTAAGGCCGAAACAACAACAACAAAAACAACCACAACCACAACCACAACGACAAGCACAACGGAACAAACAACCACCACCACCGAATCTCAAGAAGTTGATGAGATTCTTACGCAAAAAGTATCGTCGACTGATAGTAGTACTGAAACGGCTGAAGAGCAAAGTGCCGAAGAATTGGAGCAAAAATCATCGATTTTGGCCAAAGAACAAAATTCATTGAAATACAATTTGTCGCCGAGCGTCATTGAAGCGAGTGAAATACAAACACAAACCGAAGAATTGGCAAAAACGCCAACCATTCAAATTGTTGCTGCCACAACAGCAAGCAAAGCTCCGATGCTTTCAATTCCATCCGATGAGGACATTGCAAAAATATTTGCATCACTGGCGGCCAAAGATAAAACAGACGAAACTGTTAGCAAAGATACGATTCGTGAACAAACGGCTGAAACCTTAACTGGTGCCACAACAATTTTCTTTGAAGATGATCCATTCCAATTATTTGCATCGGCCGAAAAGGAGGCGGATATTAAACCAAGCGCAACTGTTGTTACCGCAACCACTGAATCAATTGAGGTAACCACAGAAAATGATGGAAATGTATTGACCACAACCGAAAATGTAGCGGAAGAAAACACTTCGGAACCAGTTCATAGCGCTGAAAGTGAAGAAACAGACGATGAAAAACCAGAAACAACCACCGATTCGGCTGAAGAATATGGCGAAGATCTAGAATGTGAAAAAGGTTATATTTTACAACATACAACCGTTTATAAAACATTGTCATATTTGACAACATTCTTTATTCCCGATGACAATGATGAAAAAAGTACATCCACTCATATTGAATCGAATGATGTTGTTCGAACGGATATTCTTATGACATGCACATTGAAAGCCGAAGCGATCAAACCAACGGCTGTTGAACATGTGGAGTTGAAAACCAAATCCGTTGAACCAATAAAGATAAGTTTGAAAGAACGAAATAGATACTTGAATCGCGTTAAAGACACAACAACGCCACCACCGACCACAACCGAAGAGCCAACTACTGAAAATTCAAGTGAATCGGAAATTGATGAAAATGGTTCGAACGTTGCAACAACCGAAAATGTTGAAGGTAATACTATTGAAGCAGTTACATTATCAGTATCATCATCAACCACCACCGAATCAACCAATGATTCGGAAGAAGATGAAATTGAACTTATTTATAAAACACTTTTCACCACATACACATATTTGACGACATTCTTCCATGGATACACGAGCAGTGTATCGAGCCGCAAAGAAGTAGTTACAAATATTGTAACATCAACATTGGATATGTCATTGATAAAATCAGATGCAGCTTTGGCCGATTTGGTGGCCAGCATGTCCGATAAAACGGAACGCATCGAACCAACGAAAGTGGCCAATGATGTAGGAGCAACACGAACCCATGCACGTAAAAAAGAACAAGCGATTAGTATTGAAGACATTTTCGATGACAGTTACGTTGAAAGTAATCTAAATCAAGCAACACCGATTTTAAGCGACGCTGCTATTGAAGCATCACAAATTGAGGGCTCATTGAAAACATTCTACACAACATACACTTATTATACAACCATTTTTGCAGATGGTGAAACTGAAATCGCTTCTCGTACTGAAGTGTATACGAACTTTGTTGGACCATCGGTAAAACCGACCAGTTTGGTCGAAGAGGATAAAATCTTCTCATCAAAGATAATTGAAAAAGTGAATGAAAAATTGAATGAAGTTGAAGATCAACGAAAGGATGAAGAAAGCACCGAATCATCAACCGAAGAAGATTTGGATAATCATGTGATTCAACCGAGCTACACTACAATGGTTCGATCGGCTGAGCGTTCAGCACAATCCGATGCACTCACAACAACTCAAGCCAATGATGATGGTGACCAGGTTACCACCACCGAATCAACAAATAACAAAGTGGAGAAAAGAACCTCGGCTAAAGTGAAGAAGAGCCAAAAAGACAGCGACTATGTAGGTGATGAAGAGGCTGCTGAAGAGAGCACAATTTCGGTTAATAAATTTAATTCAACATTCAAAACGATTAAGTTACCCGATACAAAGCGTGTCGTTGAAAGTATCCGCAAACAATTGAATAACATTCTAGAGGATCAAATCAGTTCGGAGAGTCAAAATGAAGAGATCTTACCATCGTCAACATTATTGTTGCAAACGAGTTACACAACATTTACATATTTTACCACACAATATGTCGGTGATGCAAGTGAAGTTCTATCACGATTGGAAACGATAACAAATGTGGTGACAGAAACATTGCAGCCAACACAAACAATTGTTATTCCACCGGCTGCATTAGCCGATGAACCAATTTTGCCAACCACATATTTCACAACATTTACATACTGGACAACATTATTCAAAGAGGGTGAAGTGGTTACCTTATCAAATACAAAGGTCATATCAAATGTTGTAGCACCAACCGCATCCACATTGGCTATTGATGAAATTTTCCCAACGGCACGTGTTAAGCCAGTGAACGCAGTTGCACCAAGCATTGTTGTCGCATCACCATCGACCGTCGAAGCATCGACCGAAGACAATGCAGAAACGGAAAATGATACCCAAAAACCAGCGGCAGAAAATGTGATTGAAGCTAGTATTGTAAGTCCAACACAGGTATTGGAACCAACCACATATTTCACCACGTATACATACTACACGACGTCATATGTTGGTGACGATACAGTTTTGAATAGTCGCTTCGAAACGGTTACAAATGTCATAACGCCATCACTTGAACCAGTAGCAATGGTGGCCACAGTAACGCCAGCCGGTCGTGCCATCAATTTGGACAATGTAAAATTAAATCAAATTATCGATGGCAAAGGCGAAAAGAAATTTACCAAGGATAAATTGACGGAGAAATCAAAAGAACCAAGTGTTGTTTCATTAAATGTGGGTAAAATTGTTGATGCCGAAGGTATTTCGACAATATTCTATACGACAAAAGCCATTGGAACCTATATAAATAATGCATACTCGCAAATTACCGAAAAAACATCATCGGTGAATGTTGATGAATCGAAAAAGAGTTCAATATTGGAGGCAACACCAAATTATGCCGATAATAAACATAAAACGGGTCTCGTTCGTTTGATCGATGGCAAAATTGTGGCCAATCACACAACCACATTGTATCAATCGAAAGTGATTGGCACAATTATCGATAATCGGTATGCACAAATTATCGAAAGCACATCGAGTTACATCATTGATAAGACTCAAGAGGCCAGCATTGCACCGACAGCAACAAGTACAGCAATCAAACCGACCGAAGCGGTGATTAGTCCGACATCGGCCGTAGTTGAAAGTTCATTAAGTGACTCACACAGCGATCACGAAGGCGACGACAATGAGGAGCACGATGAACATGATGAAGATGAGACTGATGAAAATGGACGGAAAAAATCACGACTTACATTTACCACGAAAAAACCGAAATTTACACCAATAATTCGACCATTTGTCTCACGAAATCGACCAACATTCGCACCAAAACGGAAGAATTTATTGGCCAGCAGCGCAACAATTATTACACAAAGTGATTTTACACCGACAATTCGTGCGACACCGGCAATTGGTAAGGCCGAAACAAGTACAAGACGATTTAGCGGTGGATCAAGACGTGCAAGCAATGCACCATATCAAGCAAACGCATCATCGGCAACAGCAACACCAGCATTGGCCAGCGGTTCAAAGAGATTTTCACGGTTGAGAACGAGCTCAACGGGTCCAAGTGGACCATCATCAATTTTACCAAGCGCAAGCGGCAGTGCTCGTGTCATTCGTCCATCATCCGTTCGGCCAACACAATCGTCCGGTTTGATTGGCAGCTCACGACGTGTTGGCAACTTATTCCGTTCGAGTTCGTTGAACGGAAATCGTTTGAGCATTTTACCAAGTTCGGTTCGTTTCCGTGCCAATCCAACGGTGACGCCATCTTTACGCGACAGTACAACAACCAAAGCACCCGAACTGGATGATGGAATCACCGAAGCCATTGAAACGAATCCAGATGAAAACGAAAACAACGATGAAAATAAAGAGGAAGATGAAGCAATAAGTACAACGACAGAGAATGCACGTCGCAATCAAAATCCATTGCTTCGATTCCGTAGACCATTAACATCCGCCGGAGCCGGAAGTCGTTTTCAACCAACAAGCACCGCACGTCCAAATCCCGTATCAGTTTCAACACGACGCACACCATTGTTGCAACGATCACGGTCAACACAGGCCACAACAACGACAAGCACAACATCGAAACCAAAACAGAGATCATTCCAAAAACCAGCCAGTTTAGCTGCACTCACAAATCGACCACGCACTTCATCGAATGGTCTGTTCCCGCCGCGTGCTCTATTCAAAACGACCACCGAAGCAAATCAAGAAGGAATCAATGATGTTGCCAACGAATCAAACAATGACGAACATATCGCCGATGAGGGTAACGACGAAATCGATGAGGGTGCTGAAGACACCGTTGACCCTGAATATGATGGACACAATCGTCGTGATAAAAAAGCGGTTTTCACACCACAGTCAGCATTGAAGAGCCCTAAACGTACAAAACGTCAAATTGACTATGGAACACGAACACTTTCACGTTATCGTCGTCCCACACAAAATCAAGCTGCCACATCACAAGCTGCACCACGCAGTAGCCACGATGATGTTTACTATGATGAAGCTGAAGTGCCAACACAACGACCCAAAACACAAAACACACGTTACACATCACGTTATCGACCAACAACCAATGAAAATCATGAATATCAACAAAAGAGTCAACCAGCCGCTGCTGCCGCCATCAATACGAATAGTCGAATTCGACCGTCAAAAACGGCTGCTAAACCAAGCCGTGCCCAGTTTACATTGCGAAGTGGCGGTGAAAAGGAGGTGTCAAACAGTTATACACCAACCAATAGCCGATCATCGAATTTTCGTCGAACCCAAAACATTGGCGCTAACACAAATGGATATGTACCACAAACGTCGGCTCGCCGAAAAACATTACCAACATCATCATCGTCGACATCACGAACCAATAAATCACGATTAAGAACCTATGGCAACAGTTATCAAAATGATAACCGAAATGGCCGCGGTCGAACAAATACCGCTCCAAATTCGCGTGGCACAACGAGAGGATCGACTCGTTCACGGGGTCGCATTACAAGCGATGCCATCGATTATGAATATATTCCAAACTTTGACGGAACCATCACCGTAACGCATCACATCCCGACTGAAGTAACAATTCCGGTTGTAAATGGCCAAAATACTGACTATAAAAATGTTATCACCGATAAAATAAGCACCGAAATTCTTGGACCTCAACAATACAGCACAACATCACGAGCATATAATGGGCTTACATTGGTTCTGACCAGTGAAGCAACAAATATTGTCAAGGGTGCAACAGAAGTCACCCAATTTTTCTTAAAAGAAACGCCAACAAGTTCGGTTACATTCACACCGACACAAATAAATCGCCGTAAAACATCATATTCTCACATTGTTCCAAGTACAGTGTACAATGTTGAACCGGTTGTATCGACAATGCAACCGCAAATTTCGGCCGATGCACCGTTGGCAAATATTCTATTATCACAATTGTTGCTGGGCAATTTGGGTGGTGCACTACCGCAACAACAACAATTATTGGGTTTGGGCGGTCAATTGCCATTCAATCCAATTCAAACGACACAATTGGCACCAGTTACCGACTATAAAACACGTTCCACAACCTATGTGACGACATTATCAAATGCCGAACCAACCATTCTAACCGTTACATTCCGTGGCAAAGAGATTTTGACAACAATCTACGATGATAACGTAAATGTAATTACAGCCACCGAATTTATAACCGATACAATTGTAAGCACACCAACACAACAACAAGTACAACCAACACAGAATATCAATAATTTGTTGCTTCAACAATTGTTGGCACAACAGCAACAGCAACCATCGTTATTACAATCACATCAGCAAAGTCCATTGAACATTTTAATGAATATTGGCGCCAATGTTGATATGGATAAATCACAAAGTTTGCTGCAAGATTCATTGTTGACGCTCGGCAAAGAAACGCCGCACGATTCATTCAACGACAATAAAAATAGTAAAAAACTTGACATTGACGAACCACTTGATGATGACATTCGTAATGATTATCCCGATTTGGAATCGTATGAAAATGAACCAAAAACGGAAAAACAACGACCACCACAGCCACCATCTTTTCTACAAAATAAACCGAAAAAAGTGGCAAAACCGACGCCGCTTGAAACCAGCATTGTCACACTTTATGTGAGCGGTCGAAAACCGGGCGAATTCAGTACCGTACTGTCAACGGTGATCACAACACCCGATGCATTGCTTCAAAAACGCGCGATCAATGAACAAGTGGTGGTGAAAGCATCACAATTACCCGATCTAAATGATGTGTACAATGCAGAAGGTAGTGACATTGACGAAATTTATATGCCAATCGCTGCGTCGACAAACGATTTAAATTTCATCGAGTCTAGTCAGAATGGTATTGAATATGGTGCACCAGCCGAAACACAAAGCCTTGAAAGTATTCTTGGCGATGTCAGCAACTATGTTACGAAGTCTTTTTTATTGTAAGCGACCGTGATGAAAATGCCCCGTTCATCACTTCAACGGTCGTTTCAAACAATGCAGTCGACGAGTCAGCAGCATTAGGGGACATTGAAATTGTATCATCAAATCAATCATCATCGCAACAACAACAACGAAACAAACGTGATGCAACAAATGCCAACGATGATGAATTGCCAGTAAATCAAGCGAGTTCAGTGGCACCACAACGACAACGCAAAATCAAAAAATTCATTAGAAAAATAGGAAACAATCCAAATAATACTCTTAGGAATATGAACGAAACGAATGACAAAGTAAACATTAAACGTAGTAATAACGAAAATACTCAAGATGAAATTAAACATGAATCGAATGGATCGGGAAATCAGATAAAACCAAGCAAACGACGAATTATAGTGCCAATTCGAAGGACTCGTTTGAATCCATCAATAAAACAACAGCAACAACAACAAGAACCGACATCATCATCAACAACAACAACAACCCAATCAACACCATCGAACATTGATTCGAGCAACGAATCAACCAATCGACATACCCTTTCAACTGAACAGAAGAAGAAACTATTCATAAAACGTAGACGCATCACACCAAAGCCATTAATTGCACTTGAACCATCCATAAACGAAGCATCATTATCATCAACATCATTATCCCGTGAATCGGTGGTTTCCAAATTGGCCACACCAATTATATCACTGGAGCTCAAGCCGCGCCTAAGCACTGTACAACGCACATACACATACGTTGTTACCCGTGTACATGATAAACAATCTGAAACGATTTCATCAACATTTGTACGCGATCAAATTAAAACGCTTACCGACACCATAACACATACTATTCTGAACATTCAACCAACTGAAACACTGAAAATCTAATTTTGCTAAAAAAAAATAAAGAAGAAATGACAACAACAATACATATACAATTCAAAGCGTCGAGACGATTATTGACACCACATAAACAATCGAATCAAATTAATGCATTCAATATGATATCACACAAAACCAACGACATTTTTAATGACTTGAACGATACGAAACAAAACAGAAATGAATCCACACAAATTTCGATGCAGACGATGACACTGCGACAATAATAACACATTGTATTATATTGACACGGACATGCCAAAAACCAAGCAGCATCTTCTTGTTGTATTTCCCTTTTCGCGGTGGATCGGTTTATTATCGCCATTTAACCAACTTAATTTTATATTCAACCCGCTCTCTACTACCTACTCTACAAAATAACGTTTTTGTACAGTTTTTAAACGATCAAACAAACAAAAAAAATCTCGATCATCCAGATGAAAATTCGCGCATGAACATTCCTTTTGTTTTGTAAAAAAAACACACACACATTCACACTGAATTTGTACATAAAACTATATCCTGTACAGGTGAGTGATAAATTAGTGGCTCACATCTAGAGTCTATGTATATGTAATTAGCTAGGCATCATTTCAATCATTTCAATCAATTGAATTCTTTCGGCTTGGGTTCTGGTACGATGAATATTCGATTTATGATCTGGGAAGGTAATTCGCTTGTGAGAAACAACGATTTAATCTAGACGTCCAATGTTAATTTGTCACAATGAAAATTGAATGAATTGATTGAAGTGAAAATAATTTTAAAAATTTAGATATGACATGACACACACTCACACACACACATACATACACATATAAACTAATTTACTCATTACACTTAATACATCTTTTTTTTACATAACACATTTAGATCAATTTCGTAAATAAATAAGATCCAATATATTTTTTCGAAGTACCAAAATTCAAACTTCTTTCAAATTAAAGTCTGTTACCGCTTGACTTGAGCAACTTTGAAAGCACGGAGCTTCACGTGATTTATGCTTTTAAAATGTTGCTTTTATAAGAATAACTTTGGATTCTATGTTTGGTTTATTTTAATTTGCTGTTGTTGTTTTTCGTTAGTTTTTGGTTAAAGTTAGCACTTAGAAGCATCTATACATTCAAATATATTTCTAACATTTTACATTTTCATAAACACAATTGTTTAAAAGCAAAAACATACCTAAACAAAAAAATAAATATGCAAAAAAAAAAAACAAGAAAACGCACACAAACACACCAAAACCAAAACCAAAATCGAAAAAATCGAAAAAACCTCCACGATTTTTTCTCTATCAATTTTAACTAATTGTTCGTATTGTACTTTTTACCCACTCCAAAGAAGCATCAAGCTTATTGACATCGAGTTTCGTGCGAAATGATTGGAAGGGCATTAGAACCGGTGCAAAATCAGCAGCCGCAGCATCACAACAGTCTTTATCGCGAATAACAACAGCAGCAGCAGCAGCAACAACAAATAGCCATAATCAATCGCATAATTTAAGTCATTATCTGCACAATAAGCAAGAAAACTACCAAAGTCGCCAAAGAAAAGATCGATCTAGTCAGAATCATCATGATCGGCGTCGTATACAAAATAATTTAGGTGTTAGTGCAGATAAGCAGACAGACGAAGCGCGTTATAATTTAGCAACGCGCATCATGTCAAATGGCGTTGAAGTTATTGTTGCTGGCGATAAAACAACATTGCCGGGCGGCCATCCCAATACACATCTACGAATTTTAACCACAACTGAAGCATTTAAAATGCCATTAACACTCGCACCGAGCACATTAAAAGATCATATGCTATTGATGCTGCCGCAAACAACCGACGACAATAGTAATAACGGTGCCGTCGCTAATATCGGCGATCCAGTCAAGAGTACACCAGTTATAAATGAATTACAATCGTTTTACAATCAAAATCAATTTGTCACCAAAACATGCCTCACAACATTCACCTATTCCACAACATATGTTTTGGATGGCACAACGAAAATTGAAAGTCGCGAAAAAGTCATCACAAACACAGCCACCGAAGAACGAAACGCTTATAATATTCGGCCAACAACTGCATCAGGAATTACATTGACACAGGTATGTAAATTCAGTTTTTTTGTCTATTCATGTCTCACTCATCGCCATGTTTGGTTTTAATAGAGTTTTTGGAATCAAATTTGAAATTCCGCTCCCAAGATTGTTTTTTTTTTCTTTACTTTTATTTTTGTTGTTGAAAAAAACTCTATATAAAATGTAAAATTTCCAGACTTCAAATCACGAATTGCAACTTTTCAAAATAATCAATCACCATAAAATTGTTTCAGACTCCTCATCTTGCTACGGGCGTTTTTAAAACAACATACACGTATTTGAACACGGTTTTAGATGGTGAACAACCGGTTGTTTTAACATCACAGCACACCGTCGCAAATACAATAACAGCGCCCGAGGATTATTTATCAATTTTACAACCGTCCGAACCGAGCGCAACACTCTTCGAAACAAATACATACTTCAATACAATGGTCTTAACGAAAACTCTAACCGATAATGATATTACAAAAGTGATAAGTACAACTGATGTGGTGAGACAAGTGGTAATTACGGAACTTTTACCCTCGAAAAGTATGTCAGTAATGACATCGTACATTGCAATCGATTCGGAGGGAAATGAGAGTCCAGCTGATAAAGCTGATATTTTATCATCGCCACTACTCTCCGTCACCGATGTGGTGAAAACATTTTATGTTACATACACATATTTTAATACGTATTTGATCAATGGCAGTACAATTGTACGAACAAATATGTCAACATCATCGGTTGTGGCCACCGAAAAGCTTTACATATATCCAACAACAAAACGATTGCCAGCACCACAAACAACAACGCGTAACGCATTGCCCATTCGCATTGAACCGCTTGACAATAATATCGGACACGATGACGATTACAAAACAATCGATTCAAATGAACTTATGAACGAAGAACTACGCCAAACGGTCAATTTATATGCAACGAAAACATTTGCAACAACATTCACCTATTTTACAACACACTTAGAAGGGCCAAGCAATACAGATGCACCAGCCGCTGCATCATCCGATTATGATAATGAGCACTTATCAACGGTAATTGATTCGCATACGCGTGTTGTTGAAAATGTTGTCACCGAATCGATTCCAATGAAATTTTTGCCATCGTCAGCTGTTCACAAGCTTAAATTACTTTTCTTTGGCGACGACCAAAATCAAGCACAAATAAAAAACGAAATAAAATATACAACACTGGCCACATTGATCGATGGCCAATCGATCGAAATTACAGCGGTGAAAAATGCAATCGAACCAAGTTCAAAGCAAAAAGATGACATGCAAACAACAAATGTTTACTCGAACGGTGCATCGATTGTGAATAGTGAAGAAAATAGCGAAGAGCATCTGATTGAAATTGATAATACGAAAAATGAATTGGAAAATGATCAAGATGTGGCCGGAAGTGAACATGAACCACTGGAAACAAATCCAATCAATAATAAAGTCGATTCAAGACCAACGCTTAAAAATTCCACGAAAATTAAAACACAAACGCAATCGCCGGTTAGCAATTTAATTGGATCCATCAATTTCAATGGTTTGTATAGAAGTAACTCTTTATAAGTGCTTTGGAAGTATGTGCAAGAGCTTTATAATTCATTGTTCACTTGAGTATACTCCCAAAATAAAAACGGTAGCTTTAATGAAAGTATATTGAATGATTTTTTATTGTTGCAGGTGTATTACGACCAATGATTGATGCCGTCGCGGGTCTTATTAAACCAATGATCAATTGGAATAATGATAGTATTGCAAGTAATGCGCAAACAATTGCCGTTCATCATACACCATATCCATTGTATACACCGGGTCGACCAAATTTGCCGCCAATTCCCGATTTTATTGAAAACTTGACAAACAATCAAAGTGGCGATAGTGTGCCACAACCACCCACTGGCATTGAACCGGCCAAAGGACATGCACGAAATCCCATTTATATTCCAGTCAATGGAAACAACAAAGAGAACTATGAAAATATTGAAAATTTAACGCCCGTCAACTTTTTACCACCCGAAATTGTTGATCATTCGGAAAGTAGCAATGAAATTACATACACAAAATCAATTCAAAATTTGAATTTAAATCAAAAGAATAAGATTCCGCTGCTCGGAGACGGTGGCATTCCCATTTCACCTGGTGATGTTATCACGACCAATTCAGATGTGATTTTCGGAAGGCCAACAGGAAATCGACCAAGAATTCCATTGAATAGAGGTACATTTTTTATTTATTTATTTTATTTTGAAAAGTAAAATTAAAATTTGGACATTGAAGTACAAAAGACAATTAAAAATGTAATTCACTTTAGTTAAAACCCTTATTTTTATGGAATGTTTTTTTATAGAAACGCCAGTTTCAACTGTTTCAAGTGGAAATATGTCACCGGAACAATTTAACACTGATTCCCATCCAATTTCTTCAGTTCAAAGTGAGACATATATTGGTCCACCGCCTCCATTGCCACAGAAACCATTGTCACAATTGCAACAAAAACCACCGCATTTGGCGAAGGCAACACCGCATTTCAATAAAATTCCAGTCTTCAGAAATAAGCCAATGTTTGTACAAAACAAACCAGCACCGCCGCCGCCGCCACAACATATTTTATCGGCATTGCCGCCACATCAGTTGATTGGAAATCAATTGCAACAAAATCACGTACAATTAAATCAAATCCATCCAAATGCAGTTCATCAAAATCAAGTCATTGCCAATCAGATGCATCCAAATCAATTGCATCCAAATCAAGTACATCCAAAACAAGTGCATCATCCAAATCAAGGACATTCAAATCAAGCGCTTCCAAATCAAATAATTCAAAATCAAATTCATTTGAATCGTATTCGGCCGCATGTCGCTCATCCACCGCATCTTCAAAACAAGGAGCCACCGCTACCAAATCGTTCAGTTCCACAGCCAATTCGACCAAATTTAATTCCATTAAATCATGTGCATCCAACACCAAATATCGGTATTCCGTCCAACACTGATATGCATAAATTTGTATTGAATAATGTTGCCGGTGGTATGAATGATATCATTGAAATTCAGCGTATACCTGAAGTGTTTAGTACTGATTTGCCACCGGTTCACATCTATCATGCGCCACAAGAGATTGTCTCATTCACAGCCGAAACAATTGAACCAAGCAAAGCGATAGCGTATCGTCCACAACACGAAATTCAAACGATAAATCAACTAAATCAATTGAATCAATTCCCTGAAGTTGTTGAAAGTGCAACTGGTCAACCATTATTTGTAAATATTCAACCGTCACAAATTGCAAAAGTTGTAATACCGCATGGTAGTTCAAGTGCACTAATCTTTGGCGGTGTACAAGAAATGCATAAGTCTGGTGAATATTTCGACGATCCATCACCATATCCAAATGTAAACGATCAAGTCATTAGCATACATTCGAAACCATCAATTGCGGTTACAAAGAATGTTAATGCACAAGTACAAGATGTGAATAATGTACAAATTGGTTCGGTGCCAGCCGTTGCAAATCAAAAAGTGAATGTTGATTCGCACGTCTTAAGCCAAGATGTTGACATGCATGCTCCACCAATTATATTCCGAAATCAAGACACAAACGATATTCCAATCACATCCGGAACAATTTTAAATAAAGACGTCGAATCACATCAGCATCTTTACATTCCAAATGGATATAATCGCAGTCATCATGATGAACATCCATACTATGACATTCCAGACGCTGGTAATTTGATTCGTGACAATAATCGTTCGCCATTTGTCGTTGATATTCAAAGCATAAATTTGGGCATGAGCAATGATGAAGATGCAAATATTTCGGGTGAAGTGAGCGATGATAATTTGCCATTGCATTCACAAGCACCATCAGTTAATGAACAATTGCACATTGATCAACACAAAGAGGATGACTATGAAAATGAGCACGGCGAAGTGATTCAAGAATCGAACTCAGTGCCACAGCTTGTATCAAGCGACCAATCATTTGTCGATAATTTAAATCAAATTTTGGACGCAACAAAACCAACGACAAAGAATTTGCCAAAAGATCAACGCATTCCATTTACACAAACCGAAGCGAATAGTTTATGGAATAAGTATCCATCGACAAGTGAATTATATCCCGTGAACTTTACCACTGAAGGTCCATTAGTGAGCCAAACACCGTCATCACATTCGCATACAACCAGCGCAAATCGTATGCCATTCGGTGCGCATCAAGCTAAAGTACAAATTCCATCGATTTCACCATCGCTGGTCAATGATATGTATGTGCCAGCAAATCGTACACAAACATTAAAACCAATTGCAACACATGGACCAAATTATGCTATTCGAAATCCAAACAACAAACAAGTGTTCTATGGCCATCAGCCACAGTCGGGTGTTGAACCACTCTCTAAGCGACCATCCAAGTTTGGCACACCACATCATATCACACTACAAAATCTACCTGTACCACCACACTTTGCCGGACCAATGTATTCGGATGCACATCGTCCACTTGCGCCACCGTCACAATCGCATCATTCACGACGACCCGTTTCAATTAAGCAAAAACCATTTTCACGCTATCCCGTACATCATAGCAAACCAATTCCAACGAATTACTCACTGCATCAAGGTGAACCGATCAAACCAAATTGGCATTCAAGCAAACCATTCGATGCTAATCACTTTGGACCAAATGTACCATTGACAACAACGAGACATCCAACAACATTGCACGATCAAACACCACAAACGAGTGAATTGAATGCATACAGTACGCATCGACCGTCGTTCATCAAACACAATGTTAATAATTATATTCAAAGACCAGATCCAGATTCAAAGATCACACATTACACGGATCCATCAACGAATATAACGCATTCGGCCCAAGATTCCAATATTTACGATTTGACACGTGGAAAACCGTTCATTTTCTCACCACAACGACAAAATGCACAAGAACCATCATCATCTTCATCGGGATCATCGTCATCGAATTTGAATATTGGCGAAGAAAAACGGCCAACCACAAGCATGAAACACAATGATACAAACTCAAATGTTGAAGTTACATTATCCGATCTATTTGATTTTAAGGAGAGCAATAATCCACATAATTTTGCATCGATTACAGAGAATCCAAATCAAATTATGACCACCGATAATTTGCCGGGCATTACAAATTCCGCTTTCATGCCATTTGGTGAAAAGACAAAACTATCAATGCCAGTCCATCCGGCCGAACAATATCCAAAGACACCAGCCACCGAAATGCAACCACCACCAACACATGCCACAAAATACAAACCATACATTCAAAAGCATGTGCCGGCCATTTCACCATCGCCGCATCATCATCAAAATGTTTTGATTGAAGAAGTGATGGGACTGTCACCGCCACCAATTCCAAAATTATCCATTAAAAAACCACCAGCCGTCGTTAGCGTTGACAATCACAATGGTAATTATGGTGTACCGCATGGTAACTTACATCCGGTGCATAGGCCAACTGTGGGCGGTATATTCTCAATCACAGCTCCAACACATTATCCGGAAACATCGTATGTGACAACGCATCATGATGCTTATGTTGAATCGGGCACCGAAACCGGTACCATTGGAGAACCACAAATTGTAACCAGCACCGAAGAGCAAGAGGTAGCCGAAAGTGATCCAAATGACAATGTTCACATTCCATATAAAAATGTAATGCGTGAAAAATCGTCGACAAAAGAACCAATCCGAACCACAGAGCCAACGACCATGAATATAATTAGTGATTTGGATGATTATGTGCGATATAATGTTGATACCAAACCGGATGTACCGCGATTATCAACGTTAAGAAAACCATTTAAACCAACATCAAATGGACATATGCCACAATCGCCACAATTCGATGAAAGTTCATTGCTTCAACCATCACAACATCATATATTTGAAGAAATTTCAACCCCATCATCACGTGCCACACCAGCCACCAAAATCAAATTGATTAAACCAACGGCCACTCTAAAAGCTGAAACGGTCAAAGCAACCCGACACACCGTTCATGATACGAAAGTATTGACAGTTACAACGACCAAAACAACGGTACGTTCTCAAGGCATTACATCAACAATACTATTGACATTGACACGTACAAAAACATCGACAATTGTTGATACCATAACGCATACACTTGTGAAACCGACCCGTGTTACACACGAACCAACAATTAAACCAACCATTTTTACGGCACCGATTACAATGCAAAAAGTATCAGGATCATCATCGGCAATCGTGCCAAATCCATCATTTTCGATTTATGCAATTGGTTCGGCTCATGATGAAAGCGAACACGAACATGATAGTTCGAATGTATCGAGCGAAGATCAATCATTTGAATTGGATGACATTCATAATATTGAACATATGATGATTTCACCAACACCAAAAATACCCGAAACAGTCACATCAACAAAACACGTTGTAACATCATCGTCCCCGTCCAATGGAACAAACGATAGCATTTTCGTTGTGATGAGCGATCGCAGAAAACTTGGCACCATCAATATAAATGCGGATCTTCTGAATACATTGACAGCCAATTTACATAACTCAACAACGAAACATGGACATGATGAAATTACAAGCGGTACACAGAAGAAAGCACATGCAACAATGGGTGCTATTGATGATGTTTCCACGGACGATGATAATATTGAAACAACCGATGACGATGATTTCTTTGATAATTTACCAAAACGTGATGATGAAGACGATAATCGAAATGATGTGAGTCACGTTTTACTTGGTGGCATTTTAATTGCAACACCACCACGCTCATCGGAAGTATCGAAGAATAACAATGGTGCAACGGTCGCTAAACCACCAAAACAATCGACGCATACAATTACCTATGACATTAATCCGGCCGATGAAATTGACGAGCACATTGAAAGCCAAGGTGCCGCAATTATTGAGGAGACAAGAACATCACATGATAAAAATCGTGTTACAACGCAACCGGAATGTCAACCCGATTGTAAAGCGGTTAACAATGAAATTTGCCAGATTACTGGCGATTTGGCTAGATGCGTGTGTCGACCTGGTTTTGCTAGAATGTTCCTTGATCGACCTTGTAAACGTACGAACTTTCTTCTTTTTTTTTAATTTAAAAAATAATTTTAAATACAAATTTATCGATTTCGTTTTGTTTCTCAATTTTGCAGCTACATACACATACACGCTACATTTGGCCGTTTCACAGTTGCAAAGTCAATCACTGAAATACGAAGATGCATTGCGTAATCCATCATCACCGAAATATTCGCATTTGATGCAAGTCGTGCACGATGCCATCGATCGTATGGTTATGCAATCCGAACTACGTGACATTTATCATGGTGTTCATGTGGCTGGTTTTAATAATATCACTCGTGCGAATAGCACACAAACCGGATCATCGAAAATGTCGGCCGAACCATTTGCGGCGCCAATGAGAGGCGTCGAAACGGAATTCCATTTACAATTGTCCGATAATTCGAAGAATGAAGAACAAATTATGGACGTATTCAAAAAGTATTTGCAAAAGAATAACTATAATTTGGGCGGAACGAATTTGTTTTCATCACAGTCTCTTATTGACCAACTACGAGCAAATGGTGAGTAATTCTTTCTGGAAATTTAGATTTCTTCTTAAAATTTATTAAAATTGTTTGAGAAAAAAATTCACTAAAACAAAACGTGCTTATGTATTGAAATCCATCTTAATTTGTCAGATTTCGATGAATGCATGAATGCGAAATATCATGATTGTTCGGAAAATGCATATTGCTTCAATTTACGAGGCACCTACACTTGTTCGTGCAAAGAAGGTTAGTGTTATTTTTTTATTTGCCAAATAAAAGTTCGATGCCATGAATCGTCAATCATTGAAATGTTAATGAATTTCTTAGGCTTTGTCGACATGTCTGAAAATCCATTGTATCCGGGTCGTGTATGTTCGGCCGAAATGATGGGTTGTGATCGATGCAATTATCATGGCAGTTGCCTTGAGCAAATCGACGATGATAACGAAATGCATGAAATGGTTTGTGATTGCTTCCAATGGTATGCGGGCGAAAAATGTCAATACAATTTGAAAGGTAATTTTTTCTTTAATTTGAAAAATACTAATTTTCTTTCATTTCTTTTCGCTCATTTTTTGTTTCATTCTTATTTACAAATAATGGAAATGATAATCAATAAAATATAATTTCAGTGTTGCTTGTTGGTCTAATTGCATTGGGCGGTGTTCTATTTGCTCTGTTGTTGATTTGCATCATATTGACATGTTGGAAGCACAGTCGACCTAATGGTCGACGACGTACCGTTGTGCCAGGCATCGATATTTTGCCACACAAAACTCTAACTGTGCATGGCAGCAAAACGGGAACATTACAAGATAGACGCGCAATGATTGAAGACACCAGCAGCGAAACGAGCGAGGATTCATTACAGTTGCCATATGTTGCAAAGAAGGTATTTACGATTCCATTTCGAAATTATTTATGAAAAAAATATGTAAACAAATCAATTGAACATATTAATTGATTCGTTTTGTTTTGAAAATGTGCAGCAGCAAAATGCTTCATCGAAAAATGCTAAGAAAGTCATAAATAAGCCAACGTCGGCACCGCCAAAAGGAATGGCTCCGGCACCACCCAAGGGAACCAACAACACAGCAACAATGTCAACAAATATTGATCCAAATCGTTCGTTGACTGTGATGATTCCACGTGCAAAATACTATTCACAACAAACAACACAAGCACCACCTGAATCACAGCAACAACATCATCAACATCAAGATCGGTAAGCATTCACTCATCGAATCAAGCAATTGATTCCGAATTTTCGCTAATACAAAAATTCAATGTTCATTCAGTCGTAGTGTACAAACCGGTGTAGCAACGGCAACACAAGGTCAAGCAACAATGTTTACAACAACCGATTCAATTGGTTCAACTGCCGAGGCAAAATTGTTAAGCTATTTAGATGCTAGTCCATCAACATCGAAGGTAATTTTTATTTTTAATCTCTTTCGTCTCGAATGGGTCTTTTTCATTTTAAATACGAATGTTTCAGAACTTTATAAAGAAGAAAACAAGTGCGCACAATAGCAAGAGCCATTTAAATGATGACAGTTTGAATCATCATTATCCATATCATTCGGGTGAAACTGGTTTGTTGTTGTTGTTTTTATTTTAAATTTTATATCGTTGTGGTATCTTTTATTCGGTAAAAATGAGAATGAATTCGATTTTGCAGGCGCTTTAATATCAGCTGGTTTTGAAGTGTCAGCTACGGTTGTTCATGATAGTTTAACTACTGTTCCGAATGCAAATGGATTAGATGCCAACAGCAGCATATCGACAAACAAAAAAACCACCGATCATCTGGTCGACTGGTTGACGAATGTGCCAGAAAATGAATTGTATGAATGGAATTTCATTTGAAATCGAGATAAATTTCAAATACAACTAACTTTTTCATTTGTTTTGTCCGCTAGAATCATATCCGAGGCACGTTCGTATGGCGAAACTTTAGTTCATCCACAGACCAAGACGTTGATACAATCGCCGCATTATCGAAGTCAAAATACAAGTGTTTATGATAAGCCGCTTTCAACGATCATGATGGATGATGCAGGTACGATGGCTGAGCGCGATTTGGGCTCAACTTTCTTACTGCCACACACGCACTTATACAAACCCGATCGGGTAAGTCAGATTTCTCACTGGAATCAAGCAACAGATTTTAATTTTTTGAAATTTTGATTTGTGGTTTTTCAGGCGAGCGATATATCCGGCTTTGATTCGCTGTAATAAATGCTGCTGTTCCCTCGTTGCAGTTGATCTAATTTATTTTGCTTGAAGAATTATTTATTTTCGTTATTTTTAAAAGAAAAAAATTATATTGTTTTTTTTTCTCTACAAAACACACAATATTCCGCACGCTTTTTCGTTTCAAATGTGTCGGTTAGTTTTTTGTTCCGACAAAAAAAAAGATCATTTGGTTTTGTGTGTGCGTATGTATAAATCAACTATGCTATCGTTTTTTATTGACTATTTTTATACTCTTTTGTAAATTATATTACGAAAATGAACAATGCAGCCATATAGTAAAATAAACTGTAATATTTGTAATATGTTATCAATGGACTTGAAGTTTTAAAAAGAAAGATGACAAGAATGGAGGAAAAAGTTGATTGTTTCCATTTTGTTCAGTTGTAAAATAGAGAGAAGGAGAGCAAGTAGCCCCAAATCGATCAAGTCGTGGAGGAAAATGTCCGAGGAAAAGACCGCATATAAATTCAAAATTCTTCTTAAAAGAAACCACAATTTAGAAAATTGGCAACAAATTATTTTTTAAAAAAATCGACACACCAAGGTCTACCTCATTCACACAAGCAACACTTATTACAAACGGATCCGATTCTTTTTTATCAACGAGAAATTAACGTGTTATAATTTTAAACAGAAATTGAACAAAAAAAATGCGGACGATGTTATTTTTTTAAAATTAATAGCGATTTTTGGTTATGGTGATGATGCAAATAGTCAAGTTTTAATTTTCTTTCATTTTTTTCCTAATTTTTTTTTTACACGAGAAAAAAATTAAATAGATTTTAAGCTGCAAACTAAACACAATCGATAAAAAAACACTTCAATAATTGGTGAGAATTTTTTTGTTAAAAATGGAAAGTGCAAGTTATGGTTACGTAAAAACAATATTGAATTAGTGCCAAAAATGTTTGAAAAACAGAGAATAAGAAGACAAACTGAAAATTAATGAAAAATATGCATTAAAATCGTTATTTTTCTTTTAAATAATGGACAAACAAAAAAGGAATGAAGAATAAGCAATAAAAGATGGTGGGGTGAAATTATTTCGATATATATATATATGTTCTAGTTTGATTTAAAGGGCAGATACAGTAAAACATCGATTTAAAGATATTAACATACATTCCAATGCGTTTCCAATCGCATCAAAATGACACAACGAACGTGTTTTCGATGAGAGCAATCAATTTATAAATGAAAAACAATCAAACAACATACACACACCTTTCAAATTCTATTTAACAATATGTAATAATTTAATCTATTTTTAATTACAAGAAAAATCAAACAAAACAAAATGAATTATTGTCTTTATACATCGATAATGATTTATATTTTACATTAAATATAAAACAAACAACTATTGTGTATTTTAATAAAAAAAAAAAACAATAAAGTTAAATCTATCTATAAAAATACATTTTTAAGCATTTTATTTCATTAAATTCGATCATCATACCTGAAAAATAGAAAAGTTCATAGTATCTATTTGAAGATGTGACAGTTTTGATTTGAATTTTTTCATGTTTATCACACACAATGTGAGATATAAAAGATATTGAGAAGAGAAATGCATAAGAACAATTAATACGTCGTGGTAAATGATATTGCTTATACAGCCATACAGTTTGTTTGAATAAACACAATCGAAACCGAAAATGCAAGCAACGCGATTCTTGTTTATAAAAATTTAATAATCATATCTCTTTAGTAATTTTTTTCTCATGTGTAAATTTTTCTCTTATTTCACATCTTCAGCTGGAAATACCGTACTATACAAAATAAGTTTTTGATTTGGGAGGAATATCAATCGCTTCATTGTTTTCCATCCGACTGATAGTTGTTTATTCAAAAAGTCGCTGGTAGATAAAATGAATGGAGAAAATGAATATTTTTTATCTTTTTATCCCAAATTCACAAATTCACTTCTAAATGCAAATGTCAAGACATGATGTAAACGTCTAAAATTCAAACGAAATAGCATTTTTTTACCAGAAGAAAGCCAAATATTTGATCGTTATCAACACTCATGAATTGTGTGCAAAAATTGATTTTGACATGCGCCACTGCTCCGAAAATGAAGAACCATGAACTAATATGACCGATTAATCAACGGAATTTGTGTTGTCATGGCTCCGAATGTGTGTTCAGGCCACACATTTAATCTGCACAAAGTGCACACTTCGTTCCATCCAATACAAAAATTCATCAAGAAAAATGCATGTAAAGACAGCAGAAGTGCAACAAAATTACCGTTTTATTTGTTTGAATCTCGTTCATCTCAATGCGTTCCTTTCAAAGTGTTTCAGTATCGAACGCGACACAATGATTTATTTGTACAAATTTTTAACACCCACCTGTTTGTAGATTGTTTTGCAAACAAGATAGCCAGTATTTGTTGGAATTCTTCGATCATCCTTTTCCGTTCCAAATAAAACACTCTTATAATGCATTTAAGTCGTTTATAATGAACGTATATTGATAACATACCACTTCTTTAATATAACTAATATTAATACTTCGATTCATTTCGATAGTTAAATATAAAGATTTCGATTCAAAAATTCTCTTTTATGAAAGACATTGTTGCACGATTACAAGTTATAACCGAATTATGTCAATTTGAATTTTTTCTTTCAATTTTAAAATGATTAGAATTACTCTAGCCATACATTGAGGTATTTTGCTTGTGTTTGACTGAATCTCTTAAATCTATTATTTTATTTGTCATTTTGCAATGAATAATTTCATTTTTTTTTTTTTTTCAAAATTTCAACGGAACAAAAACGGAACAGAAGATGTGTTGTTGTTGTTTTAATGGGTATAGAGCCAATCGGTAGTCAAAGGATTTGGCAATGATTCGCGGTCAGTTATTTTGATGTTCAGCATGTCATAATGTACCTGCATGTTTGACAATTCATTAATACGATCTTTGGACTTTGTTCGAACGTGGAAAGTCATTTCTGTGGCGCCTTCTAGTTGGGACCGCTTATTGTTAATAGCTCTGAAATTAAAGCTTTCAAATAAACGACAGCTGTTGCGGAAGAACAAGTTCTTCAAATTCGGTGCTTGGGTAGCAAATTGGTAGATCATATTGTAGATGCTTTCTTGTGTACCTTCAACCATACCTCGCGAAACGTAAACGTTCTCCAACATTGGTAAATCAGCAAATTGATCAATCACTTTGCAATGTCGTACTTGAAGATCTCTCAGGTCAACACATCCAGCGATGAGTTCGGCCAGTTTTACAGATGGCGGAAGGCCATCCAAATACAAACCTCGCAGATTCGTTTTCAATGTACTGAACAGCTTGATATGCGATGTTAATTCCGATCGGCATCGATCTTCGAACATCAAATGAAGTTGTAGCGATTGATAATTGTCACACATCGTTTGGAAATACAGCAGTTTTTGTTCAACATTGTGTGTGATTCGAAAATATAGATGCGTGATTTTGATGTCAGCTGCTTCCAATTGTTTTAGCGTTTCAATTCGTCGTGTGTACAGCGAAAAATGTTTGATTGTCTTGTTCTGTTCGAAGAACAACTTCAATTCATCGGTAACTTCAATTTCTTCATCGACAAACCATGAAAAGTTTTTCAAGTTCGGATATATTTCTTTCAACCAATTGCTGTGTGCGCCTTCTTCACACACCATATCGAACGAGTTTCGAAGTACCAAATTTTCCATCGATGGAAAATGGCACAGCATCGACTTATAAAATTCGCCAGTAATTTTGAGTCGATTGAATGTGACCGATTTTGTTTGTTCAACCATTTTGGCCATTGCTCGGCCGTGTGTTGGTCGTATGTTGCGACAGCCTTCGAAATGGATTTCATCAATGCGACTGTGTTCTTTGGCTTGTAGATATTCGTACAAATTTTCAATCGATTGGACATTTGACACTGCATTGCCAATCGAAAGTTTGTTAAATTGAGCAAAGCAAACGATGAATTTGTCGACACCGGGATAGCGAAACCAATAACCATTTTCTTCAAATCTTTCGATTTTTGCTGGTTCATTTGGAAAACGACGGAATAGTTCACATTTTGTCAGATTTCGCAGTCGTTGGCATTGTGTGCTCAACGAGCATAAATCGTTTTCATCCAAATATACCATGATTTCACGAATGCAGTCATTGTTCATATCCATGAAATTGGCTTTCGGTGTTTGCTCTTCAATGTTTGGCGTCAACACTTTCTTTGACCGTTTGACTTTCGGTGTTTTCCCTTCAATCTTTGGCGTCAACACTTTCTTTGACCGTTTGGCTTTCGGCGTTTGACTTTCGGCGTCTTTTGGCTTCGGAGTTCGAACGGCTCTTGGCTTTGGCGTCAATTTCGGCTTTTTCGGCGGAATTTCTTCGTCATTCTCGTAATGCTCGTGTAACAACCGATTAAAAAGTCGCCGATTTTCAACATACTTTTGCTTTGCACTTTTTCCTCTACGCCGATAAAAAGACATTTTGATTTCGTTTTGAAACGACAATTCAATAAACTGATGTTCCCTAGAAATTACAATTTTATAATAAATTTTTGAGTAAATTACTTATTTCATCATCAAGACGAATTCCAACCGAAATATATTTTTTTAATGCAAGTACTCACTTTCTGAACCTTGGACCAAAAAAACTAACTGCAATTGATACTAACAATCAGAACGGCTTTGCATAAAAAATGTTTCAATTTCTCGGTCAAGTTTACTTTGATTTTCTTTTAAAGCGAAAAAATTGAGATCTATTGAAAATAAATAAATGTCAACAATTTTAAATTCACTTCAATATTATTTCCATTTCAAAAACAACACAAAAAAGACAAACCAACAATACCTTCTTTGATTCAAATCAACAACTGCGTCATAGAATCTTTCTGGATGAAATGACGTTTTATGTTCAAATAAATTCCCTCAGTCTGCTACACAACGAAGTAAGCTGAGGCTATGTCGTATATCAACACAGAAAACATTTCGTACCTATACATGAATAATCGCGCACAGACATGTTTACGGTGCCGCATGAAACTTACATCGCCTTGTATATGTTTATATATGCCTACTACAGTCAAATTCATCTCTTGTTTACATTGAACATACATTTTCGCTGTTGTTGCTACATCGGTTCATCTCAACGCACTCTGATTTTTGATGTGACAACAAACTTTGTTACACCAGTCGTAACGTTTTTTTTCACTCAAAATAAGAAAAATGCTACAAAAGGATAACAATCCGAACATTGAAACACTGCGAAACGTTCAACTTAATGAATTCTGTGAAATTGAAAGTACAATTACGCATTTATTAAGTAAAGACAATATGTTTCATGTTTCATTTTCTGGTTTAGTTTCACAGAAGCAATGACCACCTCCGCATATGACTCTTTCTTCATTTCTGCAGGTTATTCGGCAATCGTGATCCGATTTGCACGTATTCACACCTATTTGAAAATAAAAATTTATTCTGCTAGTAAAATTTATAGAACCTTTTTAGATACATACTCAATGTTAGACCAATAAATAGTGTAACGATTAAAAATACGATAGCTTTAAATTTCATTATTACAATGATATATAAAAGATATGTATTCAATTGATATTTTCACAAATAAAATCTCCTCAGTTGTCTTTTTCCAAAACTTAAATGCTCAAACTGTAATTCAAAACTGAACAGAAACAACCTACCAGTTAGTGATAAGCTCAAAAAATTTAAAAATTAATTACGCTTTATTTCTGATGAAGCCGAACGAAAATCTTGACCTTACATTTGCGAGCATTGTGATAAGTTAGAACAGATTATACCAACCAAATTTATTACATGCTTTAAAATCATCGCTTTCTTTAATATGCAACAAGTGCAACTAGAAAAAAATTATCGTGTGATTCAAATTTAATTATTTTTATAAATTTTTCATCCGATTTGACCGCTTAAATTGGATTTGGATGAAGCCAGATCAAAAATTTGAATTGTGACGATTTTTTTTTATAAATTTATAAATGCAATAAATTTGTATTATTTGACCACAACTTTTCAATTAAAAAAAAAAACGATTAACTTTATTTGAAACTAATTTATTTAAATTTGTCTTGTGTAAAATAATATCCACTTAAATCTAATTTAAACAATACAAGTTAAATTAAATTAAATGGTATGAAATTGAGAACTTTGATCAATACGCGGTGATGTTCGGGTATTTTCTCGACAAAAAATGCAAATTTCATGGTAAATATGTGATGATTTGAGAAAGGCACAAACATTTAACAAAATATATATCCAAATAATTGATAAAAAGAAAGTGATGTTTGCGTTCAGATGGATGAAGTGAATTTAGCTGAAAATGTGATGTGTTCACTTTGATTAATCCCTGCAATAAGCACGTATGCTATTGTTTTAATTCTACATTTGTTTTATCTCTTCGATAAAATAATTCTACACACGTCAAATAACGCCCGTTTTTGGTTATTAATACTATCATGTTTTCTGTAACTTAACAAACAATATGAAACTTATGAATGGATCTTACTTCATTTGTCCGATAAACAAAATACAAACTAATATTTTAAATGAAATAGTAAATTAAGTGACTTTTTACACACTATTCGTTCGATGGGGAAAATGGTGGACACTTTTCAGACTGCCGTCAACTTAGATTAACGAAGACTTATAAATACAACAAAAAGAAGGTGACAACTCCACTTGCAATCGATATCCAGAAGCTCAAGTGGCTTGTTTTCTCTTTGTGCGTGTAATATCGAATTCTGTGAATAGAAATTGAAAAATAAATAATAAATTTAAAAAACGCAATTTTAAGTCAATTTGCATATTACGTACTGTCTGGCTTTGCGAGGTGAGAATGGTGTTGGTGGACAAACACCAGGCACATCACTGTCAAAGTAAATGATGGTCATTGTGAAAATACTGATCAAGATTGCAAATAGTAACGGCTCCATGAGATATGTGTAGTTTGTTTGTGTCCATTCACGGCTCGAATTAATTTTGCCATACAATTCGGAAGACATGTCTTTCAATAACGTCTGTATTACCTTGTTACCTGAAAAAATAAAAAAAAAATAAAAAAATGGAAAAATCGATGATTTTTACGAAAAATGTGAATATCACATTCTGAAAATTGCTAAAAAAATTAACTTTCAAAAGTCAAAAGGTCGCTCACAAAATTATTCGGAAAAATGTCTCAATAGATAATTCGTGCTGATACAATCAAACAAATGTCGAAAATAAAACTAAACAAAATAATGCACTGAAATGCAAATGTTACACGGTCAACGGATGAAATACGTCTGAAATCACCAAAATTATATGAGAAAACACAAATCTTCAAAAATAAATGTCAAAAGTGAAACCACGGTAAAAAAAAAAGCACTAATAGACGCCTAGTTTGTTGTTTTTTTCTCTTCTGTGTGATGAAACATCGGTTTGTGTTTCTTTTCATTAATGTGAGAAACGCTAGCCATATAACGGCAATAATTGATGTACTATTTCGACAACAGTTCAGATGTTTGTGTAGGTGGATCGAAATTTGTATGCTTTCATTCGTTGAATATCACGACAAAAAAAAAACAGAGCGTAAACGTTGTTATTCCATTATATCGATTTGTATGAGTTCTGTTTTTAATTTCTTTATTCATCGCATACATGCGAATAGCTGGTGTAGAAATGCACAATTCGTGATCCTTTGCCGTTACCTCAATTCATTATCATATCTCAATTCGACGCATAATCGATGAGATCATCTGCTCGTTTATTTTATATTTACACGCTATTTTTGGATGTGTTATTTTTTTCTATTTACCCATTGTATTTACACATAAATTGTTAAAACAAACTCGAATGTTCAATTCATTTCCATTGGCTCGGAAATGGTGTTTGTGTGTGTATTTTCATTCATTTTTTTGTAGAAAAAAAAACGAATTTGAACTTACTGATTGCTGCGATGGCCACCGTTATTAATAAAACGCTTGCGATGAGTCTGCTATTCAGTTTGATTGAAATGCGTGATATTTTCTTTTGATCGTTGCACAATTTTTCCAATGAATCATCTTCAGATTCAAACTCTCGGAATAGCGACCGACGCACCGAATCCAATTTTTTCGTCATTCTGCCTTCAGTGGGTGTTTTTTTTTTATTTTCAGTGAGTGATAAAATTTCAGTTTCTTATCGCGTTTCACAAGCGAGCAAATAAAACAGATCTTTGATAGAATAAATCGTTTGCATTCAAGATAAAATATCGCGATCTAGTTAAAATTGACTCCGGACAGTTTTACATTTGCAGCAACAAAAAGATGCAATTTGAATTTAAGTGATATAATTTTATTGCATTGATTCACTCTTCTCTCAGTATGCACTAGATTTTCACACGATATTTAACTCTATTTTGAACCGGACGGTTGACCAAGAAACTGCGCAGATTTTGTGTTTGTTTTTTTTTTTGGTAGCTGCCCTTTTTACGTCTATTTTCAATGGTTACGATGTGTGTTTTGGTTTTCATTCAGTGTGTTTATGTCACGGAATACAATAACACAACCATCACATATACAGCAAACACTGATAGTTAGGATAGCCGCATTGACTCTGTTTGTATAAATAAATAAACGAACATCTGCACAATACGGACGGTATGCTATGGAGTGGAAGCATCTCATTTTGAATATATGCGTGTATGCGTATGCAATACAAACTGTGAATGTTTATTTGATGGCACAGACAACTTCAGATGCTTCTTTCTTGGTGCAATACCAATTATCAGGTTATATACGAATTAAAAAAAAAACTCTCTTTGATTGTTGTATTTGGTCTAAAAAAATGCATAGAAATTGAAGAATTGCATGTAAGAATTGCTAAACAAAATCCAACTTCGTATTATTTCTTTCACTTTTTTTCCAATAAATCACAACAGATAAATTAAAAATGTTAAATTCAACATCCAAAAATTCAAATTCGATTTTCATTCTATTCATTGTCATTAAACGCATTCATTTCATTCGTGCTGTCATTCAGTTTGACATTTCGGCGCTGTGTTTTGAGTTTCCACGCGATACATAGACCACCAAAAAAAATACACATCGGAATTTAGCTGTTGTGCACAAATTGGCTAAGAAAAAAAAAACTTGTGTGTTAAAAAAACGAAATCGATTTAAATCTTCTGTTGTTATTGATTCAAGTGGTGCGAAAAAATGAGTACGATTTTGGAGAAAATTGCGACGATCGAGTCTGAGGTAAACAAAACTTGATTTGCTGATGTGTGCAAATGAATTTTTTTTAGGTTATGCCAGCAACATTGAAATTATGCTACCCGGTTAATATTCTAGAATGATTTCGGTTAAAAAATGGGAATTTTTTCCTCTTGCAAAATTACATTTTAGATGGCTCGAACGCAAAAGAACAAGGCAACGGCTGGCCATTTGGGTTTGTTGAAAGCACGTTTGGCAAAATTGCGCCGTGAATTGATCACACCGAAAGGCGGTGGCGGTGCATCGGAACAAGGATTCGAAGTTGCAAAAACGGGTGATGCTCGTGTTGGTTTTGTCGGTTTTCCGTCGGTCGGGAAGTCAACGTTACTATCCAATTTGGCCGGTGTTTATTCGGAGGTGGCCGCATATGAGTTTACAACGTTGACCACTGTGCCTGGCTGCATAAAATACAAAGGCGCTAAAATTCAATTGCTCGATTTGCCCGGTATCATTGAAGGCGCTAAGGATGGTAAAGGTCGTGGTCGTCAAGTTATTGCTGTCGCTCGTACATGTAATTTAATCTTTATGGTTTTGGATGTGCTAAAACCGTTACATCATAAAAAACTATTGGAACATGAATTGGAAGGTTTTGGTATTCGATTAAATCAAAGCCCACCGAATATTTCATATCGTAAAAAAGAGAAAGGTGGCATTAATTTGAATTGCATGGTGCCGCAAAGTGAACTCGATAATGATACCGTAAAAACCATTTTATCTGAATATAAAATTCATAATGCTGATATTACGCTGAAATACGATGCCACTTCGGACGATTTAATCGATGTTATTGAAGGAAATCGAATTTATATTCCATGTATTTATCTACTCAATAAAATCGATCAAATCAGCATCGAAGAGTTGGACGTTATTTATAAAATACCGCATTGTGTACCCATTTCGGCTCATCATCGTTGGAACTTTGACGATTTACTCGACCTCATGTGGAGATACTTGAAATTGGTGCGAATGTAAGTGAATTTTTTTTTATTTCAATTTCTTTTTACCTGGATCTCGTCTTTGTTGCTCTTTTCACAATTTTTTGTTGCTCAAATTAAATATATCTTATGATATTGAGCACACACTACATTTATTCCTAATGAAAAAATATTTACAAATATTTCGCAATACATGTTTTTTAAAATAATTTTATCTTTTAGCTATACGAAACCGAAAGGTCAATTGCCCGACTACAATTCACCAGTTGTACTGCATTGTGAACGCACTTCGATTGAGGACTTCTGTAACAAACTTCATCGCACCATTGCAAGAGAATTTAAATAGTTAGTATCCTTTCGATTCTTTTTTTTCATCATAACAACTCTGTTTGATAAAAAGTTTGAAATATATCCAAAATTTGGAAATTCGATGCATTGGATATTTAAAAATTCAGTTGGAAAATGAATGATTTCGAAAAGACGAATTTTTTTAACAGTTTTGAGCAAATTGTAAAAAAGATTGTATGTCTTCTATTCGAATTTCCAAAAAATATATTTTAACATCAGTTTTGGAAGTTCCGAACAATTTATCGATAGAGAATATTTTTCGGCTTCTAACTTTTTTCATTCAATTCAAAAAGTTTTTTCCCAAATAAATTTTTATTACAAAAGTAATAAAAACGTAAGAATGTTGTACTTTCCCAAATTTTTTCAATTACAAAAATTTCAAATTTATATTCAATTTATAACTTTTTTTATCTATTTTATAATTCAGTGCTCTTGTGTGGGGATCATCAGTGAAACATCAACCGCAAAAAGTAGGAATCGACCATATTTTGAATGATGAAGATGTTGTTCAAATTGTTAAGAAAGTCTAAAACAACAAATTGGCGAACATTTTTTGAAATGAAATCAATATTGCTTCTTCGTACATTTGTTTTTTTTTTCTTTTAAATTGAACGAATGAAAACCGCCCCACAATATCTTGTTATTTTAACATAAAACAATTTTTTAAATATACAATATTACTTATCGATAAATGAGTGCGTTTTTTCTTTAAATTAAACCATTTTTTTCATTTGAAAGTGAATACATTTTTCTAATGTATTTTAGATTTCCCCAAAATGTAATTACATAAAAGTTAATCGATTAATTTGCAGAAGAATTAACATTTGTTAAAAGGCTATCAAATTATTAGATAAAATATTATTAGTCACAGAAAATGTGTACGTTTACAAAACTAGATTGCCTCGTTTAACCTCAGTTGTACTTGATAATTAGATTTTTCATTTAATGATTATGAACGGCATTTTTGGTGCGGTTTTTCTTGTTTTTTTTTTTTTGAAAAAATGTTGACGATGTCACTGTTTTGTTCGGTTTCCGTCTCTTCTTATATATTCCTATTCAATTATAAAATGATTCGAAATTAGTCTGACTAATGTTTTTTTCTACCTAAATTTAAACGTCGTTATATTACTTACATTTTATTGCCTCTCCTTCTTTCATTTGGCTGAAAATATTGAAACTTCAATGCTATAACCGATCAAATATTTTCATTTGGATTTATTTCGAAGGTGAACTCTTTCGAGTAAAGTCAAAGCCAGTGCAGTTCGATGCTATTTTAAATAAAGTTAAAATAAATAAATTACTGTATTCCCATAACGGTTTTTCTTCTGATTGAATTTAAAAAAAAATAATGTGCAAAAATGTTTAGAACGAGTAAATCTCTTATTATTTGGGCAGCACTATTGTTGTTGTCGCTGCAAAACTGTCGCGTAAATTCGGATGTTATTCTATCCGAAGTCAATAAATCGTGCCCATGTTTACCGCGACATATTTGCCCACGCACCCTTGGCTCATCACCAGTCGTAAGTATAGACAAATTTTAATTTGGAAATTAGTGTATTCACTTTCGATTTGTATTAATCTCGTGTCATTTCATCAGGATGAAATTTATCTGGGTGTAGTCCTGACCTGTGCACAAGAAAATTATGTACGTTGTTGTGGGGTATCGATCGAACGTGTTGTTGGTGAAAATAAAATAACGACAAAGATGACAGTAATTGAAGAAGAAGGAGAAGCTGACCCGATGGCGCCAGATCACACTACAACTATGTCACCGTTGACTAATGACAATCTTGAATTGACAACCAATTCAAGTGAATTGATTGCAACCGCAATGACACCAATGAATTCTCAACAAATGAACGACATTTTAGACATTTATTCAAACGCAAATATGGAAGAGGTAAATCCAACGTATCGAACGATTATTGATATGGCACCAGTCATGTTAGTGTATGCAATGTCAGCTCCTAGCCACTATGAACCATTGAAATCGATTAAAATGCATGGCAGTGACGCTTTAACTACTGAAAAACCCGTCGAAGTTGAATCAAGTGAAGTTGAAAATGGTACAGAAGAAGTTACCGATCAAAACACGGACACATCTGTTGAACCCATTGAAATTGAATTAAAAACGGAACCATCACATTTCATCGAACCAATTGCATTTGAAGTTGAAACAACGACAAGAGATACTGATCTATCACAAATTACTGAAGAAACAACTGAATTTCCACCAATTGATTTGAACTTCATCGAACCAAAATCCAGCAAATTAGACGAAACGGAAATAAACGCCAAAGAATTGACAGAAAATCCAACCACTGTTTCTGAAATTTTATCTACTCAAGCTGCCACTGAAATTTCATTTACAGAAGCGGCCACCGAGAGCACCGAAGCAGCTTCAGAAACTGTGACTACCGGAACACCTTCTGAAATCTCACCCATAGAAGCCGTTTCTGAAATATTGGTCACCGAGATAGCTCCTGAAAACGTAACTACGGAAGTTGCTGTTGAAAGTTTAACAACGGAAAAATCCATTGAAAATGAGGAAATCAAAAATATTGACGAAAATGAAACGATAACAGAAAACTTGATCGAAATTGAAACGACCACTCAAAAATTGGCGAACAATGAAATTATCACTGAAAATTTGGCTGCAGCTGAAAACGTTACAGAAATTATGACGAGTACAGAAAAGTTGATGGAAAATGAAACGACAGAAAATTCATTCGAGAAAATGGACGTCTTCGAAACCACAACCATGCCACCTTTAAGTAGTAAACCAAATGAATTAAAACCATTAGCGCTGATGACTGAATTAATGACCATCGACAATGCGACAGAAGCTAATGTGATTACAACGACTGTTGTTACTGCAGATGAAATTGTTCCAGAAATACTTTCAATAACCGAGGCAGGTGAACAAACCGACGTCTCAGGTAATAAGCGCCACAACTCAAGTATCCAACGTACAAGTTCTTCAATTACTTCTGAACCAATTGTACCATCTAGTACTCCTCGGTTGATTCCATCGTTCAAAGATAAATTGGATACTTATCGCAAAAATCAAGCGAATAAAAATTCATCATCCGAAGAAATTTCCAGAAAAAGTGTTAACGCCACAGAAGTTAAGGCGCTAAAACCAAATAACCCCGAAACTAATAAGCTGATGCATGAACAACATGAAGGTACAATTATGGCAGTGTATTCGTCATTATCATCAATAATAAAACAGTCTGCCAATAAGCGACCAACATTCAAACGAACAACATCATGGCGTGAACTTATTGAGCATAGCATGGGATTGCATAAACCAACCTTTGGTTCATATCGAAGTAATTTGGCAAAAACATCATTAAATGAATCGATTCCGGTGACAACAACTGAAAAATTAGAAACAACCACTCAAATTGATAAATCAAAACGAAAATATAGTCGACGTTTACCTGCTTCGAATTCGAATAAATTTAAAACGACAACAACAACGACGACGATAACAACAACACCAACGACAGCAACAGCCGCAACAGAATTGCTTGTCGAAAGTACAACGGCTCGTCAACGTTATTATAATAGACGAAAATTGCCAACCAAACCCTCAAAAAATGAGTCATCGACAGTTGGCTACGCAGCAAAAACAACAATTACCCCAACAAATGAACGATTTCAACATAAGGAAAACAATGCACAAGCATCGTTAGAAAAGCGTAAAAAGTTGTTTGCAACAAGACAACGAGGTAGTGGTTGGTCGAAAATTGAAAAAACAACCGATTTGACAACGACTACATCAACGACAGAAATTCCAACTAAAACGCCAATCCTTCAAAGAGCACAACAGCATCGATTCAAACTAAAAACAAATCGATCCAACCAATATACTTTACAAATCAACGGTTCAGATTCAACATAATGACCAATCTCGTTTTGAATAACATCCAGTCATTTCGAACAAAATTGACTGGCCAACGTTGATAATCCTGTATAAATAGCTTTCGTTTTAGATAACTACGATTAATTGTAGTTCAAGTTAAAAAAAAAATGTCGAAAATTAGTAGGCTGGTTGACATTGTCTCTTAATCGGCTATGTTTCATATAACAAATATGTCACTTGATATGAAACTATAATTTACATTAATTTTACTTTCAGTCCAATTCGAAAATAGTCAATAACAAAATTCACATGTAAATTATATGGATTCATATAAATAAATGACCGAGGAAATTATGAACAAAATATCTCAAAAACACATACAAACCCATACATTGTATTCATCAACAATATCATCTACTAATTTATTTATATTTTAAATATAGTCGTGGATAAAAAATTAGGTTGAAGTCATACTATTTTTCTCACCAATACCATGTATGTTTTAATGATGATGGCAAAACTACAAATCGATTAAATTTACCAATACCACATTTGGCATTCACAAGAGAAAAAGATAATTCTGGAAAAATATTTATTTAAAATAAAAGAGGACACATTATGTGGCTAAAAATCAATACTTCAAATAAAAGACGTACATTTTAAATTCGAACCATCAAGCTTGGAGACATTAGTTAATGCAACACACTTGCAATATTGCTCATTAGAAGAGAAGAAGAGGGCAGAGAGAGAAAAAAATGTTACTCTTTTTTATCGTGTATGCACAAATGGTGTAACAACAACAATAACCAATCGATGGACATAAAAAAAGAGAGACAAAGTTAATAGTCATTATGGCAGACCCCATTAATTAATTATTTAATGTACAGAATTTATGTCGGTCGCATCGCATGTCATGTATTTTTCATAGTTTTTCTTTTATATTAAACCTATTGTTGAGATATTGATTTATTGAAAATTCAAAATAAATACAAAATACAACAAATACAACATTGTGATTGCATTATTTTTTACTCCCTTACTTCTCAAGATTTATTTGTAAAAAAGGCCTTTTGATCATTCTTCGAATTTAAACTTTCTTTTATTGAATTGAAACTGGAACAAAAAAAATATGGACCCATTACATTGTTATTATAATAAAATTGTCGAGATATGACCGACCGAGAGTTTATTATGATAATGTTTCGTTTTTTCAACATAATCAGTATTTATAAAGCTTATAAATGAGCCTTACTTTTAAAGTTCGCAAGACAATCTAGTTCGAGGAAAAGTGAAAGAAATTGGGAGAATCGAATGAATAAATTTCTTCTAATTTGCGAATGGTTATGTTTACGATTGGGTCAATAGCTTATCTCTTTAAACAATTTCTAAAAATTCGAATAATTTTGTTAAAAATTCTCGAAATCTCAAAATCACAATCCAATCGTTACGTTATTCATTGAAAAAAATGACCGCCATAAATAGCTATAGTTATTTTTCCATTTATGCATCGATCAAATATTTAAAAAAAATTGGAACAAATGCAAATATTGAGCCCGAACAAATGAAAATGATTGAATCGATTAGATTTGTCGCTTTTATTAAATCGAGCAACCATATATTAAATTTATCCGTGATGGGGAATCCGAATATTTCATAAGATACACATACAGCAGTTTGATAAAAAATTCTATTTAATGTTCTCTATCCATGTCCCTTTATCATCGGGTCTATGTATCAAATTCAATTACAAACAATGTATACTATTTCGGCATTTATCTATTCGATTGCATGTACCATTGGTATAAAGGGAAACAAAACGAGAAACAATTGATTGGAATATGGTGTTCGAAAAATGAAAAGTCTGCCAATTGTAAATTCATGGAAAAAGATTTCAAAGTTTCGAGTCAACAATGTAATTTGTGATTATATTTTTTTGTCCCTCTTGCTGAATTCAGATATGAAAAGCACACATTTATGTGTCGTATTCAATAGAAGAAAATAAATATTTGATGAGATAATGAGTAGATTCGAGGAATTCGGCGTAGTTTTTTTCGTGTGTGCTGTACTTTGTTATTGTTCGTCACAATAGATTTGCCGTCATAATATCCAACGAATGAAATATTGTTTCGAATATATTCGGCGAAATCTTCAATGCAGAAAGTTATGAATTTTGAATGCGTATGTAATGGGATTCAAAAAAACTGCAATTACAGTCCAAAAAGAGGTTTAGTGTGTGTCCAAGTAGTTGGGTTGGTTTGATATGGAACAGGCATTGTTGGCGTTGATTGTTTTGATTTTTCCTTTCTTGTACTTAATTGACCCATACATTACACAAATATCGTATGATATTTCATCAGCCGTTTATATTCTCATGCATTTTTCAAATAAAAGACACACCGGTGAAATAGATATAGAGGAAATTATAAAGAGAGGAAGAGAGAGAGAGAATAGATACAAACTATAAAATCATACGATGGGAAATAAGCCAAATGACGCGAGCGCGCACCTCGCATGTCATACATCAAAAATAACGAAGAAACAACTAAACTAAATTGTGAAATTCATATTCAATTCAATCTATTTGTAATGCCACTTGTGTACAACATGGAACGAGCACAACAACAATGTGAACAAAAACACGATTTGTTTTGCATCACTCAGTTACCATATCAATCTAGAAATGCGCCACAACCAATCAGCGTAGACCACATAATTCTCACACTTATACGTACGCTATTCAAATCATCACATGTATTTTGACATACAACAACAAAACTATTGAAAACAGTCCATAGTGTGACGCACACAATCTTACTCAATGACGTCCAATGCACCAATACATGCGCATCACTGTTTCGAGAACGTACGGTACACGTTCATTTCATTGCTTGGTTGGCCTTAGTTCAAAATAGTAAAACGCAAAAATGAGACATACAAAATTCGTTTAGCTGTATATTTGAAGAAGAACATTTACCACAAAAAAAGTAAAGAAGAAGTCTTCAATCATACCATCGAGGAACAATGGTCATTCAAACAGGATAACTCAAACAAATCGGACGTGTTTTGATTTCGTTTCAAATTAATATTTTTTTTCTTCATTCCGAAAACATTAACTGACCTTTGAAATCAGTGACAAGTTTTTAACCAATTTCGATACTATGAGTGACTAAATTTTATTTTATTTTTTAACAACAAGCAGTTGAATTTCGCGGATTTTTTTTTGTTGTTTCGTGATTTCGATATAAAAGAAAAAAAAGAATATTTACGCATCTTTAAGAGGCGATTTTTCATCGATTTGAAATTTCATCGTTTAAAGCAAAGAAAATATGAGTGCAAATGTTTTAATGGCATTGCCGAAATACGTATCCATTCCAAATAAGAATGGACTGCCGATTTCGGCGGATCCAATCGAAAGTTTCATTGGTTGCGGCAAAAAACGTCGATTGGATCATTTGACATGGGAAGAAAAATTACAAAGAAAGTAAGTAATTTTTTTTTTTTTTCAATTTTTTTTCGTCTCGTTTTCATTTGTGCATGTGAAATATTTATATGAAATTTACACGTAAACACGATCAGTTGTTGTCAACATTTCACTTGATTTCGAAATAAAAAATCATTGTGAAAAAATTCAATTTGTGATTCAATTGTGCGCAGAAAAGAATCGTACTTAAAATGAAATGTTGAGTCAAAATGTGGAGTTTCGTGTGTGAATTGAGAACGATAACGATAACAGAATAAAAATAGAGCAAATGAAATGAGGGCTGTGTAAACAAAGTATGGGAAGCTTGACATATGTTTACTTTATATCTTTATGTGTTTTTGAATTAAATATTCAAGTCTCGACCCCATTGTGATGACGCATTATTAATTGAAACGGTTTTCCTTCTTTTTTCTCGTTTTTTTTTGTAATCTACAGAAAATTAAAGAATCGCGTTGCCGCACAAACATCACGCGATCGAAAAAAGGCCAAAATGGATGAAATGGATCAGACTGTGAAGCGATTAAGAGACGAAAATGTTAAATTAAAAGAGCAAACTGAACGTTTAACTGCTGACAAAGAGGAATTACTGAAGCGTACCATTGAATTGGAGCGATGCTTAAACGATTTGCAAGGCCATCAATTTGATATTGATGAATCTGCTGCTGCTAAATTGTCACACAAACATCATCAATCAAATATAAAAATTGAGTCCACATATGATTCGCCACCGTTGAGCGATCGTTGGATTGGCTGTGGTATTATGAATAATAATGGATCTGCTGTATCCGCCTACCCTCTGCCGAAGGGATCTCAAATAAAACCACAGTCGATGCGACGATCAGACAACACATGCAACAATTATATGACAGCGACTCAACACCAACAACAGCAACAGCACCATCAACAACAGACATTGACACCGCCGTCGACACCACCGCCAGCCCATCAATCGCAACCGTTCGAATTAAGCAAGAGAGCAACAACCAGCAGCAGCAGTCGAATCAATCAACGTGCAACGTCGATGGACGAAATGCCCGTGAATTTGAAAAGCAACTCCGACCAAGCTGCTCTGTGGAAGATTATTGCTCTATGTCTTCTCTACCGGACTTGTTCGGGGATATCGAAGATTTCGATGCCAGTGGATTGGAAGAGCTTGCCGAAAGTTTATTCGCAGATGTCTCAACAGAGTTTGAAAATGATGTTACAAAAGGCGGCCACCGAATTGCCCAAATTGAAGGCGAACCAAAGTCAATGTTTAGATCAATGGTGGGGACCCAAACAGAAAACATGGAATCCAGCGAAGATACCCATGGAAGCTTAAATACTCCCATCCATAAACCATCAATGGTTCGTACAATCAAACAGGAAATCATTGATAGCATGACATCCGATGATGATCAATTGTACGTACCAACAGCACCAATCGCACCCGAAAATCAATTACAATCAATACAACATATGCATTTTGATCACACACAATTCAATCACAGTGAGGAAATGTTTGACAACATCAATCATAACAGTAGCAACAACACCAACACCACAACAACAACAACAAGTCACACAAATGACACGACAGATAAATCTATGATATTATACCAGAATGATAACAATGTCACTATAACGGACGAATATGACACATTGTATGAAACCACAACATACGACGATGAAGGGAATCAAATCACCATCATTCTACCAGATGAAGATATCAGCAATTTCGAAGAGGTGATTGAAGAAGTTCCACAGAACGAGGATGAGGATGATGATGAAATTATGTCACACGTATCGGTCTTATCGCCAATACCATCGATAAACTATGCATCACCCGGTGGCTATAGTCACAACAGCAGTATCGATGATCCGACCGCTGGTTCAGATCACGACAGTGCATATGATTCGGTCATCAATTCACCGCCGGCGACCAAACTGTCATCATCATGGTCAATTGACGATGATTATGTATACTTTAATAATAGTAACAATAATAATTACTGGCCGCAAGATTCATTTTCCGAACTATTTCCCACATTGGCCTAACTGTCATAACTATCTAATGTAATTTAAGAAATCATTCATCACATTATTGATATTCATTTTTGGTTTTATACTTTATGTAAGATTAGTTCGTTAAGTTCAACAAACAACAAACAAGTAGAAAAGTTAATAAGATACATTTATTTATTAGACTTAGTTTGATGAATCTTTAATTAGGAATATTTTGTGAATTTGACATTTCATTGCTATGAGATCATTATTAACTTTATGTTGCATCATTTGCTAGGTTTAATATCATAGATTTATTTTTTTTGGTATGAAGAAAAAAGCTTGAATTTGCGCACGTTATAAGGTTGTTTAATACCTTTTTGCACCATTGTATCAGGTTTTAAATCAGCAAAATACAATAGAACTTGAATTTTAACAGAAACATGTTTCAAATAAAACTAAACAACCACAATTTTATCATGTCTTTTTTTACTTCTCAGTGTTGGAATTTTTTTCTTTAATTTCAGCTCACACAGTTTCTAGGCGGATCATAAATTGGTAACGATGGATCGTTTTTCAATAAATTTCTTTTGAAATAACAAAAAAAAATAAAAAAGAAATATTTAATTAAAAATTACATACTTTCTCTGGAATATGGTTGAATCAATTCAACCCTATAAACATCCATCGGGCAAAATTTCAAAATAAAATTAAACCATTTTTTTTCATCAAACATCACTAAATCCTGATTTTTTTTCGTGTTGTCGGCCTCTGTTCCTAATCAAAAATATAAAATATGCATCTATTCACGCCATGGTTTTCGAAAAAGTGACCGGCATAAATAAACATGATAATTTGGTCTTTGGAGCAAATATTTTGTATGGGAAAATTGCTGAATTGTAAAAAATGTTTGTGCACGAATGAAAAAAAATGTGTAACATATACAAACAAGTCGTGTCATATCTGTGAGATACTGATTGATGATTTGAAATCTCTTGCAGTGAAAATAACTTTGCGAACAACATTGAGCAATGCAAAAGAGGCGAAAAATTAATAAGTCTAATTTAATCTTCTTTAAAGACATCTGGAACAAAATCTATATTCATTAAGCCAAATCAGTCAATCAATGGAAATATGTAGCATAGTTTTAATTTGATTAATCGTCAAACGTAATTTCTATTTACAACTTGGAATATCCGTATGGGAGACTTAGAGCGATAATTTTTCTAACAATGTTGAATTAATCAACAAAACACCAATAATAGGAACGTGTTTCCCCGAATTAAAATGGCACACAGGATTAAAAGGTCAACAAAAAAAAAGATTATGAACAAGAAAAGCAAATAATTAAAATGTGCTCCCCAATCGATATTGTGAAATAAAGCGAAACGAAGTTGTGGTTTTTTTGTTTTCAAAAAATCTTAATCAACGTGTCGAAGCAGCATTGTAGTGATATTGACATTCTTCCGATAATTATTACTAAATACGAAAATATAATCAAATTAAATAGAAAATAAAACTACATAAGTAGCATATGAAGTTTAGTTAAATAATATCTGAGCAGAATATACAAATCAGTTTAAAAAAACATCGAGAGAAACCAAAAAAAAAAACAGAAAAATGGATAGCACAGAAATGTGTCTGTCATGTATGAACGAAATTGGTAAAAGAGAGAAAACGATAAGGTGTAATGGAGCATGTGGCAAAAAGATACATATTGATTGTACACACCTAGAGAACAGTGCAATAGTTATCTTGGAAAAAAACGATAATATTCACTACATATGTGATACATGCGAAAGATTCAGTATGAAGACAATAAATAACAAAATTGATGGTCTATTTAAATTCATATATGAAATCAACGATAGAACAAAAAAGAGCGAGAAAGAGCAAAGCGAATTAAAAGCAGAAGTGAAAAAAATCAGTGAATACATGAAAGGAGAAGATGCAGATAGAAAGAAAGAAAGAGAAAAAGGCAGAGCAATATCAAACATTTCTCTCACTACACCAAGTGAACGTAATACAAATGACATGAGATATACAAATGCGAGAATACATCAAAAGGCAAATACACCGGTGGCAATGAGAGAGAAACAATCAACATCAAAAACAAATGCAATAAATGCAACGAAAAGAGCTGCCGAAAAACAAACGAATATATCAATAACGAGAAGTAATGAGAGCACCGACACACCGAAATCAATTACAAAAAAAACAACAACTACGAAAACACGTGGAGTAGCGAGTGAGCGTCTCAGCGTTAGCGACAACAACAAAGTACCCACACATAACGGAGCACATTCCAATGGGGAAAAAAAAGTGAATAAGGAGGGAGATATAAATGAAACAAAAAGATTACTTATTAAACCAAAAACAGACAACAATATTCAACATACAATAGCAAGAATGAATGAGAAAATAGACGTACAAACTGTGAGTTTTAAGAATGTTATCAAACACAGAAACGGGACTGTCATCATTGAATGCGAAGACGACAGTAAGTTTATAGACCTAGTTGAACGAATAGGTAATGCACTTGGTGATGAATATAGCGTAAGAGAAATCAAGCAAGCGAACCCAAAAGTGAAAATAATTGGAATGAGCGAGAAACCAGAAAATAATGAACTAATAGAGAGAATAAAGAGTCAAAATGAAATGCTATACAATGCCAACATTACCGTGATAAAAATTACAAGAGATCACAAAAATAGCAAAACATTTGATGCGATAATACAAATTGACTATGAAAATTACGGAAAATTAATGCAGACAAAAAAAGTCAATATAAATTGGGATAGATGCATAGTTAAGGAGCATTTCAGTATAATGCGTTGCCATAAATGTGTTGGTTTTGGTCATACAAAGGACCAATGTTCAATAGATGAAAGATGTGGCTATTGCAGTGGAAACCATCTATCAAACGAGTGCCAATCAGAAACAATTGGTTGTATAAACTGTACGGAAGCAAACAAAAAAATGAACCTTGGTCTCGACACAAAACATAATGCTTGGAGCAAAAAGTGTGAAATCCTAACGCGAAAAATTGAGCAGATAAGAGTGAAAGAGAGAAGTGTGAGAAACGAATAGCAAAGAATGAATGAATGGATGTATTTTAACGCACAGAGTCTTTATGCCAATTTAAACAAAATAAAAATAAATGTAGAAAAAATAAAACCGCAAATTATACTCCTATCGGAAGCACGCTTAACAGAAGATATAAGCGACTCTGGATTAAACATAAAAAATTATAATATCTATAGAACAAATTCATTCTCAAGACATACAGGAGGTGTAGCAATATATGTAAGAAATGACGTGATAGTGAAAAATATAAATAGAATATGTTATGAAACAAACTTTTGGATTTTATCAATGTCAATAAAAACTCAAAGTTTTGAAGGAACAATTGCTGTGGTATATCACTCACCAAGCAGTAACGATAACGAATTTGTGGAGGAGTTTATCAAATGGTGTAATGACGAAATGGATATTCTAAAAAATATGATAATATGTGGCGATTTCAATATTGACTGGTCGATTGAAAACCCAATAAAAAGAAAGCTCTATCAAGGAATCAATGATACGGGCCTAAAACAAATCATATCACAACCAACGAGAATAACTATCAACTCAAAAACGATAATAGACTATTGCATGACAAATTACAAAGCGCTCAGTGCTCATATAAACTCTGATTTAAATATAAGTGACCATGAGTGTATTATAATGAATATTCCAAACAAAAAGCCAAGTAAATCATTTAAAACTATAGAGAGTATTAAAAAATATAATAGCAGTGACTTCGTAAATGAACTGATGAAAACTGTGTGGTTACAAAACAAAGAAATGGGAGTAATAGAGAGAGCAAATGTGTTCATGGAAAACCTAAAAATAACAATAAGAAAATTTGTGACACAAATAAAGATACCACTAAACGTAAGATGCAAATGGTTCAATCAAGAACTAGAAGAATTAAAAAATTCAAGAAATATTATCTATAAAAGAGCACAATTCACAAATGAACAAAGCGATTGGGATCAGTATAAACTTGCAAGAAACCTATATGGCAGTGAAATCAGAAAAGCCGAAAATGAGTATTATAAAAACTCAATACGTGAAAATAAAGGTGATCAAAAGAAAATGTGGAAAACCTTAAAAGAAATAATGGGAAATAACAATAAAAATGACATTAAATCAATTAAAATCGAAGACAGAGTGATAAATAATAAACAAATAATCGCAGAAGAGATGAACAAATATTTCATAAAAAGCATTGAGGATATAAATAAATCTATTGAAAAACCAAATATAAATTTTATAAACGAGCAAGATGAATATCAATCAATTTTTAAATTCAATGAAATAAACAAAACAGACATTAAAAATGCACTACAAAACATAAAGAGTAAAAGTGATATTGACTGGCTAAAACCGAATATAATGATCGATGGAATTGAAATATTCGCTGAGGAATTCTGCATAATCATAAATCAGTCATTCAAATTGGGAGTTTTTCCTGATTGGAAATGCTCAATAATATCACCAGTCGAAAAGATATGTGGGTCCATAAATATCGAAGATTTTAGGCCAATAAACCAGCTGCCAACGTGTGAGAAAGTAATTGAAATCATAGCCAAAAATCAACTTGATGAATACATAAACCAAAACAACATACTAGCACCCGAACAATCAGGTTTTAGAAAAAACCACTCGTGTGAAACATCGTTAAATAAAGTAATAAATGAATGGAAAAATAGTCTAGAGAATGGAAAAATAATATTATGCCTGTTTTTAGACTTAAAGAGAGCATTTGAAACTATTGATAGAAAAAAAATGATGTTAAAACTACAAAATATTGGTATTAAAGGACATGAATATAAATGGTTCGAAAGTTATCTAAGTAATAGAACTCAAGTAACTAAAATTGAAAATTACCACTCCACAAAACAAGAAAACAATATTGGAGTACCACAGGGATCAATTCTAGCAAGTATTCTATTCTCAATTTACATAAACGATATTTGCAAGTTAGTGAAAAATTATCAAAATGCAAAAATAAATCTTTTTGCGGATGACACTGAAATTCACATTGTTGGAGATGATATAAAATCAATAAATGATCAAATGAACATTATTCTAAATAGTTTGAACGAATATTTTAGAGAGAATAAATTAAAACTGAATACAAAAAAAACCAAATGTATGATCATAAGTAACAAGAAGAAAAACATAAACAAAGACGAAATTAATCTCACTATAGAAAGAGAGTGTATTGAATGCGTGGGAGAGATAAAATACCTGGGTTTAATCATAGACGAAGAATTAAATTTTAACAAACATGTCGATTATATTTGTAAAAAATCCAGCTCAAAAGTGGGTCTTCTAAACAGAATTAAAAACAAAATAAATACAGAGGAAAGAATATGCATATATAAGACCATAATTGCCCCACACTTTGAATTCTGCCCGTCGATTTTGTTTATGCTTAGTGATGGTCAAATTTATAGAATGCAAAAGGTACAAAATAGGGCTATGAGAGCGGTGATGAAAGTACACAAGAGAACGAGTATAAAACTAATGCTACAAACATTAAATTGGGTGAGTGTGAGACAAAAAAATAACAATTAGGACACTCTCACTTATACATCAAATGTGCTTAGGCACAACGCCAAACTATTTGAACGAATTAATAAACAGAAATACAGAGAATCATAGATATAATCTAAGAAACAAAAATGATCTAGCAATTATAAATTATAAGAAAGACATATCAAAAGCATCACTAATTCATAAGGGTTTCAAAATGTACAATAATCTTCCAATAGAAATAAGAGAAGAAAATCAAAATAGATTTAACTTAAAAATGAAAATATGGATAAAAAATAATGTAGAAATATAATGTATAATTTGAAAAATGAGTAGCAAAGTTGCTAACAAATAAAGAATAATAATAATAATAATAAATAATGGCTATGGCTAGATATTAAAGATAAAAGAGAACACATAAAACTGTTCATGTTACGCCAAGATGTATGTAATTTTTGTCTTTTGCATATTTTGAGATCTTCGGAGAATATCATCTACTAGGTATAACATCATCGACTTTTTTTTAAATACTAACCGCTTTAAACAAGGCTATTTGATACACGTGTTTACACTAAAATCAATCACTTATTCAAAAAGCCAGAATGATACAATAAAAGTAGAAAAATATTTAAATTTCATTCGCCGAAATTTAAAAACCAGTTAACAAAATATATTTTCAATTTAGCGACGAAATATATTCATTTTGAAATCAAGCCATGAAGATATTCATGCTTGCCTTTATAATATTCACGAAACAACTCATATGCTTGCCATATAAAATAAATGTCATGAAATAAACACGCGAATACATATTTTTATTTGATGAATTCGATAATTGAAGATTGATATGTAAAATCGGTAGTCCGATAAGAATTCTCATCCGTTAAGTTAAAAAACCATAAAATTATTCGATTTATTAACAAGTAAAAAGTTATTCAATTCAATTTAAATGAAAAAATATATACCTTTTAATAATAAATAAAAAGTGTGAAAAAAAAATATTCAATCATACCGATTATATAAAATTGTTCATATTTCAGAGGACCATTTGAATATACATACGAATTTGAAATATCTCTTATCCAATGGGTAAGGACAGTGTTTCATATATCGCTATCAGTATCCGTAAGATAACTGAGAGGGATATATTCAGCCAGATATGAGTGTCAAAATTGCATTAGACACGCTTACCATCTCCAGTGTCTAATTTAGACAGTGTCATATCTGGCTGAATATATCCCTCTCAGTTATCTTACGGATAACTGATAGCGATATATGAAACACTGGGTAAGGATAATCATGACCTCCAAACATTCTTTAAAAAAATACCAATACAAGACGGTGAATAAAAATAAATGAGATACTAACTCGCGTTTAAAATAAATCTGATACTTGAAAAATATTGAAAATAAAAGTGGTATGTATCACATTTATTTTCAGTGTCGTTCAAGTGTCAAATTTATTTTCAATTCTGGCTAGTATCTCATTTATTTTAACTCATTTGTGCATTATACCGAGTTTCCGAGAGTTTCATATAAGCCTTCCTATTTAGATGGTAAAAATTCGCAAAATATGAAAAAAAATAATTAATTTTTTTTTCTTCGATTTACATTAAAGGATGTTTGGAGGTCATGATTATCCTTACCCATTCAAGTAAGAAAAAACAAACGTTTACCAATGTAAACCAACTTTGGTGTTGAAAAGAAAAATGCAAAGTGAATTACAATTGATTGTGAAATTTATTAAAACATTTTTTTAAATTATAGATTTATCGATACTTTTTTAATATAAAAAAGGTAAGTCTTTTACATAAAATTAATGATAAAGAGAAGTCATCTGCTATAAAAATAACTTAACTAAACTATATAGTCAAATGTAGATTGTTCGTAAATTATGGAGAATGTCAGGTTTTTTGCAAATTGGACATTGATTAGATTGTAATTCATTGATGCAATCACCACAGAATAGATGACCACATATGGTTGACACTGGCTGACGGTTGATGATACTATCCAAACAAATCGGACATTCCAGTGTTTGAACTGTGGATCGATGTGGTTCCTCATCAATATACAATCTCTCTCCAACAAATTGTAAATCGATTTTAATTGTGATTTTATTATCATTTTGAAATTGGCACAACGGATCGATAACAATCGGCCACTCTATAAAGTTTGAAATCCCATGAGTGTCGCCGTTGTTATAAAACTTTTCCTCAAAATGTTTATCAAATCCGTAATTTTGATTGAAACATGATGCCAATTTAAATGAACAACTCACATTTAAAACGTGATTCATCATCCGATTTTCTCTTTCGTCCCGTAAAAAGAGTCCCAAATGATTGTTATTCCTTGTTAAAATCACTCTCCATTTCATGTTACTGCAATTCAATTGATGCACCAGCGTTGAATTCTCGATAATTTGACTGATTTTTTCAACACACAGTTCAAAGATAAATCGTCTATGTATATTTTGTTTAAATTTTTGCACTAGTTTTGGCAATTGGTACATTTCGGTCACTGAGTTCAATGCGGAATTTGCGGGTACCGTACATTTAAATGTGGCAGACACAATTGAGTTGAAATTTGAATTTTGCAAATCAGAAAAATTGAAGTTTGTGTATGATTCAGGTACGTTAGCTGGCGGTTGCATCCAGGATTGATTTTGGTTTAGATGAATATAGACACACACTTCGTCATTCCTTTCAAATTGCTTTAGATCGGTCCATTTTATGGAAAATCCACCTCTTCGATAAACGCCTTTGTCGTATTCGATTTTATTCATTGTCCTTTGATATGATTGATACGAATTAGGTGAATAAATTCCAACTGACATGTCTGCATCACAAAACCGTTCCGATGTTGACATACACATCGCCGGTAAACACACTAAATATACATCAATTATATCTACACCCAATGTTGATCGTTTATAAATTTTAACGGTAAATGGTAAGGTGCCCAATGTAATTACGGGCGAACTATATTCGTATAGAAAATTATTTGGATTGAATGAAAAACCAAAATTGTTTGAATTTAAAAAATAATTATTAAAATTGAACGACATGTTGAACGGTATGCTTTGGTACGACTGAACTAATGCTACAATGTAACAACTCTATTTATTTTATTAACTAACACGTGCGCAAATTGATAGCCGGTAAAGCATAATGAAGAAGAGATCCAATGGGCAATTGATTATAAATTTCGAAGAATCAACATCTAATAATAAATCCAGTGTGATGCTTATAGTATAAGGAATATATACAAACAAAGGATGATAAGCATCACAAAGTGAAACAATATGAATTCCATTCACAAGCTTACGCTTACCATAAATACAAACATAAACACGAAATGCGGGACGCCAGAAGAACTCAAAAGTAGTTGAAGTCTATTCAATATCAACAATTCAATTATGCGAACTGTATCTCGGGCATAATAAAAATTATTAATATCAAATTATCGCGAACTTTTTTCAGAGAATTTTTTTTTTTTTTTGGACATAATAAAATTCGTATAATTTCTTTTAAAGATAAGCATAAACATTTAAAATGTGAAAAAATATACTATTATGCTATGCCTGCATTATTTTATTATTATATGTCATAATTGACATCTAATATGGAAAAACAAAACAAAAGTTCATCACAAAATCCTTTTAAGACATTCGCAATAATTTTTGAATACAGATATAACAGTTGCAATTACACGCGCACAATTTTAATATGTCATATGTTTTAGAAATGGATGAGTTTAATAACACATTGAACAGAGCCTTTGAAATGTTTCACTGTTTGTGCATTTTTATGAATGGAGAAGACTGTACAAAATCCATTCAAATGTAAAATTTTTGAATTTTTCTTTTGACATTGATTCAAAATTGTAATGGATTTTTGAAAAAAAAAAGAATGTGTGAAAAACTGTAAGTTAACTGTTCTTCGTGATGATCTCGTTCTTCAGTATGAATATGTTGGGCAAAAGAATGTATACGTACTACGTATGACATGGAAATGAAAACGAATTGTGAATTGAATCGCTTATTCTGAAGAGCAGAAATTCTGAAGTTTATGATTTTTTTAGCTCATTAACAATTTATAACTTCGTCTCACGTCATGAACGACGTATTCAAATTGACTAACATAATTAATTGAGAAAAAGAAAATTAATTTATTACTATTTTCAATTAGTATGTATCGAGCACGAAATGTTATTAATTGGATATATACGTGGTTGCATTTAAAAATTATAATTCATTTTCAAGAGTGACTTTGCATTTGAAATATTGAAACATTCCGATTTATTCAGCGGCGCTAAAACAAGTTTCGAAATGCATCCTGGTACATTTGTAATGATTTTTCATTTTTGGTTAAAAACTCCATTCGTGTGTACAGTTTATGTGTTCTCGAAGTGTTCAAAATTGTTTTGTGTGATTTTCAAAAGCTTGCCATTTTCAAAGTGCAAGAAAATGTTCAGCTTTAGAAAAAAGTCCCTTTCATTCAAATTGTGTCGGGATTCAAATATGCACGGCTTCAATCATATAGCCAACAGAAATTATACTGCACCCGAAAGGTTTAAATTCAAATTTCAAATATTTTCGTTAAATAGTTAAATTTAACGTTTCGCCGTAGATTCAGTTGGCTACTTTTGGTCATTTCCTTCGCCTACTTTGCGTTTTCAATTTGCTTCAAACAATTGGATCGATTTTTAAACGATCCCTTTGTGCTAACTTTGGAAACAAACTATCACACCTGGTCGTATAATCTTCCGGCACTCACAATTTGTACAGATTATCAGAATGAACGTTTTATTGCTGCATTCTATAAATACACCACAAATGTGTCGATCGATTATTATTCAAAAAGTTATCAAGACTATCATTACGATATGAAAATACTCGGATCGATAACGGCAGACAGCATGCACATCATCGATGAATTTAAAAATACGACATCGTTACAAAACCTCAGCGGAGAAGAATTGTTGGATGTCGTGACATATGTACATATATTTTAATTAGAAATTAATGTGTTTTAGAAGTTTTGGTATTCATTCAATTCAATTCCCAAATTTTACAGTTGAAAGCAAGCTCCCCATTTAATGACATCTTACGTGCAACGTTGACTCCAACTATAACAGAAGCTGGCATATGTAACGAGTTCTCTGAAATTCAAAAATATTTCTTGACGAATTTCACAAGGAAATGGTAATTAAATTAATGAAAATCCATTGCAAAGCTGAGAAGATGTGAGAACATGTTCAAAAGGCTTAAGAACTCTTTGGCAATTATTATTTGTTTCGAAAATATTAAAATAAACCGCATCGAAAACTTTGAAGGTACGAAAGAGCGATGAGTTTGGCTGATCCCAAACAGCCTTGTGAAATAGTTTATCAGTGTGAATATTGGTCAAATTTTGCAGTACCTTTCAAAGCAGGAGTGATTGTAAGTAGATTTTCCCTTTAAATGTTCAACATTTTAACATCGAAAGATATCATAATATTTGTTTCTCAAAGTACATTCATGATACAGATGACATTCTGAATGTAAGAAGCTCTCCGAAGACTGTATGAAGACTGTACATCCATACTTTCTAGATATCAATGCAAGATGAATCATCTTAGATGATGAAATTTGACCATTTTACTCAATTTTTTGTGTTAATTTCATCCAAGTGAACGCATCGTAGTGAAAGAAGATATACATGTGTTCTTGTGTAGTCATATGTACGTTGAACGCATGCGGCTATGACTACACATGTATTTCTTCTTTCACTATGATGCGTTCACTTGGATGAAATTAATACCAAAAATAGAGTAAAATGGAGTGCGTAACTCATTTTGAAGGGTAGACTCTCTGCTAACACCGCAAGTGCGAGTAATCCATAGCTGGGCAGACTGAAAAATTCAGGGGGGGATTGGGGGGGTAATTTTCTCAAAAACTTCTAGCAAAATAGGAAAATTTCATCTATGATCCAAAAACCCTAGCAAAATGAGAAAAATTCTATCCAAAATCATGAATTTTGTAAAGGGGTAACGCAAAAATTTGTTGATTTTGTAAAGGGGTAACGCTAAAATTTGATGCCTCAGGAGGGGGTAATCCCCCCCTCCCCCCTGTCTGCCCAGCTATGGAGTAATCGTACTCGGATATTTGTTTCTGTGTATACAATGTTAATGCATAGGGGTTTCATATGCCTAATACAAAATCAAAATCGAGTAACAAACCTGAACCATATTATTCGCTATAAAAACACTAATATCACATCATTTCACTTAATGGAGTTGACGTGCTCAGTGGTAATGAATTGAACAAAACCAAATAGATAAATTAAATTGTCTCTTTCTCTGGAAATTTCATTAAAAAAAATCAAGTAAATTAAAATTCAAGGAGACCATGAAAATAATAGATTTTTTCAAACCAATTAATTACGATGGCATTGCAAACCAAATAAATTTGTCCGATTTAAATCGAAATATTGGTAGTGCAACTTAAAAATGTCGTTTTTTTGGTGAAAATAAAACTTTATTTCATAAGTTCTGTAAATAGCATGTCATTCAAAGTATTGGCCATCGGAACCTATAACCTTTTCCCATCTTTCTGGCAGCATATGGATTCCGCGCCAAAAGAACTGCTCGTCTTTTTTTTTGGGTTAGGAAAGAATCAATCCAATTTTTGATACCTTCAATTGAAGTGAAGCGTATTCCAGATAAGGCATTCTGCATCGATCGAAACAAGTGATAGTCAAAGTGGGGCAAAACTTCCCATCCACTATTTTCCAAATAGTTTTTAACCGGTTGAGCAATATGAGGCCGAGCGTTGTCATGATGGAAAATTATTGAATTCAATAGAGCGTATTTCTTCAGATATTTTATTCCAAGTTGTTGGTCCATTTATAAAAAATGATGTTTTTTTGGAAATTAGTATTGGGTTTTTTAACAATTAATTTACTTTCTGAGCGAGTATTATTTGTATTGATGTTGATTAAATTATTAAGATATGGTGGTGCATCATTATTAATTATTTTATGAATCATGTTTGCGATATGTAGCGTGCGTCGATCATATAATTTCATTAAATTTAATGAATTTCTGTGAGATGTTATATGCTCTCGACAATCAACATTTAAAACAAATCTTATTCAAATATTTTGCAACCTTTCCAATTTGTCACTATCATTGTTTGTACCATGAATTCCGTAATTGTGATAGACAATATCCATGTAATCAAAAATTGGTAATACGAGTGTTTTGATCAATTGCAATTTAATATCTGACGTCAATATCATTTTTGAAGGGCTGATCGTGTTTAAAGCACCGAATAATTTTAATACGATTTTCCGATGTTAAGGTGCGATTTAATTGATAGCCCAAATCGCGAACACTGTCAACATATTCAATATGTTGATTATTAATAAATATTTTTGGTAGTTCATCGTATTTTAGCCCATTTAAATTATTTTTGGATGAGATAATTATTGCTTTAGATTTAATTGGATTTATTTCGATACCATAGTCATTACAAAATTTCTCAATATTTTTTGAATCATCATTGACTTTACGAATTCCATCAGAAATGTCATTGACATTACACTCAATATACATTTGAATGGCTCGAAATAATAATGACTTTTATTTTTTGAAGGCGTCTCCATCTTATGGAAATTTTCATAAGAGAGAGCAGGACGTAAAATCATTGAAGTCACTATTATTCTCACCCATTCATTTGGACATCATCAGCAAACAGTGTCTTATTGTAATATTTAATATAATTACCAATGTTATTAATAAAGATTGAAAAAAGTAATTGTGAGTTATTTTCACCTTGAATGATGCCTCTCATTATTTTAAGAGGTTGCGATAAAAATTACGGTTTTTGCTTCATTTTTCCGTGCTTCACTAGTGACGCCGAATTTATGAATTAGATTCCATTTATCTTTTGCGTTATTAGCTTCTTCATAATTTTTTGTAAAGATTTCTTTTTTTGAATCGCGGATAAGATATTTAACTTGATTGTTCAATTTTTTATATGAATCATAAATAATGTCACCAGATTGGTGTTTTCTATTGGATTTCCACCAATCATAATTTTTTTTTTCGATTTTTCATAAGATTTTTTATTTCATCAGGTTTTTTTTACATAAGAAGTTGACACAAATACGACATTTTTAAGTTGCACTACCCATAGAAACATTTCATAAATCATTTCAACCGGAGACTGTTTGACTATTGTTTGTTCCAATCAAGAATACACTGCCAGTTTTTGGCCGTAGAGCTTAATGTGAAACGTGGAACCGTACTACTAAGAAAAACAAACTACTCGACATTCATATTTTGAATTTTTTGCCACAATTTTTTTAAAATAAATTACACCTTGAAAATTGATTTTACAAATATTTGGCTCATATTGCCTCAACGACTACCTATGCGCTCCCACTTCAAAAAGTTAGTAAATCCTATAAATTAGATAGATAGCTTTCTCAGAAGCTGCGCTGATGATCCATAAATGGTGAAATCGTTCAATTCAATTACTGAAATGAGAACGTCCAGAACTACCTAATAAATGCATCATATGGATTTCGTTTTTCTCTAAGGTTTTTGTCAATGCCATAATTAAATTGAAATTCCAAAACTCTTCACAAGTTTGATTGGCTAATAAGCTATATAGCGTTAGAAAGAGGACTTTGGGAGCTATCATCTGGCGAAATTTAATCAAAATCATAGAACTAGGTTGCTTGCAATGAAGCTCGAAAATGTACTTTACCTATATTTTTCTCATTTTGGCTATGTTGCCACCTATGGAGTTGAGCTTCAAATAGGCAGTAAACCCCAAAAGACTACTCTCAGAAAACTCAGATGTTAAAATTCAAAGTAATCAGAGGAAAATGCCATTTTAACATGAGGGATTTTTTTCACATGGTAAAATGTAATTTTTACCGCAATAAATTTCCCCTTGAAAGTTGAATTTGCAAAATATTTTCACTAATTACATAAAATTAAATATGAAGCTCTATATTGATATTTTAGATGTCTATATTTGAAGGAAAAATATTGAAGAGAAAAATTGTTGTTGTCACAATATTAAAATATACCAATAGCACGCTATTCATATCGAACTATCAATAGTATCATTGATATATCACTAGCGTCAATCTACGGCCACCTGGGAAACACATCCACAAGTTCGATTGGCTAATAAGCTATATACCGTTGGAAAGAGGGCTTCAAGAGCTATCATCTGGCAAAGTTTTATCAAAATCATAGAACTAGGTTCCTTGCAATAAGATTCGGAAGCCGATTTTTCTCACAATTTTTCATATTACGGCCAAACGGCCAGCGTAAAACGCCATCAAACCTGCCGAAAACAGCATAAATTATATACCATTCGAAAGGTAATTTTATAAGGAATCTAAAACAATTTGGTACTTCGGGTGTCTCCAACTTTTTTTCAACAAGTTTCATCTAGATCCAAAGTAATCAAATTAACACTAGAGAAAAACTCATTTATTCCATCTTTTATCCACCCAATAAAGTTGCAGAAAAACGTAATTCCACCCGAATCTATTCGTTATCCACTCAATAAATGGTGAGTGGAATCGAAATATTTTTCAAAGTGGAATCCAAAAAAGAGGGTCCATGAATGAAAAAATTAAATGGGGAGCACTTATGGGGAAAATAAAAAATACGTCTGAAGGGTTTTTCATGCCCTATCGAATGCCGAAAACCCGAACTCTCTATCTTTTCTGGTTTTCTCTAAAATCACTGAACAAACATATATATACTTACTTACTATTCCATAGCTTAATGTATAAAACTACGTTTCACATTAAGCAATAAGTTTCAATGGAAAATGGAAGGTAGAAGATGGGTCGATTTGTCAACGAGTGAAAGAATTGTTGTGACCAAATCAAATGATACAAATTACGTTCGAATGTTATATTTATTCTTCAAGAAAAGAAGCAATTTTCATAACCGGCTTAAATGTTTTCTAACAAATAGTAATTTGCATGGATTTCGATATTTAGATCCGAATCGATATGGAATATTTGATCGGTTAGAATATAAAGTTTCGATGAAACAGAACGATCTAAATAAATTTATATTTTTTTAATTCCAGCATTTATTGGATTTTTATTCTAATCGTCTACATAATGGCAATGATTTGGTTGTTTTTATACTCATTAAATGACGCTCTGGATAATTTATAGTTTTGCACGTAATAAAAAATTATTATGATAAGTTAATAATAATAAGCATTCCCACCAATATCGTTATATATTATTATTATTATTATTAACTTATCATGATAAAATCATAATAATGTTATTAGGATTACATCCTCGTCTGAAGATCAATCCTAATAAATATTATGATAAAACATAATAAGTATTAGGATGTAATCCTAATAACATAAAATCATAATAACGTTATTAGGATCCGATCCTAATAACGATATAGAACATAATAATTATCATCCTAATAAAAATTTATTACGATATCGCAAAACGCAAAACTATAGGATAATTCAACTTTTAACAATTTCAATGTGATTAATTTATCCCAAAAAAAAACGATGATTTCTAAATAATAAATGCAACGATTTTTTTCTAGTAATTTATTCGGTCTAACAAATTAATCTTCGTTCTGGATACAAATTAAAACATGGTATTAAGTCCAGCGGATAGTTCAATTGTAGTGGCATTAATGTATGGATTAGCGACAATTGTTTGTACTAATTGTGCAAATTCGTCTGGATGACCATGTCGATTTGGTATTGGAATACATTCTTTCAAAATAGCGATCTCCTGCTTCCGTGCAATTTGATCGTTCACTGGTGTTTCAATAATGCCAGGTGCAATCGCCACCACACGAATGCCAATGTCTTCTAAATCAGCCGCCATCGGTTTTGTAGGCGCATTGTGGTACACTAAATTTGAATATAACATTTATTACGCTCTTTACAATTCCGTATGTATTGTTTAAACATTCAAAGAATGAATTGTCACATGAACAATCACTTAGAGTATATTCCGAAGGATTTTCTAAACCTCTATCAAACTGATGTGGTTCCCAGGTAGTTGAACATGAGTCGTGGGTTTCGCAGCACTGATCGATGTAAACAAAATAACCCAATTCCCCACTTATGCTCACATTTCCCGGACCGCAAAAGTTCAAAACTGTAAGAGTAAACGAAGTGGTTAAAAATTTATTTTGACTTTCGGATGTGTGGCGAAATTCTGCGATTAGTAATACTAAGAAAAAACACTTACTCTTGGGTATTGGTTGTTGTAACATTTCTTCATTACAGTCCAATTGGGAGAAACCTTCGGCCATCATCAATGCAAAGCACAACAACAATAACTTTGAAGAACTCATTACTGGACTCACAATACGACTAGACTGATAGAAAGTGATATGACTATAACTTATAGTCTATAAGTAATGAGACTGTATTTATACGATTTATCTGGCCTTCATTAAGCTCATTCTTACACGTGCCGCATCTGTATTCATTCGGTGATTTGATATAGTTTGTTTTTGACAATGACGATGAATAGTCATATTTTTGTGAAAGTTTTTTTAATATGCGGTGCATTGTGCTGTGCGTATGCATATCCTAGTGCAGATAACTGCAAATGCAGTAAGTTTATGTTTTTTTTCCCTTTTTTTACTGTGTTTTCAACTTGCAATACTGCCACTGATGATCGGTTGAAGAACACTTTTCACAAACAAAAAACTAAATAAATACTATTTCGAATAAATTAGTGTGGAAAATCAAGCGCACACTTAAGAGTGCTGTTTAAATTGTTTTGATATGCTGATTGTGAGTGTTTCATTGAACAAGCGACTACATAATATCGCATTCAAATCTTTTTTTTTCCATACTGCACATGTTATATATACTTTCAGTTGGTGTTCGCTTGCTTCTGTCTCTCTCATCTCTCTCCATACGCCCAATCTTCCCTCTTATTTATATATTGCAGATAATTAACCTATTAATTACAGAATTTTGCGATGAATTACATTGGGTATTTAATTTTTAACTTTGAACTCACTATGCAACTGCTAAAATTTTTTTATATTTTTCTTTCCAATCATATAATGATTACACCGCAGACATTTTCTGTAGATATCAACTAATTTTTGCATATTCTATGTTGAAATTTTTTTCAACCTTTTTTTGCATATTCTATGTTGTTGCTGGTAAATTTTTCTGTTTCAATTTCAGTTATTGACTTCATTTCATTCGCAGTCTTACCAAATCAAATTGAAAATCGGATTTTTTTCTCTGTTTGGATTGGTGTGTGTATGTGTTATATTCCATGTCAAAACTAAAATCCAAACGTATATATTATTTGGTTTTATTTATTTTCATTGTAACAATCAAATCGTGTTATAAATGCACACCCATATTTACCTCATGCTGAAAATAAAACCGCTATGGTAATAAATTGACCATAAGTACAGTGTACAATTGAGTTGCATACAATTCTGATCTGTTCAGAATCGTTTGTTATCCGATGATTTGCGAATGCAAATAAAAAGAAAAATTCATTTTTTATCGACAAGCATGAGGAAGAGAGAGAGAGAAAGAGAGGGAGAGAGAGAGAGAAAGAGAGAGAAAGAGAGAATGAAAGAGAGAAATTGAGTGGAAATCTCATAAATACGAAAATATGCACACAAATGCATATGTAAACACAATGCATACGCACACATTCAATAGTATCAGCAATAACAATAATAATAACCAAATGTAGAAATAATTACATTGTTCGGCCCTACCAATTCACTACAAATGATGCGTTTGTAACTTGTTTATAATTGTTAAAATGTGCGATATATGCCATTGGATATATACTATAAAATGGCCGTTGAATTGAGAGATAGAGAGAGAGAGAGAGAGAGAGAGAGAGAGAGAGAGAGAGAAGAAATAAAAAATTGGAAAATTAATTTAACTAATGAGCTGAAACAAATGCAAATTTTCTAGAGTCTATTTTATCAATGGTTTTTGAGCCCGAACCAATGTTCAGAAAGCAATAATTAAATACGAATTGAACGTGTAAATTAATTCTCTATATTTTTTTCTTCTCTCTCCCTCTCTCACACACACACACGCACACATACATACGCAATCCCGTGTGAATTACAGGACGACTTTTAAGCGTTTTATGGACAATTACACGAGTCTCAACTTACTTATTCAGTGTATTCTGCAATTTTTTTTTTAAATTCATTTAATTTCATTTTTTTTTTTGCATCTGTTTTGGTTTACATTATTTCATTGAAATGTTCATGAAATGTTTTACAAAGAATATTTACTAATATATATGTATACAAATTATATTCATGATGTATAACGAAAAAAAAAAACCATTTCAACATAAAAGAGAAAGATAATTAAATCGTTATATTTCCGTTTTTCTGTTACACAAATTTTTTTTTTCTCTTTCGTTCTGATGAATTATACATATACATAATAGAAAATCATTATGAATAGGCCAAAAGAAATTTCACCAGTGCAAAGAGATTTGTAAATGAAATCTTTTCTTTTTTTTTAATGGCAAATAATTTTTCGATAAAATACAATGTAGAATATATATTTAGAATGCATTAAACTTAAAAAACTTGATCTAATAAATTATATCTAGGCCATTTTTTTCTTTTTTGTATGTAAATCTACCGATAATGGTTTCTTTTTTGGACGATTTTCTATTCGACTATCTTCAATTTATTACATTCCGAAATTTTTCACGCGATTTTGTTTGCCTTTCATTTCTTCGTTTTTCTTTTACATTTCTCCAATTTTTTTATTCTACTTTCTTCTTTTTTTTCATCCTCTCCTTCAACTTCATTGTGTCAGAGACATTTATAGGCAAGTGCCTCATGCTCTTTACACTGACTTTCTGAATACTTTTGCGCTGTCCGCATTTGTATGGATTTCCGGCATAATTTCTTTAATTTTAACGGATTACATGGAATATTATTAAGTATTTTCATTATTGTTTTTAAGAAATGGGATATGCGAATACAGCATTCAACGAACATTTCCAGAAATGGAGATTGGTAAAAAACCCGTGGATGGTCGCAATACATCAATTCGACCACTATAGGTGCGACGGTGTTTTATTATCCACGAAACACGTTCTCACAACAACAAAGTGTATTTTGCCATACAAAGGTGTTCCCGCTGAAAATTCAAATGGCGATCTACTTCCAGTCAGCTTTTGGTAAGTTATTGTATACAAACTTTCGATTCATCAAAATCAAAACTCACTCAAATCTCTTCATTTTTCTATTTTTTCATTGGATATAATAGGCTTCGTTACACGATGATCCGCATCAATTCCAAATTAAGAAGAAAAGCAAGATATGTTTACATTCATCCCGAACATCAATGTAATTCCAATGAACTTTTGCCCGCAATCGTTGAAATGAACGAAAGCATTGAATTTAATAAGTGGACACAACCGGCAGTCTTGCCGCCAACAGCACTACAAATTCATGAAAGAATATTACCTGTAGCGATTTCCTACACTAATATATCAGAAGTCACTACAAATAAGATGAACGTGATGATTTATTCAGATGAAATATGCGAAAGGATGAATCCAGGGGAAAATGGCAATAGGCTATTGTGCATAGACATTGAAAGCATTTGCTCGGACTGCAATATATGTGAGGTAAAGCTATGCAAATATTCTATCATCTAAAATCTAATCTTCTAATCCAATTCCCTTTAATCAAATTTCAGTTTGGCAAATTTTCGAATCCATTATTTCACTTGGCAGAAAATGACACCATGCTCCTACTTGGACTGGCAAAATATTGCAATCGAACGGCGAAACTAATCAATGTGAATAGTGGCCTAGAAGAGCAAAGATCATCGGCTGTTTATATGCCAATCAGGGAGTTTCTGCCTTGGATTCACAATATTATGCATAAAACATGTCCTTGCGAAACGACTTATCGTCCATTGATCCAGGACGTTGAGGCAATAATTTTTGAAAAAAAATGAATCAACGAAGAGACGTTTGTGTCAGCCCAAGTTACGGCCGAAAAGAAATTGAAATTCATTTAAAGCAAAAAGTCGCTCGTTCGACATACAAACAAACAACAATTTTTGTATTATGCTAAGCTAAAATATTAAAGAACTTAGTGTGAGAAAAAAACCGTTTCCTTCCTTCCGTCTTGGTACAAAATAAGGGGGGGGGGCAACGACACGCACCTATAATTATCATCCTAATAAAAATTTATTACGATATCGCATAACGCAAAACTATAGGATAATTCAACTGTTAACAATTTCAATGTGATTAATTTATCCCATAAAAAAAACGATGATTTCTAAATAATAAATGAAACGATTTTTTTCTCGTAATTTATTCGGTCTAACAAATTAATCTTCGTTCTGGATACAAATTAAAATTGGGTATTAAGTCCACCGGATAATTCAATTGTAGTGGCATTAATGTATGGATTAGCGACAATTGTTTGTACCAATTTTGCAAATTCGTCTGGATGACCAAATCGATTTAGTATTGGAATACATTCGTTCACAAAAGCCTCCACCTCATCCTTCGAAATTTGACCGTTCACTGGTGTTTCAATAACGCCAGGTGCAATCGCCACCACACGAATGCCAATGTCTTCTAAATCAGCCGCCATCGGTTTTGTTAAACTGTGGATTGCCCCCGATGCGGCTGCGGTAGCAGTTTGGCCTTGAAGTCCATCAAATGCTTCAATGCCCGCAGTATTTATAATCACACCCCGTAATCCATCATTGTCCGTCACAATCGTGACACATTAAAAGTTCCAACAACATTTGTCTGTGGATTTCAACAATATTTTTTTCATTTATTAAAAAAAGTCATTTTTCTGACATGAATTCAATACATTCATACATACCTTCAATACTTTTTTAAAATCCTCATGATTTCTTGGCTGTTTTCTATTAAAATTGTATGTGATATAGGCATTCATTAGGCCGGCACAATTAACTAATACATTTAGTTTGCCATAATTTTGGAAATTTACGATAGCACACGTTGGATATCTTCTTCGGAGGTTACATCGGCTGGTATGTAATGTGCATTTTCACCCAATTCTTCCGCTACGTTCGCACCATTTGATGTTGGTAAATCACAAATCACCACTTTTGAGCCATTGTTAACGAGTCGGGTGACCGTTGCTTTACCAAGACCTGATGCTCCACCAGTCACAAGTGTTACTAAATTCTAAACACAAATTTATAAAAACAAAATTCAATTTTAATTCAGTTTTTATGAATAAAATGGATTTTAAGCAAAGAATCTCCTCTTCTTACAGAAAATCATATTTTTTTTACCTTAAACATTTTAAATTTGTCAATTGTGTGAAATAACTAGCAAAGTTGCGAAATAATTTAAAAAAAACCGTGTTGATCAATGACTTCGGCATAACTTTGTTGGTTATGATCAACATTTGACAACAGCTGGTTCGGACAACAAATGTCAAATTCATTCTTTAAACCAAATAAATGTCTAAAGAAGTCGAGTGCGTGCGAATATTCAAATATTTATCTGATGAAATAAAATATAATGTTATGAAACTTTGTTCAACCGTTTTTTTTTTATTGGTAATTCTAAAACTTTCGACTACAAACAAATGAAATGTATTGCGGATCATAACACCACAGTTGCGACTCGAACACATATTCGAAATGTTCAACCATGCCTTCCGCCTTGTAGCGAAATGCACGTTCATTTGATTGGGTATATTATCTCTTCCTTGTGGTTGTTGAATGTTGATTTAAATATTTCACATAGTTTTGACTCCTCACTTGCAGAATCCATGAGAAAAATAAAGCCCATATTGCGAGCAAAAAGGGTTATATAATATCAGGTCAAACATCAGTAACCAATCAACTTCCAAATGAGCCACGCGAATTGACGCGTGAGGTATCATTCAGCAATCTTGACTGTGTGGTAATGATTGGCAGTGTTGTCGGTCTATTTTTCGGTGCTTCTTTTCTTAGTTTGGCTGAAATAATATATATTTGGATTTTACGTAAATTTTAACATACATAACTATAAATAATGCCACCAATGTACGTATATCATTTACGAAATTGAATCATTTTTTAAGAACACAATTTTTGAAGTTTATGATTTTTCCAGCTTGTTTTCAATCGAGCACAGAATTGTTTGCAGAGTGACTTTGCATTTGAAATATTGAAACATTCTAATTTATTTAGCGCCGTTAAAACAAGCCACGAAAGGCATCCTGGTACATTTGTAACGATTTTTCATTTTTTATTGAAAATTCCATTCGTGTGTACAGTTTATGTGTTCTCGAAGTGTTCAAAATGTTTTTGTGTGATTTCAAAAAGTTTGTCATTTTTAAAGTGCAAGAAAGTGTTCAGCTTTTCAAAAAATTCCCATTTATTCAAATTGTGTCGAGATTCAAATGTGCACGGCTTCAATCATATAGCCGATAGAAATTATACAGCACCTGAAAGGTTTCAATTCAAATTTAAAATATTTTAGATAAGTAGTTTTGTCATAGAATTTTTATCATTGGCTACTTTTGGTCCTTTTTCCACCACAGATTTCGGTCGCGTAAGTTAATTTTTTATATTTTCAAATATGAAATGTAAATCGGAAATTGGAGTTACTGCATTTTTAAATATTAAAGAAAAACTCTATCGATCAATCCTGATAGACCCTTGTTTGTTTAATCTTCTTCTTAATTCATGTTAGACATGATTTCAATGAATATAATCAAAATCATCATAGTTCCGACATCCTATGCCAGGCGTTTTATAGCGATATTTCTGCATGATACTTTCTAGTTTATTTAGACTTTCATTTTTGCATGAATAATTTGCCAAGAATGAAAATGAAAGCAGTATGCACAGAAACAACTAAGTAATCTCAATCGCCTTATTGTTGTCCAAAATTTACTTTAACCATTTACAACAAGATTAAGAGAATTGGGTCAGTGAAATGAAATGTGTGACTTCAAACAAATCAATCCGTTCACTGTTTTTTACTTGTTAAGTGTGAATACATAAAATATCTTTGCGACAACACATTTATGAGACATAAACTTCAAATATACTAGAATTGAAACAATCCATTGGAATACACTTTCATTTGTTCGTCCGCCGCATAAGACGTGATCGCTACAATAAGACAAAAAAATAGTCAAAAAAGTCAATCATTTGTAAATATATACTGATTTCATTGCATTGATTCGGTTATTGTTTCGGCCAGCATTTAGATCAAACTACAAAATGTCATAATTTCTTTTAATATTTTCATTCAGATGACTTGAGTCTTGTATGAACAGTCTGTAGAATTTCCGTAAATTGAATACATGTTTACACATCAAAAGTACCTTCTGACGAAGCCAATGTAAATGATTTAGTCATCGGATGAGTTGTTTACATAATTTTAAGTTATTGAAATAACTCAGTTCCAATTCTTACATTGGCATACATTTAAATAACGGTAGTTAAGTTGTACAAGGTGTATGGTAGAACGCGATTGTGAAATTATCTGCCGTCATTTCTTTAAACAACCAAATGTGATTTTAAATACCAAAAATGGAATATGTCCGGAGTGAAAATGTTTTAAAACAATGTATTTTTCTTTACATTCTTCACATTCACTAACCATCCGCAGTCACGAATAGCTTGTGATTTGATATGAGTTTAGATGTTGTTTATCTGTCTTCTTGGAGCGCATAGAATTGAAATTACATTTTTATATGAAAATTCCACAGATAGTAAAAAAAACCCGGCATATTAACAATAAATTTTACAAAACAGTTAAGTTTAAAGAGTCGTCGGTCACAGACCTGAGTTATGTAACTATAAAATTGATTATTTATTCTTATTAGGAAGAAGGGAAAAAACGGGAAAAAAGAGCAGCAGAGCAGTAAATCTGGCGTTGAATTCAGACAAACAAAAACAACAACAACAAATGATATACGTTTGGCTGTCTATAGCTTCTTTAGAATTTGAATGTAATTAGGCAAAATGTTTATTCTTTCGTTTGATTAGTATGTTGTCTTGCAGCACCATATGTAGCTGACACACTTTATTTACGTGGGATCTCATTTACTAATTTTTCCGTTGATCCATAAGACCGGTCTTTGATCTCTTGAAAAGCCGTTGAATACCGAATTTAAAAACCAAAAATAAAATCTAAGCGCTGCGAGTATTGATTTCATATTCTAATTTGTATATTTTAAATCGATAAATCGAAATGCATTCGAAACGATAATAGGTCTTGAACATTTATTGTGTTGATATGTTTAGTCATAAGATCATTTAAGTTCTTTTCTCTTCTGTTTGAGATGCTTTAATTTGTTCGTTGACATTCTATGCCGTCCTACTCCATCATTCAGCCATTCATAATATTCAATTTGTATATTATTTGAAATTATCGCTGTGACTTTTCTACATAAATAAGACCTACTCGTTTCGTCGAACTTTTGTATAACAATGACGAATCGTGTGCAAATGCGAACGCTCTGAAACGAAAAAAAAATCTAAACAATTATTCTGTATGGGCATCACATAGCTTCGTACACATAAGCGATAAAATCGCAATACCATACTTTTTCTTTTCATTTCTTTCATTTTTTTTTTGTTGTTACTTTGCTGTTTTCTGCCGACTTCACGTGGACGACATTCACAAATTACACATCACCTTCGATGATAAAATCTTCAAAAAAATACTGTATCAATCATGTGTCATTGTTACATCTACATGTCGATTACCCCGTAAGCATGTACATAGGAATGAATCATCATGTTGAAAAGAAATTTTAGCATTTTAAACAACTGCCGCTGAAATATCATTAAATATGGTAGTAACGGTTTGTCTAAACAATAAACCTCAAACTTAACATAAAAATCTTGCTATTTGTTTTCACACTTATTCGCAAGTGCGTGGAGATTTGTTTACATGCAATCTTCAATATACACGACCATCGTCTTAAACAAGTGAAAAACGATGGAAGAGAATAAGAAAAAGTGATTTGGAGAGATGTTGAGATACTCTTGCAGAGAACCAATCCCATCCATATCTTCATTGCGTGTGTGTGTGTGTGTGTGTGTGTGTGTGTGTGTGTGTATGCGTGTTGGTTCGTATATTGGTTTGCATAGAGACCGAAATTGTATATAAACGATCTGGCCGAGCTGCTAACGAACAGTTTAAATTTTGAGTGTGCTATGTGATGACAGTTTGAATTTAAAAAAAAAACATCGAGATTGAAGTGTGTATAATAAGATCATTTACATTTTGGCTTTAATAAAAACGAAATTTCATTCGGTCGATTCAACAAATAAACATTCTTGGTGACTGTAATTGACTGATTGAGTGAAAAAAGAAAAAAAAACAACAAATTATTGAATAATTGTTTCAATAAATTAATTAACTCTTTTGTGAACAGTTTCTAGATAGCATATTATAACAACCGACTCGCGCAAACATGTATAGAATTCTAATTGCCTGTGCACTTGCCATTCAGGTGAGAATAATTTTTAAAAAGTGTGAGATTCATGTGTTTAGACATAGTATTTTTGATTTTAGGTCCAAAGTCGACCATTTGGTACATTTTTCTTTGGTGGTAGAGCTACACCAATACTTCCATGGCTACCACCATCTCCTTCACCAATAGCACCATCACCACAATATCCTACGTCTGGTATTTTTGATACAATACGCTTACATCAAAATGTATACGCACCGTTCAGCCGATATCTTCACAGTTCGTTTAATCCATTGCGTCCGGCACCACAATTTCCGCCCAGAATTTATGGTAGATTAGAGACACCACCAATTTTATCTTATCAACAATTTTTCGGGCCATCATCAACAGCACCATCATTCATACCATCGAATGGATTCAATTCAGTTGACCAACACAACGAATTTGCACCACCAAATAACCAATTTCCAGCCGATCCATTTGGCTCAAACAATGGACCTCAATTCGCTCCATCACCATATGCAGGAACACAGCCACCAGTTTTTGGGCAACCACATCAAGTATACGGACCTCCACCACCAAATACATTTAACCCAGCAAATGGAATTGTAAATCGATTTGAACCATCCAATCCAAATTATAATCTACAAGGTCAAAGTCCATTCCAACTACAACCAGGTTAGAGAATTTGGCCATTGGACGCATTGCATTTCTATTAAAATTTTATTATTTAAAAAAAAAATTAGGAACACAATTACCAGTAGCACCGTTTGCAACTAATGTTTTGCCGTTAATTCCACACATAAGCTCACCAGGAACAACTTATTTGCCCCCCGGTAATCAAAGCGGTGCAATTAAAAATGTTACTTTGTTGAATTATTCTCATTTTATTATTATTCAAATGCTTCCACAGCAACAGTCAATCAAAAAGATTCAACTCAAAAAGTAGACACATCATCATTCACTACTCCAACCACCCCAGATTCGGAAACAAATGCAAATGAACCTCAAACTGACTCAACAAAATTACCAACCGTGGTAAGTAATCACAGGCTACAATAGCGAAGAGTATTCATTTTTACGATCGTAAAATGGACATACAATGTGTAAGTGTTCCACTTTTGGCTATTAATAAACAAATTAATTATAGATGCGAGACGGTACACAGACAACACAGGAAGGAACTAGTGTATCAAGCGTAGCAAGCGAGGCTGCAACAACCGAATCAACATCAACGACTGTACAGTTAAGTGAATCAACAGCGGGAACGTCATCCACCACTTTGGGTTCGACCGATGCTGAAAGTACAGACTCTTCAGAAAGTACTGCTATCAGTAACAAAACCACAGCAGAATCATCTTCAACAGAACCGGCTCCAACCGAACCGTCTTCAACCGAAGCATCTTCAACCGAACCATCTTCAACAGAACCATCTTCAACAGAACCATCTTTAACAGATTCAGCCACAGATGATGAAAGTAATGCAGTGTAAATTAAGTAAACGAGCTTTGCATAATCTTAGCCATATAAATGAAATTTCAATATTTATAGTACCGAAAGAAAGTATTAATGTAGTTTATAAGATGAATATTTATTGCGATTTCATAAGAAGCAACTGAACATATGAGAAAAAATTATTGAGCGAATAAATGTTATTTCGAACAATAACCATTATGTATTTGGTCAACAGTTTTGATTACAATCTGATTTTTCGATTTAATAAAAACTTTTGCAGCAATGTCAACAATGTCATTAGCATGGGTCATAGTGCGATAAGAAAATAAATTATTTTCAGTTCCATTGAATTCATGAACGAAGTCATCAGCCTTCGATGAATCGGTTATGTTTTTTCTTTGGCGTGTTTATCATCGCCGTTTCTTTAATATGTCATTGTTATTTCACTTTTTTCCCATTATATTTATTCAATCCTTCCGCTGTTGTTTGTGCATTGAGTGTGATACTCAGTCAGTCAATCATCTGTGAGTGATATACAGACAATCAATATTTGAGCATTTGTATGTTTGTATTTACATTTTGTAGACGGTTTTTCTTGTGATGCAAAATAATTGAGCATCACGCTTTCAAACATTTAAAGTAAACTTTATGAAAAATGAACTGCATTAAGACCATTAACTTTTAAAATTGATTGGCGCATGAAATTGTGCAAACGAATCATTAAATCATCATCAACGATGACGTTTATAAAATGAAATCGTATCATTCGTCAATCAATGTAATAATTCTATTTCTATTTAACATTTGGTATAAGTTGAAGTTGTAGATTTTGAGAGACCGTATGTGGGTCAAGTATGTATATTTGTATAATCAAAACAACATATTGTCATCATAAATTTTTGGCCAAAGTTTTTTATTTCGTTCTTCAATGTTCCGGTCACTTCTTTTTACTTGAATGTTTAAGTCGTCTCTTGTTATTTCAATATTTGATGTACTTCGATTTTGTATGTATACATCGTGTTTTGAAAATTATCAAGAATGATCGTGCATGCTGTGCCCTCACAGTAGGCCATTACAGATTTCTATGTAAACTTAATGGTCTTTCGCAGACTTGTGATAATTTTTGAATACTCATTTCAGTTTGTCGGATATGAATATTACATATGTGCATATCATTTGAACCAGCTAGTTCGAACTTTTTCTTTCATTCGTACACGATAAAACATTTTCCGATAGATGAACGTTTGATTATTATTAATTTGATGATTTCAGTTTCTATTGCATTTTTGTTGTTTGATTTGGATATTAGTAATACTAATTTAGTATAGACATTAAATGATATTGAGATTATAAATGAAATGGTCCAGTCATTTTTACGGAATACGGGATGTTTCTCTAACCGGTAGGGCGGCCTACAGGCAGCCTTCCAAAAAATGTGGCCAAATGACGCATTTAAAAAAAAAATCATGAAAAATTCTAAAACACCATTAAACTATCGTTAATGGTATTTAGCTAACGCCAAAACTGTTTTAAATTTTTTATTGGCATTGTCAGTGTTAGAAATTTTATGTAGGGTCCAATTTCTTTCGCCTCCGGAGATTTCGGTTAGAGGGTTGATTCCATGATTATCAAAACATTCAAAATCAGTTGAAAGGGAAATTGAATGACTAGTCATCCTACACACAATTGATTGCCCGAGAATGAAAGCGAGACTTCTATTCACAACTTATTGAAATGTAACATCACCATACAAAACATGCTGACTGTCAGATCAAAATGACAAAAATGTTAGAAGGTAAATTAATTTGATCATTTTTACCATGATAAATCTGGACCTTTTCTCTTTTCAAAATTTCGCAACAAAACTACAAAAAAAAAAAAAAAAAAACAATATAACGTAACGATCTCACTACACTGGTTATCGTTATATACTTTTGTGATTAATCAAAAAAGAATGTGTTGGTAAGATTTGATTGTTAGTTTTGTTTGTTCTTTCATCGACCTTTATTTGAACCATTCAGAGTCACAGAAATCGAAAAAAAAAACAATGTGAATTAAACACATCACACACCACTCTTTCACCACTTGCGTTATCAGAGTGTTGCAAATGTGAAAATGTATATTAGGATGTTACAACCTATGCAAATATGACAATAAAAATACCCTTTCATGGGCCACATGTGTTACAAGACTTTTTATTGCTTATGCGTGAGAAACGTTCCATTTATGTCATTCAATCAGTTAAAATTTTGTAAAAACAAATAAAGTGAAAATGAGCAATTAAAAATATCGTATGTAAGCCTCACATCTGGTAAAAATCAGCTGTTTTTGGTGCTCTATTGGCGATAACATTTTTGATTGACTAGAATGTTCTTTTTTGTTAATGAACTAAACCATATGATTTCTTATCAGTAAACGCGTTAGGTTATTAAGTTAACATCGGTTATGTACGCTTAATTGAAATAAATAAAAACTCTGCCGGATCTTAACATATAGCTATTTCGAAATGAAAAAAACACTCAATTTGAATCAATCAAACGTTAAAGTCAGACATTGACATTGATAAGTATTGTGAGGTTGTGAAAAAGGGCTTAAAAATGGCAAAATTTCTGCTCTTTCATCCGATGAATGTTGCGATTTTAATTGCATTATTTGTTATAAATCAAATGAATGCGGCACCCGTTAATGACACAAACAAATCGGTTAAATCAAATGTTAGAAATGTTTGTGTTATTGGAGCCGGAGTATCGGGCATCGCAAGTGCGAAACATTTACTTGATCATGGACACAATGTTACCGTTTTCGAACAGAGTGAAGATATTGGCGGTATATGGTTTTACACAAATCAAACCGACAAAAATAAATATGGCTTGAAAGTTCATTCGCCGGCATATAAGGGTTTAAGGTTAATATCATCATAATACATATTTTGTAATCCATTTATATCGAAGAATATTAACATTTTATTATTATTTCAATTTAGCGCAAATGTTCCATCATCGTATATGGTATACCCAAATTTTCCCTATCCGAATAAAACCGAGGAACATCCACCACAACCCGTGATTCTAAAATACATGCATTCGTATGCCGATCAATTTGATATCAAAAAGCACATAAAATTGAATCATTTGGTTGTTCGAGTTCTTCCCATCGAAGACGATAAATGGGAAGTAATCGTTAAGGATTTGCCAAACGATCGATTCCAAACATTTGTTTATGACTATGTTTTCGTTTGCAATGGACATTTCTCTTCGCCATACTACCCCACCATTCCGGGCATGGACGAATTCGAGGGAAAAATGCTTCACAGCCACGACTTTCGTACACCCGAAACATTCCGAAGTGAGTTTTATTCATAAATAATAACAAAATTTACGTGTTAAATATTGAATATCGTTTTGAACTTTTGCATTTTATTATAATATTTATAGATGAAAGTGTTCTTATTATTGGAGACGGGGCTAGTGGAAGGGATATAGATAGACTATTGGAAGAGGTTGCAAATCGAACTACATTGAGTGGACACCGCATGGATTACAATCAAACCGAGGAAGAGCGTGAAATGCGTCTTGATTATTTGCAAAACTCGAGGAATAAATACCAATATGCTGTAAAGCGTTTCACATCGACTGAAGCTGAATTCATTGATGGCACCAATGAAACATTTTCTGTCGTCATCTTTGCAACGGGTATTTTGTGCAACTGGGCAAAATAAATAAGAAATAAAATCGAATAAAATCAAAATTTCAGGTTACAACTATTCATATCCAATGTTGAGCGTTGATACAGGCATCCGTGTGAATAATAATTCAGTTTCACCACTTTATAAACAAATTTTCAACATAGAACATCCTTCAATGGTTTTCATCGGCGTATTATCCGATACGATAAGCTTTATATCCTACGATTTTCAGGTATCTATCGTTTTGCATTCATTTTTAACGAAAAACATTAAAATAATTGTAAGTTTCACAAAAATAGGTGCAATTTGCAATGAAATTCGTCAATGGAGAAAAAAAACTGCCATTAAAATCTGAAATGTATGCGGATATGGAAATGAGTACTAAATCGCACCGGTTCCCACATAAGTATCGGTGGGATGAACAATCAGAATACTTCGATGAACTAGCGGAAATCGGAAGCATTGAAACACCTGAACTGATTAAAAAGTTAATACAAATGTAAATGATAATACGCCCAAACATAGATGCGGAACTACTAATTTTAACCATGATTTTGTGTGCTTGATGTTGTTAGAAATCTTGAAGTTTCTATTCTGTGTTGACAGAGTTGAATAAAAAAAAATCGGGAATAAAATAAAAAAGTCGTTTAGAAAATAATCATCTGGTGGACAAGCACGCTTACCAGCTACACATCGTGAATACTTGACGTCCGCTTCTGGCGATATTATCTTTTCGAAGAGTATTTCGTATTCGTACATTGCTTTTGCCTTAGCAGCTACAAAATATTGGGCAATTTTCGCATTCTTCTCAGAAATGACTTTGCGCTCAATTCCAAATGTAAATCGATCATCGGGCGGTGTACCAATGAATTCCTCTTTTCCAGTTGTGGGATTTTTTATAGTGAAATCGTGCAAATAACCACCGTTCCATCCCATAGCGCCTAGAATTGCCACATGCAAATCATAGAAACTGTACTTTTCTACCACTTGAATGCGTCGCCAAATTTTTGGTTTTATATCTTTCAAAGTAATTTTGAACTGGTAAATGTTTGCGGGAGCAGTAGCCATTTTTCTTCTTTCGAATTGATGTTTGTTGTACGTACGTTTGGCTTCAATTTTTCTCAATCAATCGATTTTGCGCTGAATAAAAGTGATTTAGGAAACAAAGTTGCAAAAAAAAAAACTCAATTGAAAACCAAAAGTGTCGATATCCGCCGACCAACGCGTAGCAATCTTTTCATTAAATCCTTGTGCCATATTTCTGCAATTGGGTTACATTGAAGATAGAACATTACATTTGCATTCTACACCTTGAACCGAGTGAATGTAAGAAACTTTTCAAAAAAATATCATTGGACCTCATCATAGCTGGGCAAATAAGGGGAGGGGAAATTATTCCTCCCTGAGGCATCAAATCTTCGCATCACTCTTTACAAAATTCACGATTTTGGATAGAATTTTTCTCATTTTTCAAGGGTTTTTTGAGTTTTCAAGGAAATTAGTCCCCATATTTACCCCTGAAATTTTCAGTCTGCCCAGCTTTTCAAACAAATTCGACGTTATCAAACCGTATCTACCTCTAGAAACTACCTCATTTGCTACTCACCTTCTGATTTTCGCACAAAAAATGTGTTGAAGAAAGTTTTTCTTATTCTTTTTTAAATTAACAAAAAAATTTGTGATTTTTTTCTTCATTTTTAATCTTTTTGAAAGAAAGAATATATGACGAAACGTTTAATTAGTAAATCGAATAAAAAATGCAATAATTTCGAAATGAGATGTTATTGTTTTTTTTTTGTAGGGCAGTATGTATTTGTAACAAATAAATTCGCGATCGTATCACTGTTATTAAGTATCATCACCAGTCATCATCAATTCGATTTTAGTCCAGCAATCAATATTGAGGACTCTTGATTCCCATAAGTTCCATATGAAAGTGAAACCAAATAAATTTAAAAATTATTTGTTCAAACTGCAATCAATCCCTGATAAAGCTTTTTCAAATCAAACTAAACTATTGTATTGGTGAATATTCAAACTGTTTTGAAAATTGTTCAGAGCACAAACGGAATAAGAGATTTAACACATTTCACTTAACTCTTTCTTTTTAAACGGTATGCAATAAGTGGCCATTTTTTATCTACTCAAATTATGGATTTTGATATTATGATTTTTTATTATTTCAGTCAAATGTTTGTCGCCATTTTCGTTTGCTTTTTTTTACCAATTCTTAAATAAATGTCACATTAAAATAAGTAAATAAATATCATGCTTATATTTTTCGATTCTTTTATGTTTTATCTTTATATATAGATTTCGAAAAAACGCAGTATTTTTCAGAAAATATTTACAGTGATTTGATTTGAAACTAATTCATTTTGTTCATCTTCATTTTGAAAAAATAGTTCAATTATAAATAAATTTTAATATAAAAAATCACGAACCAACCGAATTTCGTCCTATGTTTTAAATGCCATTAAACTTTGTGCTTTAAATGCAAAACTATACTGATTCTCATCGGCACGGGAAAAAAACGGGTGCAGCTGAGAGTTAATTGAATCAAAGTGTTATCGAATTTAATTCATACTCCAAAAAATGGTCGGTTCATGATAAATAAATTCACATTAATTAATATATTGTAGAAGCTGCAAATCTGTTATCCTGGCATTTTAATATCTCATAAATTATCTGAAGTAAACTAAAATAAATTAAGTTAATTGTCCGAGAAAAAAAAAAATTTACATTCGTCCCAAAATGCATTGATTCAAAATAATTAATTTGGATCGCTTGTTCTATACATATACATGAATATATATATAAAGAAAGAGAGAGAGAATTGAACCTTAGCTGTCGAATCTTTGGTTCTTGTCCATTCAATAAACGATTATTGCAAGACATTTGAGAATACATGAATAACGAGCTCAATGATTCAATTTTTGTGTGTTCTTCGTTGGATTTGATATCATGTTTGTTCCAGATCTGGATTATTATGTCGACTGTGAACTTCATTATTTGCACCTTGGCCAGCACCATCCGGTGAATCAGTGTCTTCTAAATTCGAAGTTTCATCGGCAAAATCATTTCGCTGCAATATTTGATTGGCACGATTTTGCCAAAGTTTTTCATCAGCCTTAACCTGTTTTCGGTGAGCCAAACAAAATTGAATGTTAAAAAAAATATGTGCATTTTTTCTATGATTTTCATACCTTCAGAGTGTTTATTTTCACCCAAGAGTCGGCTTTACCATAGTCTGGTGGATTTGCATACGGATCATAGCCCAAAACAGATAGCATCGGTGCAATATCAGCCATATCACGTACAACATCTTCTGGAATGTGACCAACCCACTTGGATAGAGCTTCTAAATTAACAGGCTTAATGACTTGATCGGATGAACGCTCAACTCTGGATGGGAAATATGCAAAAAATGAAATGTAAACGTTTAGCTTGCGGCCATCTTTTTTTCAATGCACATTGTAGATATTTACTTTGACAATGATACACCGTTCGGTTTATTGATAAACTCTTCATGATGTAAAACTGAGTCATTCCACGGAATGTCCAAAAATTTTAAAATTTTTCGCATCCATTCTTCTGGATGTAGCACGAGTTGTTCATAGTAGACCTTTTGTTGTGTGCAAAAATAAAATTAAATCCAATGTTTTAAATCCAATCTAAAATTGAATACTATATTGTGTATTCATACCATCATGCATCTTTCGCCCCCAATTTCTTTGCATTGATTATGCATTGTCTCGATGGCATGATTCCATTTGGTCATGCACTGACGATAGCTCGTTAAATCAAAACCGGTTATTGTAACTTTACGTGAAATAATTGAGTTTACTGTCGCGCGTCCATCTCTAACCATGAATAAAAATTTCGCCTGAAAAAATAAAAATTGCCGTGATCATAGAGGTTTTTTTTAGATAATCATTTATGATTTACTTACGTTTGGAAAAAGTTCAATGACGTAAGAACCCATTTTAAGTGTGAGTGGATCTTTGTTGCATAGTCTTTGTGCGGCATCACCGTGCTTTGCAATAATTTCCAGGCAGAACTGAGCTATGGCACTGTTCAGCACCTGTAAAATAAAAACGTTATTCAATGAGTTGGAAAAAATAATATGATTCAAGATTTTATTATATGCTAAATCACCTCTTTTGTTATACCCGCTTCTTCTAAACGTAAACTTTCCTTCTCCGATTTTAACCAGTGAGATCGTAGTTGTAATATTCGCGGAATGACTCGCGTTTCCTGTCCACATCTTAAGTTTTTTTTTTTTTTAAATAAAAAACTATATAAATATCTGCGAGAAATACGTGTTTAATTTTAATTTATTACCTGACATCTGGATGGGCATCAAGCATGGCACGCATCAAAGTTGTACCCGAACGAGGAACACCGCCAATGAAAATTAATGGCATTTGCCGATGGTATGGATAATAATGTTTATCGTTTCCCAATATGAACTTCTGTACATCGCAATTCATAATAAATTTACAAGTTAGTATTGTAAATGGATAAATTTTATTTTATTTCAAAGCAATCGTTCAATACCTGATCGCGAACCATGATTGGCCCTTGTTGAGAATCTTCCTTAAACAAACATGTTGGACTAAATTCAGTGAATTTAATCAATATCATCATAGCTCCAAATAGGAAAAACATGCCAAATAAGGCAAGTTTTCGATTTCTATAGACGAAGCGCATATTTAATGAATTCCTTGTAGTTTCACGTGATCCGTATTAAAATTGTCTTGTATTCTCTCCTTTTGTTGAGCAAAATATTGTATCGCTATTTAAATTGTGTAATTTGTACCGTTGCTGTTGTATTAATCATTCAAATTGACAATAAATTCTAATTGACTCCTTGGTGCATGTACTCGTTTTCAATTGGTTGTCACTGTTTGCAAAAACAACCGATTTCTCCTTACTACTCATTTAAAAAAAATACATTATGGCGTTTTTTGAAGATCTCATTCATTCTCCCATTCTCATCCGGCTCTTCTTTATAGACCCTAATTTGAAACGAAAATAAATAAATAAATAAAACATCATAAATATGTATTGAAAACAATTACAACAAACAGATTTAAGGTAAGTTCGAAGGTGAAGATTCTCACGATATGTAGAGATAAGAATAGATTGAAAATTTATCTGATTTGATTGTTTATTTCGTTTATAAGTGCTTCGAAATTTTCACTCGGATTGATATTTTTCGACGTATATTTTAAAAGTCTGCGGCGAAGATAGCTTTCACTACAAAAAAAATCAGATTTTTAGTACATTACTCATAGAAATGTGGTCGTAACATTTATCGCAATATTTACAACAGCTTTAAATCATGTATAAAGCTGTAAATAAGTAAGAAAAATATTGACTGTAAATATGTATGGAACAGTAATGAAAAAACGTTTTTATCTCATTCAAACTGTCAACCAATATTACATGTCAACCGTTGATTCGTTAACGTGTTTCAGTATTTAGGCAGTACTTTTCAACGGATTTTCAGTATTTAAATTATTCATTTTTTTTTATTATTGTTCTATTGCGGATGAAACAGTCGGCACATTCCTGCCATTTTCAAGGTTGGTTTAATGTTTCTTCATTAAATCAAGTTCAATATCATTGCTGAAGGTAATCGTTGCTATTTTTCACTTAATTTACAAAGAAATATGACGAATTTAATATGTTTTACTGTTTCATCAAAATAATTTTTCCACTTTTCCTTTTGTTTTCAATTCAGCGTAGTCGATTGAATGGAAAGAAAATTCTTGTTGAAAGTTCTTGTTATTCACTTTGCATTTCATTGAAAACGTTGCACAACAAATGATTTTCAATGTAATTTAAAATTCTATACCACATCTAATCTATCATTGATAATGACTAAATCAAAAATCGACATAAGTTCAATGTATCACATTTTTTGGTAAATCACGTTTTACGCATAAGTTCGTTAACACATAAATGATTCTAATTTCAAAACTGTACATCTTTTAGTATTCTTCCATATAAGTTGACAAAGCTATATATAAATTATTCCACTTTTATCTTATATACATGTATATATCTTTTTCTATTCGGTTGAAAGATTCAGCGTTCATGTAAATTTCTTCTCTTTTCTTTGTGTGTTTTTTTTTTGTTTCATTAGCATTAAATAAGTTAAATATTGATAGATCACGTTTTCATAACGATAAAAAAAAACGTTTACGATTATCAATGGTCGTTGGCTTGGTTAACGTCAACACAATTCGCATTGGTATGTAACTAGAGGAAGATATTTATGGTAAGAATAGAATGGAATGGAGTGGTATAACATGGTTGATGTCTTGCAACATTAATTAGTATGTCACGATGTATGTGATACACAGTTGAATTAGAATCACATTTCGTACGCTGAACCGATTAGATAACGTTTAATCTACAGTTGAGTCGAAAAATTTCATAATTCAACGCAACCTCAATGTTAAACATATTGCGACGATTTACCGCTACTGTACGTTTCATTGATTGCACGCAGTAAATGGTTTTTCGTTACATATGGTATCCATATGCTTGGATTAGAACAAAATGTTTGACTTTCTTCATATGGTCAATCAGTTGATTCAATGATAACGATGCATTCTATGCATTGAAACAATGCATTTTGTAGACACACAGACTCCGTTATGTTATTACGCATTTTTTTAGTCTTATTTACACCATACCATATTTCCATTGTTCAAATATATGTTCGTAGTCGCAACATCTACTTTAAATTAACCAAATGACATGAAATAGATTTATATATATATAACGACAAATATATGTGAAACTAGAGTAAATGTTCACACGCTTTGTATTTCATTGTGAGAACAAAATATCGCAATGATTTCATTCAATTGGCAAAGAAACTGAATCTTGATAAACTTTATAGCTTTGACTCATTCATCAATGTCGTTTGTGCACTTGTTACTCTCAATGGACTGAAAATACGATTAAGCTTGATGAGGTAATTTTTGTTGGTTTTTTTTTTCTCATCAACCACTAATCCTGAAAATCGACCCAAACGTTCTTAATTGATAATTACTATTGAGCAAAAAATTTGAAATTTCTCGTGTGGCAAAAAAAAAACTAAAAATAATTTTTTTTGGCAATAACATGTACGAACCATCCGGCTTATGATGTTTTTCCGCAATTTTCACAATGTCTTTTTTCATCTGCTTAGTCAAATTGTTGAAATTTCAAAGCATTTGTTATTGCTATCGTCGCGTTGCACATCACAATGTTTTCATTTTTTGATAATACATTCTTGAGTAGCACTAAAGCACAACATTAATTGGACAACACTTTTCCGATAAATTCATATTCGAGTGATATCGATAGACAACGAATTAATTGACAGAAAAAGTTTTTATTTTTCTTTTTTTTTTATGTTGATTTGCACTGGACTGGATTTGAATTTTATTCTTTTGTTTTAAAATTTTGTTTGAAAAATCGTGATTCGATTTTGAAACGTGAAACTAGTCTGCATGAAACTTATACGATTCAATTCACAAAAATGATCCATTCTCTAAATTAACATATGAAAAATGAGATTTTCAATTAAAATTCGTTTTATTCTAATTCAACAAATTGTTTTTATCTTCCATCTTTCATTTCTTTCCGTGTGTTTGCCCGGAATGGTTCTATTTCTTCTTGTTGTTTTTGTCGTCGTTGCCGTTTTCACCGTAAATCTTGGATGTATTGAGTGTATTGGTAAACACACACACATGTAGTTGTGTATGCTGGCCGATTTATTCTAAATATATATGTATACTATAATATTCTTGTCCACGCTGAATGGAGATTGTTATCCAAATGTAAGAACTGTAGCATCACCGTCTGCGTTGATTCGTATGCAGGCGAAACGTCAAATTCCCATTGAATCTGCGTTATGAATGACAATCATACATTCTACCGCCAATTGGAACATTATCAATCTGAGCAACAAATGCACTGACAAATATTTGTAATATTTATGAATTCATTGCACTGCAATGGAAGAAATATGCTCGGAAAATGAAAAATCTATATTTATTTTCATCTTTTTTTTTTCGAAGAAAATATTCGTTTTCAGTGATGGCGCTGAAACAACCGATATTGTGTAAACTCTTATGAAGGCTCCATCTTGTGTTAAATGAGTTGAATCAATATGCGACAACATAACATATGATTGAATTGAGAGAGCCGCGCTTTTTGGTTTTGTATTATTATCTTTTCAAACTAGGATTCCATTTTTTATATTTATTTTTTTACTTCCATATATAAAATATGCCTTATCGTGTAAAATTAAGAAAAGTCAATGCTAATAAAAAAAAAACATTTTTTTTTCAAATATTTGTCTCTGTAACGATAACAATCATGATAATATTTTACAAATTTTAAGTACTCCATTGACGTTCGATTGTCTTTCCTACAAAATACATTTAATCGTCGAATTACTATTTAATTTCCATGCTATTGTTCCTCTCGAATGCATTCCTCGACCAAATTCTTCAAATTTGGATTCTCCATGGCCGCAGCAATACGTTCTTTGTCGTTTATTTGTTTATTAACTGTGCACAAAAAGACACAAAAAAAAATGTCGATCAGATCTAATTAGAAAAACAACGAATTTGAAGAAGTCTTAACTCACTTTCATCTTCTGTTGAGTGTGCACCTTTCTTTATATAAATGTCAAGTTTTAGTTTATGTTGAATATTTCGTTCAATTTTTATCCGTAAGCATAAACCGATTAGTGTGGCCAATGAACAATGTGGTACCGTTGGATTGAATTCAATTCGAACCTAAATTTTGAAATGGTTATGGAATTCAAATAAAATCAAATATGACCAAAAAAATTCGTTTATTTACCACTTGAACGTTATCGCTTGTTGGTGGCTGCACAAAAATACCTTCTTCGTAAACAACTTTAAGGTCTTCGAGCGTTGATGGTTTTTCGGGATCTCGAATTGTTCGTAAAATATCTGTCGGTAAGACATGATATAATTTAAGCGTAAATCTTTTATGTAATGTAATTCAACAAAATGAACATATTTAACAAACCATAGATTGTTTCTCTTAGTTCGGTCTCATTTTTATAGCCAAGTGATTTGAGTGAAGCTCTCACATCGTTGTTCGGTTCATTTAATTTTGATTGCATATCTACTACGTCTATGCGTGTTTCGTCCACTTCAAGAGATAAGTCTTTTGTGCCATTGACGATTTTATTGACGGTTGCCTCTGACGATTTGCTTCGCAAAAATGATAACATTGTTGAAACGATTGTGGGCACATTTAAATATGAAATTTATAATAATTTTTGTATCGCTCTTTTTACAATTTGTGTCCAATGTTCAAAAACAAAAATAAAAATGATCACACAGTGGTGAACATGCTTTGAATGATAAAACTCAATAATAAACAATACAAGAATGTTCAATGTTTTCTTTATTTGCGTTATAATAATCGGATCCTATACACTAGAAATGTCATTCGAACGATGTGAAGTTGTATATAAGTAATATTACTTAATATTTGTACAATTTTCAACATAAAAACACACACACACATACACACACGCGCACCCACATACACATACAAATACAAATTTTGGCTTCGAACTAAAGCTAAGGACACCAATTTATATTGACTGAAATTATTGTATTAAAATGAGAAGAAAAAAGAATTAATGAATTTACTTATTCGCTTTGATGATAATTTTTTTAAGTATAAATGACATTCTGTGAAAAATGTTCTAAAAGCCATTATTGTACTAAACGAAGAGTGCATCTTTAGTAAGTATAATGAAGTACACAGTATAAAGTATATTGATTCAAATTTTATGCAAACATTTTTAAAATTGCAATTTATTTTCTTTCAATTCAGAAGAATAGATGGAATTCATAAAATTACATTTCTTCTTGTGAATTGATTTTGCTTGAAAAAAGATTTGTTTTAATTCCAAAACTAGTAAAATCAAATGACCCCGTTTGTACTTTAATTCTAGCGCCGATTATGTTACGGGATGTTACGGAATAGTCGTCAATCAAACAAGCGATGAAGAGTACTAAGTACCTAACCTCTATGCTCAACACATACACAAACGTTGACAAAATACGCACGCAGATACATACACATACACCATAATATAATAAGAAACACATAACACACACTTACTGTACGGTTACCTCTTTCATTATGCTTTCAAACGCGTTAGTTGTGTTTGTGTGTGAGAATCAATGTAAGAAAACTAAATCCGAAAGCAAATAAGAGACGAAGGGAGAAAAAAAAGTTATTCTAATGTATAGCGTAAAAGCCATTTATACAGCAGTAGTACCACCAACACCATAAACACAGAAACAAGAGTCTGACAATAACAAAAATAACAAGAAAAAGTAATATTATTAATAAACACATTTAAATTTTGATTTTATTATAATTTGCATTTTAAATAAAAAATCAAATGTTTGTTTTTGTGATATGTTTGCATTCCCGTGAAAACAATTCAAAAAAAAAAAAGTTTTATTAAAAATTCTGTGTGACCAAGTAGTGTATTGAAAATAGAATGTGTATATGGTATTTGGTGTGTGATTGACGGACTAAATTCAAAATTCAAGCGAAAAAAAAAAAATACTAAAATTTTCTTAGCCAAAGTAGAAAAATCAAACGACGAAAAGGTAGAATATCCTTGATAATTTGAGGTTGAATTTTGTTTGTATCAAAAATGAAATGCATCGGGTGACAAAGACGGTGGTGTGTAATCAAATCATATACACATACAAAGTAATCGCACAAGCTGTTCAGTAGAAAGTTGAAGGCAATTGGAATGATTCAGTTTCTCTTCTGGTCAATTTTTCTGATGTTCTTTAATATTTGTATACATTCAATAAAAATGACTTTTCTTTTCGTCGGATATTATGAATGCATGAAATTTTTTTTAAAAAGAAGATGTTTTTACGAAATCTAGTGTGAATTTGTGTATGTATGTTTAATTGACAAATTAAAACTAGTGACGACAATAAACGGAAAGGAAAAAAAATTGCACAGAAATGAAGAAAAAGAGAAGAGAATACAAGAGCAGTGTACATAAAATTAGCATCATATATAGTCTATAACACACCTCAAGTTTATTACTTTTGTTGCTGCTATCGCATAAAATGTTCGAAAAATGATGACACACAGGAAATACTGAAAATATTTGTTTTGTTTTTCTTTTTTTTTTTCTCTTTTTGAAGTAAATAAACGAATCAAAAATTATACTCGCTTGTGTAGTGTGCGGAAGATTATATGTGTTTGTTTGCACACACCGATTGTTTTTTGCACAAAAAACTATTTATTATCATTTTTTTCATCTTCTTTTTCTTCTCACTAACCGTTGATTTTTCCATAAAAGGAAAGCTATCAATCATAATGTGAACATGATGATACAAAGCAATCTGACAATCAAGATCATTGAATTAGATAAACGGCAAAAAGAATGCATACATCTTGTGTGATGACATTGTTTTTTTGAAACCATGCTCGTTTTGTAACAAACAATCTTTGTGTGTTCTTTTTGACGTTCTATTAAAGAACTGAAGCGACGAAACGTTTCATCGTGCTGGTGCATATCCATAATGCATTTATGTGTAACATTCGGCATCATTCAACACGTTAATCATCAGATAATTATTCAATCGTATTTACCTACCTCTCATTCATCGCAAATTGAATCATGCAAAGATATTTCGAGTGCTCCAATATGATCCCAAATGAAAGAAATCTTCAAAATTTCTTTCTATTGATTTTCTTTTGCAATTTTTAAAATCAACTCAGAAATATTCCAAAATGGATGTGAACTTGAAAATTTGTTTTAAATATTTCAAATAAAATATAGTATCAGCAACAACAACGGCAGTGAAATGTGAAAAATTTAGCATTTCTTCAAAAATTCTACCATACAGCAGACAAATAAGTGGAAAAAAAAACTTCTTTCGAATGAATGGAAAAGAAACAGAACTGAACACACAGCAAGCGATATTCCAAGGCTGTTTGAGACAACTAATACAATTGAATACCACATCAACTACATTCAAATCAATTGAACTTATAATTCAAATTTTTATAAATTATGATCAACATTCAGACAAGTTCGCATCACCTTTGTTTAAATTGAAAAAAAAAAATGAGAGAGAAAGAGAGAGGGAGAAGTGTGTTGTGAAATCAATTAAGCAAACATTATTTACATACATTTCACTTGCGTGCATACGTTCATCTTAAGATCATCGCAATTATATTTGCTATTGTTTTTATTGAAATCCCCTTGATTTTTCCCAGAATTGCATTCGCATTTTATTATTAATTTTCTCTTTTGTTATTGAAAGTTGAATCACGACATAGGCAAAAATTTCACTCCACAGGCATAGGCATAGCTCAGCACATCATTTAAATGTTACTCAATTTTCTATATACGTATTTTTGTTGTTGTTGTTGTTTTTTTTTACGTTAATCTCATTGCAAATGAAAATGATATTGCTTAAACCGTTTACGTAGATAATAATTTGTTGGAATGTTTTGAATTTAAAATTGAGTAAGTCGAAGATGTAATGCAAGGATTTAAAGTACTGGATGGCAACTAAAAATAGAAAGTTGCAAAAATTTTGATTTGAAAACCGGAAGATTTAAAGTAAACAACGGTATAGGTGTGAAAGTGATTATAGTAGGTGGATGGTTATAAAAGAAGGCTTCAAATCAAATGTATGACGGCTTCAATTAATTTGTATTTTCGGTCTATTTATTTCTTTCCGCTTGATATAAATTTACATGAGAACTGTTATGAAATGGACTGATAATTCAGTTGGTATAATCGCAAACCAAATGTTTTGAACACACCAAACAAATCGGTTAATGAAATTCAAACCACATGTAGACCATTCCCTTTAAGCTGGTCTCCGTATTTGATAAGTTTTATTGGTTAGCTCGATAAATAATATCGACAGAATCGCAAAACTGTTGAATGAGAGTACGGTTTTTCTTGCATGATCTAAGGTGTGCGTTTGTGTAACGGCTTTAAAACAATTACGATCTATGTGAAATTCTATCAATTTTTAATCGAATTATTTTTATCTCTTTACATAGGATTAATTATGACGGTGTCACAAACGAACAATACTCAATGACAGACATAAAATCAAATGTATAGTGATGTAAAAATGATATTAAATAAATTTATGATTGCATTCGAGTGATGATGATATTGAGATGACTCGAATTCTAAACCAATGTTTTTTTGCAAGAGACTATTTAAAAGTGAACAATTATATAATAAAATTGATGTACAAAACAAAATGTGTGTGTGCAAATACAATGTGATCAAAAAATAAAGATAAATATTTACGGGATTGATGACCGGAGTTGAATAATTCAATATCGAAAAAGTACAACATTCAACAAATGAACATCAGACCAAAAGCAAATTTATTTGGTTACCAAACGACATATATTTAAAATGTGCAAAACATCTTCGTAGAATTCAAATGCGTAATTATGAAATTAAGAGGAAAAAATGGACAAAATCGTGAAATAATTGAGAAAAGTCAATAAACACACCGCTAAAAGTGCATTGTGAGAAAGATTATTCGGACCGAAAAAACATACACATAAAATAACAAATAAAACAAAGGAAATCATGTGAGTATTTAGCCATCTTCTTCTCTTGCGTGCTTACATTGTAAATATTTTCTTAATTACTGGCATAAATACATAGCATTCATATTGTTGTGTGTTTCTTTTTGTTTATGAATGACAGTTCGGGTTTCTTTTTTCGTTTGCGTTTCAATTTAATACACAGAAATAACAAAATATATATACGTATCGTTCACAAACAAGTAAGTTTCATGCGGCATTCTCATCTCACAAAATTCAACACCAAATTCGTTGTTCCGACACTTGTTATAGACGATGCTGATAAACAACAGTTAACTTCCACATACACTATTTTCGCATTATTAGAAAAGTTGATGCACAATTTAATATCGGATACATACGATCTGTAATTTCTGTAGAAAAAAAATTCACATTATTTTCTGGCACTTCATGAGTGCATTGCAGTTTTTAAAACCCATTTTAATCGAGAACGGACATTTTTTTCAATTACTTTCCGTAAACATGATTTTCAATATGGTCTTGACCGTTTTAAACCAGTATGAATATAGATTTTTATCACAAAAGTGTTTTCAACGCGTTTCAAGTGGACTTTTATTGATAAAATTCGTAAAAAAATTCATTTAATTCGCAGAATGGATGGCCTAAGAGCAGCTGATTTGCTGCAATTGCTGCAGGAACGCTTTGTATTATTAACAGGTGGCCGTGATCAACGAGGTGGTCCAATACTTAGTTTTCCAGCAACACCAAGACGTGATCGAGCCAAACCAGATGATATTCGTCGTTTGCTCTCTTATTTATTCACATTGCCCAGGTATGAATGCGAAAATGTTTATTTTAAATTTAAAATGTTTTGCTCAATTGTTCCGTTCACTTGTTGAACAAACAAACAAAAAAGAAACAAAACAAAAATCTAAATATTCCGTATATTTCAATAGTGAAACAGCGAAAGCGCTTCGATTTACAATTTTGATTGATATGCGTGGCAACAGTAATAACATGAGCACCGTCAAAGCGATATTGAAAATATTACAGGAACATTTTTGTTCCGTTGTACATAGTGTTGTGATCATCAAGCCAGACAATTTCTGGCAAAAGCAACGAGCATCGATTTCTAGTCACAAATATAAATTCGAAACGAATACCATATCGCTTGAAGGTCTACATAAATTAATTGATGTAAATCAACTGACAACAGAGTTTGACGGTACACTTCCATACGACCATAATCAATGGATTGAAATTCGAATGTCACTCGAAGAGTTTCTCTGGCCAATTGGCGATATGCTTGATCGCATCGAAGATTTACAAGAAGATTTATCGCGCAGTGATTTTGCCGAGGATGTAGCTGGTGCAAAGCATGGCATCCAACAGCATGGCGAAATGCAAAAGAAAATCGATAAATTACCGATTGAAGAATTGGATTTACAAGGTCAAAAATTGTTGGCCAAATTAAGTACCGATTCAAATCGACCGGACCATCATGCATCACATTCGTCACAAAAGAATCATGCCCAAGTTCCAAGCAATCCAGATATGGCAGCAATATTTCAACAAGTACTGCAGCAATTAGATTCAGTGCATAAGGGTAAATCGCACCTGTTGACTGTATGGGATTATAAAAAGATACGATTGGATCAATGCTTCCAATTACGACTATTCGAACAGGACTGCGAGAAAATGTTCGATTGGATTCTACACAATCGTGATACATTTCAAGAGAAATACGTTGAAATCGGTCATAATTATTCAAAGGCAAAAAGCTTACAAGACGAACACCAGAAATTTACAATGGCCTCAATGAATGTTGGAGTTAACATAAATCGCATACTTGCTGTTGCCGGCCGTTTAATAGAAGGTACATTTCGTATTTTATTTTTTTGTGTTTGTTTTTTCGCCAAGAAATGTGTATTTGAGATAGAGTGTTTTTCATTTAATTTTGAAATAAATTAGGTAACCACTATGCCGGCCAACATATTCGAACGGTTGCAAGCCGATTGGATCTAACATGGAAAGAATTCGCAGCCGGGCTTGATGAACGGACATCAGTGTTGGGTTTAAGTGTATTGTTTCATCATAAAGCCGAACAGTATTGTGATAGTGTTGCGTCATGGGCAGCGGCATGTGAAGCAACCCAACCACCACCCTCAGAAATACAAAGCTTAGAAACTGCAATACGAACACATCAATCATTATATGAAGCAATGTGTCAAGCATACACCGAGGTAAGGATACATTATTTAACGTTGATGCAAATGAAACAAACATTTTTCGAGAATGGTACTTTTCTTCAATTTTTTTTTTAACTAAATCTCTATCGAATCAATCAAATCAAATGCGTTTTTGTTTTTAAATTTTTCGATTTGAATTTTTATTTTGATTTTGTTTTTAATTTGCATTGTGAAATTTCGCTTTTAGGTTTATAATGCTTATCAAACGTTGCTAAAAGGCTTAGCATCGATGTTACAAGTATTTCACGGATTTTCAAAGAATATATCAATTGAACCAAAAGACACTTCACACCAGGAAACAGAAAACGACGACGAATCAAATGTACAGCTTGAAGATAAATTCTTGATTATTTTCCTAGTTTAAATGTTGATGGGCTCTTTTGTACTCTGTAAAATAGAAAGGATTTCATATTAAAAATTTGGAATATTTTTTTTATTTGATGAAAATTCCTTGTGTTGGTTGTTGATTCAAAAATCGATGGCAATTTCAATTTATATCAACCATCACAAATTTACAATTTTTCCAATATGACAATACACGGAAAATTCAATGAAAAATATTCAAATCTGTGGAACGGATCTTCGAAATTAGCAATGCAATTTTTTGTCCATTAGACCAAACCGCATGGTTTGTAAATAATAAAACAAGTTATCAATTTTTCATTGTTCACATTGACAAAAATGAATCAATAAATAAACGAAACTTTATGGTGCACATTTTGCCAGAAATTTTAGCTGGAAACGAGGTCGATGTTTTCGACTTTTTTCATTGGGCAATTGCTTGCATCCTTGACACGTAAAATATCGATATTTTATCTTCATACGTTTCCCATTTTATCGACGATTCAAATGAGCACAATGACGATAATTTTGTTACTCGATATGTATCCACTGTGACTACAGTTATTTCGTTTAAATTTTCGGTCAGCTTGAATGCAAAAAAAAAAAAGAGAAATATTTCAAGTGGGAACAAAACTTGATATAATTTTTTTTTTGTGCTAAAAAAAATTCCAAAAACTTATTATGAAATCCGAATAAAATAACAGTGTATATGTGTTTCTTTCACAAATGTTCTTTTGGCTACTTTTTCTTTTCTTTAAAAAAAATCTCATTTCAAATATGGGTTTTGGTCTATACAGAGGAAAATTCTAATTTGATGCAAATTTACGTTAAGTGTGAAAACACGTTTCCATGAAATGCACTCCTGTCCTAATATAAATAGTATACAAATTGGATTTCAAATTAATTTGATGGGAAAGTTATTAAGTGAGAAAAAAAATCCCAAATATTGCTTTTGTCCGCATTTTGCATCAAATATTATTTATTCATATGTTTGGTTATAACAAAAACAAGTTGAAATAATGAAAAATCTAGTTCGATGCATTTTCCGCAAAATTGTCCATTCATTTACGTGGATCCACAGTTGTTTTGTGTTGAGAAAACAAAAGCTAAAACTTGACCACATCATTATCTTTTCATCTCCTTATAATTTTCATCGGCTTGTGCGAGTATTGTAATTGAAAATAGAAAAACTGGAAATGAACGCAACGTACATTCGTACTGAAGCATTTTGTTATAAATAAATAGAATACTTTGCAAGTTGTTGACACCATTTTAGTCTCCAGCAGCTCTTTTCCAATCGGTTTCGCTTGAGATGTGAATGTGGTTCAATCTAATGCGGATTTTTTTTTGAGCAATTGGTACACTTGCACTCCCATTCCATTTGGCACTGGTTATTTTGTTTGTAAGTGGGTAAACACAAACTTTTCTAGTTGCTTTTTGTGGTTTTGTAATCGTTGATTGCATTGTATTGTACACCTCGGATAGCAAACAGCACTATGATGAATGAATAAAAACCCAGTGTACGATCATGCGTGTCGGGAATGATATTTCTGATTTATGTACATATTTCAATCGATCCAAAAAAAAATCATTATTCACATTGCATATCTTTCTATTACTATGGGGATGGATTTTTAAAATTTTGGGACCTTCAAATTATATAACATCTAAAAAATTAATGCATGAAATTCAAATTAATTAATTAGTTATAGTTCGTTCAAATTTGGAAATGTTCGTGAATTATACGCTCACTTCATTTGAAATTTTAATTAATTTTACAGGTTCATTCGACAAGCAAAAAACTTCTTTATCAGTTGGACCATTTAGTACGAGTATGTAATCAACCTCCACCTCCAGGAGTTCCAGATCATCGAAAACATGTAATGCATTGCACTTTATTTAAACGTTACCAAATAAATAATCGATCATTTTCATCTTTCCGCAGGATAACGGTGTAAATCGTAAGGAACGAGCTAATCCAGCTGCTGATTACAGCGAAGGTGCCTCGCATGTATTGGCTGTGATTCATGAAATTCTTGGACATCATCGTTCGCTCGAAAACAAATGGCATGCTGAAAAGGTGCGTTTGCATCAAACGTTGGCGCTTCGATTGTTCCAAGAAGATGTAAAACAAGTGTTGGACTGGCTAGAAAATCATGGTGAAGTGTTTTTGAGAAAAAATACTGGCATTGGTAAAAATTTACAGAAGGCACGCGTTTACCAAAAGAGTCACGAACACTTTGAAAATGTGGCACAAAATACATATAGCAACGCCGACAAACTACTATCAGCTGCTGAAGATTTGGCACGCTCTGGCGAAGTAGATGCAAACGAAATATTTTCAGTTGCGCGTGAGTTAGAGTTACACGTTGCTTCGTTTGCGAATCGTGTTGAGCAACGTCGACGACGTTTGGATATGGCCGTACTATTTTATACGCATGAAAAGGAAGTATCAAATTGGGTGGCTCAATTGCGACAAGAAATAAATTCGGATGACACATTGTTGTCACAAGAGAATTTGGAGGGTACTGAACGATTATTGCAGCAATGTCAAGACCAACAAGACAGTACCTTAAATGGATGCTTACAAACAATTGCTCAAGGGGAGAATTTACTTCAAGAGATTCGTTCAATGGGCGATTTGGACTCAACCGGTTCAATTCAAGCCCTTGAAATTGCAATTGAAAATCTATCAAAGCAAAAAATCGAATTAGACGAATTGTGGACGGCACGAAAATACCGATTGGACTACTATTTACGACTGCGATATTTTGAACGAGATGCACTTGAAGTATCATCGCAACTAGAAATGTGGGCTGAAGAGCTTCGTCATACGGAACTATCACGCGACTATGCAAAAGCCGAACAATTTTTACGGCTCCATAATGAATCAGTCACCCAGATGCAAAACACTACCTATGAAGTTGTACAACAGGGCCAAGACTTGGTATCATTATTCGAAGGAGCTGGTTTCATTGCAATGGCCGATGTTACACAAAATGCTCAAACACGTATTCAACAATTGCTCGAATTTCTCAATGATCGTGAACTTGATTTAGAAGAATTGGCCGAAGTTAAAAAGGTTAAGCTCGAACAAGCGGTTCAATTGTGTCAATTTCAAAATGATGCAAACCAAGTGATATCTTGGATTCGAAACGGTGAAGCAATGCTTATTGCAAGCTTCAGTACGCCAAATTCGCTACAAGAAGCAGAACAATTGCGCAAAGAGCACGAACAATTTCAAGTGGCTGTTGAGAAAACACATACGTCAGCCGTTCAAGTAAAATATCGTGCCGATGCTTTAATTAATGCAAATCACTATGATCCACAAAGTATTCGGGACATTGCCGAAGAGGTAACTAAGAAATGGCAACAATTGGTGACATGCGCCGAGGAACGACACAAATTGGTGACGGCATCAATGAATTTTTATAAAACTGCCGAACAAGTGTGCAGTGTTTTGGACAGTTTGGACCGAGAGTATCGCCGTGACGAGGATTGGTGCGGCGGTGGTGGAGACCCAAATAAGCCACAAACCATTGTACAACTTATAACAAAGCATCAAGAGCAAAAGGAGGCCTTTTTGAAGGCATGTACATTGGCCCGTCGAACGGCTGAAACATTTCTTAAATACACAACACGATCGCTACAATATTACGAATACCATCAGCACGGCAGCTGCGAAGCTCGTGTTAAGTCCATTCTCGATAAGTTATTGGCACAGGAAAATCAGGTTCTAGAATATTGGACAGCACGCAAAAAACGTTTGGATCAATGCCAACAATTCGTTTTATTTGAACGTTCGGCAAAACAAGCTATTGAATGGATCCATAATACAGGCGAAGCATATTTATCGTCCCGCACCAATGCTATTGGCAAAAGTCGTGACGAAACTGAGAGTTTACTACGTGAGCATAATGAATTCAAGGGCACTGCCAAAGAGACACGCGAACGAGTTAAACTTTTGATACAATTGGCCGATAGTTTAGTTGAGAAAGGTCATGCACACGCAAATGCAATAAAATCATGGGTTGCAGCCGTCGATAATCGATACAAAGATTTCAGCAATCGCATGGATTCATATCGTGAACAATTGGAGAGATCATTGGGATTGCCAGTCGCACAAGATGAAACGACATCAACGTCATCGCTATCGTCGGCTGGCACTGCTGGCGATCGACATTCGGACCCATCGCTCGAAGCAAAGCTTAATGCAACGGCCGCATCAAAGGAGCTAAATGAAGAAAAACGTAAATCGGCCCGTCGCAAGGAATTCATCATGGCAGAACTCTTACAAACCGAACGTACTTATGTTAAAGACTTGGAAACATGCATTCGATGTTTCTTGCATGAAATGCGAAATGGGCCAAATGTTCCTGTCGCTTTAGTGGGCAAAGAAGATACGCTATTCGCAAATATTGAAGAAATTTATGAATTTCATCAGAAAATATTTTTACGCGAATTGGAAAAATATGAAACGATGCCGGAAGATGTTGGACATTGTTTTGTCACATGGGCATCTAAATTTGATATGTATGTAAAATATTGCAAAAATAAACCACAATCGAACACTTTAATGGTGCAACACAGTGGCACCTATTTTGAAGATCTTCAACGAAAGCATAAAGTTGAACACCCGTTGGCCGCGTACTTGATAAAACCAGTTCAACGAATTACCAAATATCAGCTACTTTTAAAAGATCTACAATCATGCTGTGACGAAGGCCAAGGAGAAATTCGCGTAAGTAACCATCCATTCATTTTCAGTGCTTGTCAAGAGAATTTCTTCTCATTATTTCGTGTATTCATTTGCAGGATGGCTTGGAGGTGATGTTGAATGTGCCGAAAAAGGCAAATGATGCGATGCACCTTTCAAATCTGGAGCAATGTGATATACCTATTGATAATTTGGGAGAAGTTGTATTGCAAGATTCATTTTTGGTCATGGAAAATAAACAGCTAATTCGCAAGGGACGTGAGCGTCGTGTATTTCTATTTGAATTATATTTATTGTTTGCCAAAGAGGTCAAAGACTCGAATGGAATCAATAAATATCATTTCAAGCATAAAGTGATGACATCGGAGCTTGGTGTCACCGAGCATATTGAAGGTGACGAATGTAAATTTGCCGTTTGGACTGGTCGCGCGCCTATGGTATCCGATTATCGCATTGTTTTGAAGGCCAACAATTTAGAAACGAAACAAATTTGGGTGAAGAAATTACGCGAAGTGATTCAAGAGACGTACTTCTCGGGTGCGTCATTGACATTGCCAAAATCACCGGCCAAATCAAGTAAAGCGACTGCCGCATCACAACGCTCATCGAAAGATTTAGAAGATACTCTGTGCGAAAATGATCACGATGGAAGTTCACTAGCCAGCTTTGGCTCTGGAAACACAACTGACAGTGATAAGGTGAGTTTTTTTTTCTTCTTTACAAACTCAAACAACCACCAATATTTTCAATTTAAAATCGATTAACCATGTGTACTTTTGCACAAGAGATCGATAAATTAAATCTCGCTGAAAAAAAAAAAGTTAAAATGCCAAAAACTGCCAATAGGCATGCATTCATTGTTAGTACAAAAATAAAAAAATCAATTCGTATTCGGAAAACTTTGCATCTATTTTCCAACAAATCGCTTTATTTGACAATGTATTTGTGTTGGGAATTTTCTATATTTTTCAGAAGATAAACGAATTCATACAAATACACATCATGGATTACAAGATATGGAATAAACGTCATAGAATGGCGCAAGCGCGATTACTCTCAATATTTTCCAATATGTACATATATAGAACACATTTTTTTTCTTCTCCAACAATGTACACATATACAACCAACTGCCAAACTTTATTTTTAAAATCATTCTTCGGATTTGGATTGTAAAAACCTCGTCATTTTATGACAATAGCATGATGAAAAATTACAAATCAACACTTTTCAATTACAATAAAACCCAACACCATTGTCATTTGCATCCGAGGCATGATTTCTGCCCGTCAACCTTTTTCCCGTTTTCATTTCGGTTTCTGTAATAACAATAACAGAGACTAACCGTATTCAGTATTGAAACTCCAATAAACGAATATGTTCTCATCGAAGTTTAATGTTGAATTCAAACGCAATGACACCTTTCTATCACAAGTTATTGTGTTTGCAATGTATACTTCGCATTATGTCATTGTTTTTTCTTCGAAAATAGTTAAACCCACCATTGCATTGAAAAGCACAGTAAACTATTGGGCTTATTTCGATGTTGCGTGTGCCGTTACTTCATGTGGTTTTCGGTTTTTTTTTATCGACACACTGTCTGTGTGCTACTGCTACCAATGTAATTACCATGGCCAATGTATCAGCAGTAGCAACAGCAGCAACATCAACAACAATAACAACAACCATCACAATGAAACACAACAAAAACAATAACAGCATCTACTTTGCTCTGATCATCCGTTTGACATTGTCAATGTGTGAGTGAGTCCTCATATGACCTGTGTTCAAAAATGTGTATACACCACTTCCAAAGACTTTGGGTGTTGTGCTCATAAAAATTGTACACGCAACGCGACGATACTTATATCTCAATGTGTGTTATATAACCAATGTATATTTATACAAAAAGGACTAACACAGGACCGAAGAAATTGATGCACAAAGGGAAGGAAATATGTATTTTATCTCCCTTTGAACAGTCACTGTTCTGAATCCGTACGAAAGCTATTTTTTTTTGTCGTGTAGCAAATACACAGCGAAAAAAACGCAGCAACTATAATTTCATTTCGTTTTATTTTGATTTTTATCAACAACATTTTTGGTTCATTTAATTATTTGCATATATATATATAAACACACACAACATTTAATATGGTCAAGTCGATGAAGAAACTCGAAATGCACACACCTTGGTGGTGCACAAAAATCAAATTCTGGTTAACAGCGCACAGTGAGATATGTATCGAGGCACAAGTTCACAATGAATCATGTCCCATTCCGGGCGAGAAAAACTTCATCACATGCTAAATACAATGCAAATGCAATAATCGCTCGATGAATTCGTATAAAATGACATTTAAGTGATTTTTTTCGAGTGTTTCATGGTCAAATGGAACTCATTTGTGATTTATTTTAATCAATGAAAAAGAAAAACATGTTTTAATGTGAATTAGAATTTAGCTATTGTTTGAATACAGTGTGAGAGTATATCAAGTGTTGAAAAAAAATAAGAAAAAACTCTAGATTGATAAACAGAAACCACGTCGAACTACTCAAAACACAAAAAGTTTTGATTATATTACTGTGCATTCCGTACATATATAAATATTTTAATGTACTCTTAAATATATTGACTTCACGAATTCCTTTTAGTTGATGCAGATATCGAATTTCGCATAATATCACTTATTCATTCATCGACATTACCAATTTTTCCAATCTGTGAAATAACATATATATGACATGTATGCATGTATAGATGTATGTATATTTCAAACGTATAAGTGAAGCTGTTTTGAACAGTTGAATATTTGGACCAATGACAATAAAAATAAATTTAGTGAGCGACTGTCAAGATGCAGACACTCAACTAGAATGCAAATGTGGAAGGTTCGGAACGCACGCAAAAGTTAAATCTTATTACGTAGAAATATTTTTATAACTACAAACCGATTTTCCTATTAATAATCGGAACCTTTTGAATAAGACCCAATAAATTCACGAAATTTCTCGATCACAACTTCACCATACCAATCAATTACAAATCAATGGTGTAAAATGTGAATAAATTCAATGAAAATATTGGATTTTGATCGTTGTCATAATTCGTCAAATGTAAAGTGGAAATGACAAAAGTGAAAAAAAAATCCATAGATTTAGGAGCGTAAATATTCAAATCAACATTATAATCCAATTCTTCATAATAATTATAAATATTACAAGCATTTTATATTATATTTTCGACAATACAAGTAACAATGTATCGAGTGGAAGAAGTGAAGTAGAAGTACACACGAAAAAAAACCTTCCCATTATTATCTGCTCTATAAATTAGATCAGTGGCAAGAAAATGCTCTTTTTATTTATACAGAATTAGTTCTTTATTCTTTTCTTATCTCTTGTGCTTGGCATTGGTGTACCCAGAGCATCGAGCTCGATAAAAATGGTAGTCTTCATGTCCAGTTTATTGGGTTTATTAGTATTATTCCGGTTCAATGAATTTGATATATAAAGTTCTAGTTCCATGGGCACGTATATTTTGATTTTAGTGTATCGGGAGCGGCTAACATATAGCCAATGTGCAGCTGTCCGGCTACTGCCACTTTTTATAATACGTAGTCATTGAATTTCAATATCGACAATGGTGAAGAGCACAAAAATGTATCCACAATATAGCATATATATACAATGTGCAAATGAACACCAATGGCCAGGGAGCAAATTATTTTTTTCTTTCTTCTCATAAATGTTCGTTTAGTTCAAAGTAAAATGTGATGAGAATATTGAACAAACAAAAAAAATAATAGAACATTATGGTCGTAAGAAATTCTATTGTCAAAAGGTTCATCAAAAAATATTACCACACACACACAAATGGCAGCAATAATTGAATCTTACACGTTCGAAAGAAATTTAATTAAAAACAAAATTATATAAGCTCTGGTAATAGAAAAAAAAAATTATGGTATATACTAAATTCATTATAAAACGCTAAAAGCTTTGAAGAAAACACTGTCGATGTTTTCCATTAAAAATGAGAAATAAACTTTAATATTATAATTGCCTATTTGGAAAATAGCTTAACGGATCCATTTATTTAGTATTGGATTTTGAGTTTTTCGTATCGATTACATCACCGTGCTATTTTTCATGATCGATATTCATATCGTACATAGTACGCCTCGTTTCGACATCCAGCGTGAAAATAAAAAATTTAAGCGAATTTCCATTACGAAACGCGTCCGAACTACCCAAATGCATTATTTTATCGATTTGGTCAAAATATTAACATGAACAACGACAACAAGAAGAAAAAAAAACATTCACACGATTGTGAAGATAATATTAATTTTTCAAATCTAGGAAATACGGCGAGTGAAACAATGAGCACGTCCACTAAACTAATAACCATTTAATTCGAAGGAAGTCGAAAATTAACACGATTCCAACTGATCTACAAAAAGTACAAACAAAAAATGGTTAAAATACATTCAATATCTCCATCTTAGCCAAAGCAAAGCCAAACCACAGTACAAAAAATGAAATCATTTTTAATAACGTAATCATATCATTACACGTAATCAATTTGAGATATTAACTAACTTAATGAATAATATGCAATGATGAGATCTTATCAAATAATCGTTTAACAATTCAAAACAATATCGATATTGATTCGAACGATATAGTATTGTAAAATAAAAGCACCAACAAAAATGAGTAATAATAATAGCAGTACGCCACCACTACCGCCATCAGCACCACAAGGCTTATTGCCAACGAAATCACAAAAAAGTCGACGAAAAATTTCATTGCCTTGGTTTCGTCAAAATAGCGTATCTAGTCCACGTGCAGCTCTGTCTCGTCAACACACCATTGATTCGCCAGGCTCATTTCGCTTTTTTCGTCAACCGTCCACCAATTATCAAAATCAGGTCAATTTACAACTATCTTCAATTTTTATAAAGATTGAATTTGTTTTGTTTTTCTTTTTTTTCTTCATATGAATTAAAATGATTGGAATATAAACTTTGATAATAACAAATCGATTATTGAAAATATTGGTGAATGATATTGTGTACAATTTTCAACCATTCCAATAAATTAAAATTCATTTTATTTTACAATCGAACATTTATAGGCTGGAGGCAATGTGGAAATGACATGGGTTTTAACCGACTATACCGCAACACCAGGAACAAATGAAGTATCTGTGACAAAAGGACAGCAAGTCGAAATTATTGAAACTGTTTGCAATGGTGCTCCCGAATTTTGCTTGGTTCGTTTGAACATACACAGCGGAAGTGCAGCCGATGGTAGCGGAACAATTGAAGGAATCGTTCCGGCGTCGGTGTTGAAATTAGTGCCCTCGAATAAAAGTGGTCATCGAAAAGGAGCTGATGATAATAAAGAACCAACTGATAATAATGGTAAGTAAATAAGTTCATTTTAATTAGAACTCAAATTAATTTAAACAAGAAGGATCTTCTGTATCCTCTTTTCTATTGCGGAGTCTATTTTTCGCAGAAATGTCAATGTTTCATTAAATTTTCATTTTAAACCGCTCTCCATACTAAAACTAAACCAATTATAAGTGATAATCTTATCAAATCATTCATTTCGTAGTATCGTATTAGGTGTATTGTTTATCGTCAGTGAAATACGCCGAATGAAGTTTGGCAGAAGTAAAGCGTTTTTCGACTATACTGTTCGTTTAGATTTTATTTTGAACATTTTTCAATTAATTCTTGTCCGACGGTCAAGTGGCAAAATATCGACGACAATACAAAACTACACTATAAATAAAAGTTGTATACAACCACCATTTGAAATTCGAGGTTTAACTGAGTGACAATTAGGAAAAAAAAAAACAAACAAAAATTCAAAGTCAATTCATTTACCGAGCATTTGTGACATTTGTTGCATTTTAATGGTCATGTTTCTAAATAGAATACCACTTTTCTCATGCAGTGACGCATAAAAAAATGAATCAGTTTTTCAGCGTAAAATGAATTTCTATTAAGATCACTCAAACAAATAATATGCAGTCAACGGAAACTTACAAACAATTGATCAGATAATAAATTAATACACATCTAGAAGCTCCAACCAAGAAAATTCATTGTGATCTCCTTTGCTCGTGTCTCTCATGTGTTAGTGTCTACTTAATATTATAGCTTTTATGACTTATTTGTAGTAAGAGCACATTCGTAGCGACAAACAACTGTTAGTATTATTCACAGACTGTGTGTGTGTATACGCACATCTTCATATGTGTCGTTTAATTTAGACGCATCGCAACGCGATCACTACAAAATATTTTTATATCGAATTGACGTAGACTGTTTTTTTTTTCCTTTAAAAAAATGTCATTTGCTTTTGTGAAAATATTTTTTCATATTAATTATCTCAAAGGCGAATGTATAGGTGTATAGCCGAAGGAATCACTACATATTTTGTCGCTAGCTAAATTTTACTTGATAAAAAAAAGTTTTGTAAAAAATAGCAATTGAAATGATTGCAATTCAATGGTATTTCTAACGATAAATTAAACATATTTTTTTGTCAAAAAAATATATCCTGTATCAAACGCTGTTATCCCGAAAGTGTTGTTTTCGTATTTGGGTCTTGAATGATCTGTATTTTTTTACATTTATATATATATTTATATGTGTATCTTATATGAAAGTAATACGAAGGAAAATCTTAATAAAAACAGAGTCCGAAGAGTGGGCGAACAAAAAGCGAAACAAAGCTACAGATTTTGTTGGGTATATTCGCTATGTGTGCTTTATGTTTGTATCTATCTCAATCGGTCTGCTCGAGTGTAATTTGATAGTCGTCTGTTTATTTTCGTTTGTTAGTACGCGCGCATAGAGTGAAAAAAAAGTTTGTTTCAAAGGCAATAATCTAACACATGCTAAAAATCGCACCGAAAACATTCAAGTACTAAATACCATAATAGCCGTGCATTTTATCATTGTTTATTGATTGACATATCGAATTTACAGTCGGATTCATATTATGAGCATGGTGAAAATTGCAACGATACTTTTTCACATAACTAAATTGTGATCCGAATGTTGTGATTGTACAATTTATTTGTTGATATTATGCAATTTCGCAGAAATATCATTTCGATTAAATGCAATTAATATAATAAAACGTGATTTGTTTAAGTGGGAGAAATTGTTATTGAAACACATGTGGTGTGCAATAAAATTGGTGAATAAAACCATTGAAATTGAAAAAGTACGAGAATCAAGGGTGCTTCAAAAACGAACAAAAAAACAAACAAACTGAAGGTTCTAAATCAATTCAAATGAAATATAAATTGAAGATGATTCTATTACGCTGAATTTGATATATACACAGTAGCGATTTTGTCACTTTCAAGTCACTTCGAACATTGGCGAAATATAAAGACACAAAACAAAGTCAAATCGAATGCGAGACATTGAAATTTGAAAGAAAAAAAAACAACAATATTTGGTATAAATTAAATCCAATAATGGATTTTAATTGTTGAAATGGTGTTTGTGCAAGCGCAGAAAAAGAAAACAAAGCAATCGAAAAATATTGGTATTTCTTGAAGTTAGACGTAAATTTGACACTCGAATATGAATCAGTAAATGTTTTTAAAATGTCGTAATGATTATTCCTTGAGAAAAAAAAATGCCCATAAATAGAACATGCATCCGTATTGAATGAGTCACCGTAGTTCCCAACATCTTATCGCCGAAATTTGTGAGCACTCATAAACAGTATGATTTGAGCTAGATGGTGTCTATATGTGTCATTATTTCAATTTGTGCAATTTTGTGAAACAGTTTTAAGTCTGAATAGCCGTTAGCGTTTGACTTAAATTCGCATAAATGTTGGTTATTGTGTTCATATAATATTGAATAAACATTTCATTCAATGGCGACGATTGATTCGGTTGACAATGTTGGTGGCGACGGAATGTGTGATTCAAAATTATCAAAAAAGAACAAACGGAAACATAAAACAAAGAGCTTAATTGTGTCAACAAAAACTGAATGCACTAATGTAAGCACGGACAATATAAGCCTTAGTGCTGGTTGTGATAATTCATCATTTGGTTTGCGACCTCGATTTTCATTTCGAAAATTTGGTCGCGGTCGAACGTCGTCAAAATCAAGTCTGAATGATAAAAGTTCGAATTCAAATTCAACATCAAGTATAGATTGTGCACCAGGCACACAATCATCATGTGAACAGAACACCATCAAATGCCCGATTATAACTTACAATGATTGCGACAGTGGTGCCCAACTGAATTCACAAATTGAAAGTAAGTGACAAAAGTGGTTGTTCCGGTTGATTATTACAAAGGTTTGATTCTGTTTCAACGTTCAATTGAAGCGTGTCAACTATAATTAGCCATCATATTTGAAACAAATTGTATACACACACAAACACACAAATCACAAAGTAGACCGAACGAACATTATATCGAATCCGAAAAGAAGTCAATCACAATCATAATTCAACATGAATTTATCCACTTTTAATTGTATTGTATAAATTCTATGCACTTATAACAATGTATTGTATTCAGAAAACTTTTGACACAGTTTGTTTGACGATTAACCGAATTATGCGTTTATTTTCAATCAAGCTTTTTTTATGAGTTCGAATTTTTGTTAGGTCATAATCTTTGAGTTTAGTATTGAGTATCACATAAAACAAATATGTTATGAAGGTTTAAGAATTTCGTTGTTTGTGACATTGACCAGTTACTAGCCGAATTATCTCGAAGCAAATTATGCTTTCATCGAATTCCAAAATTGAGATAAACTGTAGCTTTTATCGTTGTACTAAAATGTATAACATTCATGGTTCGTATCCGAATGACGATAATTCTTCTTTATATGAAGCTGCAGCAATGTGCTTAAATCATATTGTACATTTTTGCGTTCGAAAAATTATTAATAAAAAGTAGTTTATGAGATTAAGAGAGAAAGGAATTGTAGACGACGAAGATGAAAAAAACAACACATCGACGCCATAGCACAACAAATTTATTACGAATATTTATAGATCGAATTTTAAATGGAATTATATGTATTCATGTATAGATTTTGTGAAGCTGAGTAAAAATAGAACATTTTTATTTATATACATGTATCAAAATAATATAAATGTATAGCATACGGTAAATGAGAATCGTGCTTAATATTAATGAATTTAGTGAATAGAAAATATAACGTGTCCCATGTACAATTTACATGGCCAGCATTTTTCTTCTTCTGAAATTGGACATTTTATTCTATTGCTTAGTGGTTATCTGAATATGGTACAATATTTTCTCATGTTTTCTTTTTTTGTTTTCGTTTATACATTTGCAGATCTAACATTATCGACAGAAAATGCTGCGGCCACAACAGCGTCACCTATTAACAAGCGCAGAGGTTTCAGCGGGTAAGTGTCTTCACAAATTTCAGATCTTAAAATGATTTTTTTTAAACATTATGTCCTTGAACTTGAATTAATTTTCAAAAATTTCTTCAAAATACTCGGAACGTCATCAAAAAATGATGAAATTGGACGAAAATATGATCAAAGAATTCATAGCACGCCGTTTTTAAGTGAATTTTTATTGACTTTATAATGTTTTCGAAGACATTCTGATTCATAAAAAGTGCGGATAGATCATGTCTGTGAAAATTATCACTTTAAATAAACAAGATGTTTATCAAGTACATACGATCTCTTTTGGGGGTAATTGAAATCAGAAAAACCTTTACCTTTATGTAGATTCACGTCGGTTGAATGGTTCTACAATAGTTAATAATCACAGTTCCGAATCATGAGCTTGAGCTACTCAAGTAAAACGACAGAAGTTTGGTCATAGATAAAAATTTTCCAATGACAAGTGCCATTGAAATTATCACTTTAAAAACAAGTCGAGTTGACTTATTGCAATCGTAACATAAAAGTAGTTCTGCAAGGTAATGTGTTTATTATTCCGAAAATATGCACCAAACTGGCCATGAAAATGAAAAATTATTTATATTTCAATTATTTTTTAACCAATAATAAACTTTTTGAGACAAATTGAAGTGTTATTAAAGAGACATAACAAATTCATTGGATATTCATTTCCAGTTACTGAAGTAGTTTAAATATTTTTATCAGTTTCTTTTTTTCTTCTTCAAATGTTTTTTGTGTATCAACGACGAAGTTATATTTTTTTGCATTAAAATTATGTTTAAACTTCCTTCGTCGGCAGTACTCAATTATTAATGTTTATTCTTGTTCCAACAATGTAAGCATTTTTTGTATGCCGTGTGTTATCGCAAATAAACCGCACGACAAATTTGTGAAATCGATAAGAAATTGAATGGCTATAACATATAAAATTGGTATTGACTTGAGAATGGCTGATTGTGTTTGCGTTTTTAGTTGGTTAAATAAACCTCTACAATTCATTTGTAGCATTAGTTGTGAGTATTGAATGTATTTACACGATATTCTTACGGCATATTTCCTTTCCGCCGATAAGGGCATTTAATTTTTTTTTCAAAAGAAAAATAAAACTGTTTTATGGATTCAACAAGTTCCAACGAAACTCTAAACACTTATGTGTTCACGAAACCTTCTTCGTATAGTTTTGTATGGTGATCTGTCGTTTAAAATGTAGTAAACCTTGGATTGTACTTAAACCAAAATCGCACCAAATCAAGTTTATATTTTTGAAATTTTCCGTATCGTTACGCTCAAGTTCCTTAGAATATTCTTTTCGAGTATTCCATTATTATCAGCAATTATGTACCCAGTTGAAAAATGTGTATTAGTGGTCGACGATTTGTTCGAGTCGAGTGTAGTATGCTTAATATTTTTATTTGTATTTTTCTACATGTAGACGATTGTACGGTTCATATTTGATAAATAAATTCACTGAATTCACTACATTTCAATTTAAGTTTACATCCATTTTAAATTTGTTCATTTTATCCCTTGAATTTGTGTATCAATTGTCTACAATAAATTGATTTCAATACACCGCATCAATGTGCAGTGATTGGTTTACATGTGTTTGTTGCATTTGTTGCTTTTGTCATCGAAGGTATTCATATTTTATTTCAATAAGTGAATATTATAATGACTGGAGAGAGTCATGGAATTTCATTTAAATGCCAAAATGTTTATTTGAAAAAAAAAATGATAAACGAAAACAGCACTTGACATGCATTTGTCAAGTCGTCAATCACACGCGAATAAAAACAATTAAACTGAATTGAACGAAAATGTTGTGTTTCCGATAAAACATTAAAAGTATTCATGAAACTGACTAAAAATATAATTTATTTCTGTATTATAGAAGAAAATGGCTTCCGCCACCACTTCGCAAACTATCTCAGGGAAAAGTGGACAAAACGACAGCACCATCTTCGTCAGCATCGTCATCAACGGCGCCGAATGAGCGACCATTCTTGAAGAAAGGATCCGAAAAGGTGTTCAAGCTGGCCACATCGGTGACAGCTGAAGAGGAACCATTGGCACCAAAGACAAATATAAGTCGATTCCGTGATAAATCGGGCAGTGATCAACATCATAAAACCGATCATGATCAACCACAACAACTTCAAATGAGCCACCCAACGGAAGCTGAAAACGAAGAAGAGGTTATATTACCACCGCCCATGAAACCGATACAGGATTCGCAAGCGATCATTAATAATGGACCAACGGTCGTTGCGTCGTCAGTGGTTGAACACAGTCCATGCAAACGCGTGAGTATTTGAATCGGTGTTATGCATAGAATCTCTAGTACACTGTAATCGATTTTCCTTATGTTCAAAACAAAATGAATTTGGTGATGGGCGATGAGAGGCATACAGGCCCCCCGCTGACTGAGACATATTTTTGGGATAAATTTTGTTTTTTTTTGTTTCAAATTGTTTCAAAATATTGTATCTCTGTTGAGTTTACTCAATCACAAAAATCAGTCGTTCAATTTTATTGTTCGAAAAATAATAATGATTGTAGAACGAATATTGTTAGCGTTTTCACATTCTATCTTAAAAATCTTTTATCGATTATTTATGCACGCAATTCATCCCATCGTACAAATTTGGTGATATGAAATGATTTATACTCTTCTTAACCTTTAGTTCAATTGGATTTTTATATAAATTTTCTTCATTGTTGTAACACCATCATATCATGATCAAAAGCTATGTAACCGGTCTCAAGTCACCTGAATATCATTTTGAAATAAAACAGCATAAAAATCAATCGCTCATCAATTTTGATTTTAATTCAATATGTAAATACTCTCTATCTCCCTCTCTCTGGATTCAAACGTGTGAAACGATTGAGGGAGAGAGAGAGAGAGAGAGAGAGAGAGGAGGTCCCCATAGTATTTTACTATTTAGATTTTGTATTGAAAACAACATTCAAACATTTCTTTAACTGAATTTAAAACACATCATGTTCTTCGCCTATAGACTTCTTCATTATCGTTGAAAACGCTGGAAGGAAATGCAACCACTGATTTAGAAGAAATTGAACAAATAGTTAAGGAGAAAATGGTACTCTCATCATTACTGAATTTTCTTAATCATAATCCGCTTGTTGTGTAGTGAAAACAGAAACAATAAACATATGCATAAAAAGACAATGATAATTATGATGTGTGATGAATGCATTTCATATTTTTTCTTACATGAATCATGTAAATGGCATGTAGTACCATGAAAAAAGAAGAAGATTGAAATGCATTTCCATACTAATTCCATTGTCTTTTTAGGGACTCTTGTAACAGTAGTTAGACGCGTTTACTATATTCTTTTGGCATGGTATTTCCAACAATTTTAAGTTGTTTTCTTATATGATTTGCATGCAAAATTTGAATAAGAAATCTTTTCTATTTTTAAAAAGTTTGAAATAAGCTAAATTGTCATTGGACTTTTCGGCATATTACCCACCAAACAATAGATGGTTTCGACCAATTATCAGCTTATTACAGATTTTTTTGTTACTAATCAATTTGGTTTGCACTTACTTCGATTGGATTCGGTTAAACTATGTCTGCATGGTATTGGCATAATCATCATGTTTTCCATTTTATGCAATAATCGAAAACAATTGCTATTTATTACTAACTTAAAACTGCGCCCTTTTTCCCTTAATTTATTTACATGGTCCATTCATTATTTTGAGAATTTGGCAGATAATTGTGAAATATTTTAACATTCACTGATATATGAGCAATTGTGCCGAGTTTTTGGAAGATGAATTCTTTAATAAAGTGTTTTTAATTGTTTTTCTTTTGTTTTGTTTTAATTGAAGTGATGCAAGCACATTCACTTCAATCTAAGGAACTGAATTAAACAAAAATCGATCATTCTACGCTTATGAACCGTATTTGGTACAATAACTTAAAAATAAAGCATAAAATTTCAATTGAAGTGAATGATTTGTTGGATTTTTGAAACAAAACTTTTTTTTTAGATAAATAATAACTACGACACGTTTAACACGTTTTTTGAGCTAATACAACTATTTTCTTTATTTTGTTCAATAAAAAAAATGTTCATCATAAATAGGAACAACATGAAAGTACAAAATTCAAACTGGTTAAATCATCAAACGATGGCTCTGAATTTAATTCGTCATCTTCATCAGCTGCTGCAGGCAATGCAAATGGCGATAATGATGATAATCTACAGGAAAATGACATTGAAGTATCGATGCGAAAGCGAATGTATGCCCTCAAAGAGCTTGTTCATACCGAAGAGACATACGTGCAGGATTTATCATTGATTGTCGATGGATACATACGAGAAATTCGTGATCCAGATAGTGACATTCCAATGCCAGATGACTTGAAAGGCGGCAAAGAGCGCATGGTGTTTGGAAATGTTGAAGCAATTCACGAATGGCATAGGGAGTAAGTATTTTAAATTTCTAACAAATAACAAAATGGTATATATGATACGCGTGCTTATACAATATGATTGGATTCGTTTTCTTTTAGCTTTTTCTTGAAGTCGCTCAAAAATTGTATACAAAATAGTGTAGAATTAGGACCACTTATAAAGCGTTGTGAACGAAAACTTCATATGTATGTGATTTATTGCCGAAATAAACCCGTTTCTGAGCACATTGTGGCTAAGCATTTAGGTTATTTTGAAGAAATTAGGCTCAAGCTCAAGCATAAATTACTTGTAAGTATTTAAAACATTTATTAATTAAATAGCACCGTTTAAAATGTTGTTGATTATTGTACAGCTATGTGATCTATTGATAAAACCAATCCAAAGGATTATGAAGTATGAGTTACTGTTAAGGGATATTTATAAACACTCTGAACGTGCTGGTGTTGTACAGGAACTTCCAGGTTTACGGGATGCTATGTATGTCATGAAGGTAAGCACATCACATTCATCATATTATCAATATTGTGTGTCCCATCGTGTGTCAAATATAAAATGCAATTGTTTTGCAGATTGTTCCAAAAGAAGCAAATGACATGATGGACGTGGGTCGTTTAGAAAAATTCGAAGGGAAAATAACTGCTCAGGGTAATTTACTGTTGCATGGTCCACTACTTTGTACAGAGGGCACCAACAATGCCGAACGTAACGCAAGCGTTGCGATTAAACCACGTGAACTACAAGTATTTTTGTTCCAACAAAGTATCATCTTTTCGGAAATTAATGGAAAGAAAACACAATTCGTGAATCCAACTTATACTTACAAAAATCATATTCAGGTAACGATTTAATAATCCACATGAAACGTTTCATCATTTTCCGAAATGTAATCGCATTTTTGTTTTTGTCTTTCGTTAGTTTAACAAAATGGCAATAATCGAAGAACTGCCCGAGAATCGATTCATGTTGCGTTCAACCGATCCTCAACGCCAAGAAATTTGCTACATTATAACCACACAAACAAATGACCAATGGCATGAATGGGTGGACACTATAAAGAACATACTGCAAAGGCAATATGATTTATTGAAAGCACTCCAAAGTCCCATAGAGTATCAAAAAGAACGAATGAAGGAATCGTGAGTTATCTAAAATAAATCTTATTCATTTCTCATATACTCTTCTCCCTTATCCTCAAACTAAATACGATGTACTCTATTATGTGCTCATAAAACATTGGCAAACATCGCATAAAACATGCAGTCTGTAATTTAGAATTTAGAAGTATATTGTGGTTAATATTATACGAAATTGGAAAAATCAGAAATATTCACATAAAACAACCGAATGAATGACTGAATCACATGACATATTTTGGAAAATAAGCATTATTAAATTAAAATTCACAATAGAAATGGGATTCAAAAGAGATCCGAGTTATTTTTAATTATTTTGTTCAAATCCGTTATTGAAAAAAAGGCAACATTTTTTTTTTAAATCTCTGACGTGCACATTTATGGGTAGTAATTGCATATAATGTTCCAAAAATTAATAAACATTCAAACGATTCTTCATATTGCCATTAAATTTCATGCTTCACTATTTTTTGTCATCGTATAAAAACGCACTCTGTACATGGACTGTATAGAGAATCAACGCTATATAAAAGAATGACTATCAGTCTAACTTAAAAATAGATTTAATATGAAGAATGTTTGGGAAGAAGCCATCATACCCACATTTCCATTGATTGGATGAAATATTTCGTCTACTTAAAAATATTTCTGACGAAATTACGAGTTAACGGTCCTATTAACATTTAAAAACGTTCAATATAATGCCAACATGCCAAAATCATTGTATTTCTTATAGACAATGAATCGATGTCCTTTGATTCACACCAAAAAATATAGGTATGGTACAAATCGCTCGAACAAAATATAAATTTTGATAGACAGCAATTTGACTATTTGTTCCTAATTAAAGTCCGCATGGTGTAACCATATCGTGTTCAGCTTTGAATGAAAACCAAATGTAAAAAACATCAGTTACAAATCGAAATCAATATGGAATGAAAAAAAAAAAAATAAAAATAAATAAATAAAAAGCAATAATTTTTTAATCCAATTTACAAGAAGAAGAAAAAAAATCAAATCCACAATCCATTTAAAGAAATTGCCACGCTTTCAAAATATATTTAAGCGGTAAATTTATAAATGTTAGCATTTTTCATAAATAAATTTTTTTCTTATATATTTCAAATAACTCAAACATATATTACTCATTGCAAATGAAACCAAAAAATAAATGAAAAAAGAAACAAAACTGTATGGATGATTAGGTGTGAACTTAGCTATTTTTATAAATAAAAATGTGTCTAATTTTTACTTGAAAAGACCAACTGAAATGAGAGAAGTGAAATGCTCAACTTATGTAAGATGAAATTTTCGACTGAGAAATTGTCCCGTTTCCCAAAAATTTAAATTTTACTTAGTCCTTTAGTTAGCAAAATTTTTATTGAATTTGAAACTAATCCAAAATTGAGCGCGGCGATTTTAGGAAAAAAAATTCGTATGATTAAAATGCAAACGGGACATTAATTGATATATCCAATAATGAAATATGAAACCAATACGAACCGCTGTATGAAAATATATACATACAAAGTGGCCAATTCAAATGACACAGAAAAATCCACAGGCGAAGCATAAGTGGCATGCACACAAAATTGTGTATATATATATATTTCCATTGGTGAGTCTTTTATATGAAATAAAAAAAATTCTTTCGTTTCGAATGTGTGTGATAATGTGCGTTTCGCCATTCAATACATGCTCTCTTTCTGATACTAATTTCGAATTCTTAATGCGAGAATTTTAGCCATGGTGTAATGAATAGAGATGAACTAACTAAATACTCATGTAGAATGTGACAAATTCAATGCCGTTAATTATCTCTGTGTCATTGCATAAAATGTATGTATCCTGGCTACGAAAAAAAGACATTATTTCGGTGTTGTATTATTTGCCTAATTCTGTAAAATGCTTAAATACATTTTTAATTTTGCGAATTTTATCCATTCGCCACTCAACGAATTTTCTCATAATTTTGGTTCAATATGATTTGGAATGCAATACTCTTGATAGAGCTTGTGTGTGTGTCTGACTTGACACTTTGGTGTTAAATGTCTCATCGCAGTTTATGCTCTGGTGTAGTATGGGATAGAATACAGTTCGATTTTTTTTCATGCACTGTATCCTTGTCCTCAAAATACAAAGTACTGATAGCAAAACCAAAAACAAAAAAAAAAAAAACACTATAGATCGTCATGACGCACTGTGCTACGAAAAGAAAGAAGATTCATTAATATTGTAGCATTTAAAAGAAAACTTAAAACATTACAATTGATAACAAACAAACAAAAAAACCTTATATATTTAACCTTAAATGTCCACCAGGTTTATTCTTCTATATATACTTATTATTGATATTTATGATAAATACAAAGGAGGTTTGAATTGAATGAAATATTCAATACAACATTTGTGGTGTATATAGCATGAAATAAATAAATGAGTTTGATGGAAGCAACCTGAATTAGAAAATGAATTCATAAGTCAAACAAATGAAAATGATATGCATTTTGATGATCACGTCTGTCACACGTTTGTAAATTTAAAATATAATCAAATGTATTATCAATTAATAAAAACCAAAAAAAAAAAAAAAAAACAAATTGACAAAAAATAGCATAAAACACAAAGTTATTTAACATAAATTCAACAAGAAAAAAAAATGAGTATTCTAAGAATAATATCGCATCAAAACACTGGAAAAATAATGAAAATAAATTATAATAATAAAAATAATATTTAAATACAATAATACGATTACCACCATTTGTCTTATACACAAAAAAAGGGCTGAACCAAGTATTATGCATGATATTTAAAATACAGAAATGTATGTCAAAAGATATGAAAAACAACAAACGCTTTTCATTTCTTATGATTTCTTTTTTTATCAAACATATTTCGTTTTCTGATTTTACCAATTATCGTTTACCTTTCAATTTTATTCCTCTCTACAAAAGTATTTTCTAGCACTAACATTTATAAGGAACAATTATCTAGGTAGCTTACCAAAACTAATGTGTAACATATAATTTTTTCCGTTGTTAATTCAGTGCTTATTATTATTATTTTTTGTATAAATATCTGTATTTTTGTGATTATTTGATTTTATTTTCTGTTTTAATTATTTTCTGATCGTTGTTTTCTTTTGATTTTGTTTCTTTTCGTTTATGTCAAAACAAAATTGCACAATCAGTTCAATGTTTCGCAGTAATAATTTTTTACGAAAAACAATCTCCGTACCGGCACCAGATATTGGTGGCAGCAGCAGTAGCATTACCACATCAACATCATCAAGCAACAATAATGAACATAGTCAGAAGGTAAGGGCTTCTACATAAAGTTAAGGATTCGCTTCAATACAGAATGGATTTCATATAAATTGTTTGGTAGTTGCATTTTTTTTTTAGAAAACAAAAATCCCAATGTGTCAAGTTTTTAAGTTTTTAGTACAAAAAAACACGAAATAATTCATATTATTCCCATAAATGAATTGATGAATTGACAAATATCTTATCTTGATAGAATTGGCTCAAACTTTGAATTGTAAACAGTTTAAATACATTTTGGGATTTTTATCTAAATAATGCCAAATATAAAAACGAATTAATAATAAGAATAAAGTGTACATTTGGAATACAATATAGATTTATTAAAATGTTTTCTATTCAAACTAATTCATAATCTTATTTTAAATGCTAATAAAATAACTAACAAAGGTAATAAAAATAAGAATCATGTTTTGTTTAAACTAAAAAAATGGAAAAGTTCATTTTGTTATTATGTCTTTTCTACTTTTTTTGCTTTTCGTTCGTTTGGTCATATGTAATGATATTTTATTCCAAGGCCTTCGATAAATATTGTATTTAAGAAAATAATATAGATTTTGAGAAAAAGACCCAACATATTTTCGACAATCAATGAATAATAAATGATTAACAATTTCAATATTGTATTTGAATTTGATAGAAATTGCAAATATATAAGAAACATTCACTTGCTATGTGGTCCATTGATTGTCCGAAATATTCAACTAAAAAAAACAGCTTTGATCCGTTAATACGTAGATTACTATTAAAATTCCCATTTAGTCTGTCGCATGCAGTAGAATTTAATTTTTTTTTTTCTATTTTATTTCATCAGATGTTTATTTCATTAATTTTCATACAAGCTTTTTTTTATTTTCAACATTTCATATTTAAACGTGCAATTTTTTTTTATTGGGTTCGCTTTCATTTCTTACAAAGATATTAAAAAGAATAATTGTGTTAGTTAAGAAATTTACTGAAACAAGTCATTACTAAACAAGACTTCATGTGCGCTTAGTATCGGAATGGAAATAATTGAAATGTTAGAAAGAAAAAGAATAAATCTACCTTCTTCGAAGAAAAACATATCTGCATTTTTACAAAAAAGTGATTTAGCTGTCGAATTTTAACGTCAAAATCAAAATAGAATAATCTAAAAACTAATATTTGAAGGTATTTATGGAAGAGCAACGAAATAAACTACTGTAAATGCTATAAAGTTCAATCAAAATAAATATTGCTGCAAGTCATGTTTCAGCTAAGCGTGCATTGGGGTATTATGAGTCCTTCTGGGCATTGTTAACATTTTTTGGGTTTTTTTCATCACATGTACCCGCTTGCCTCCAACAAAAATAATTTTACATGAAACTCGATCATCAGTTCGCAATTGGCTTATGAGAATCATCATCGCTTAATTAACTGTTTTTCGTCCAAAACTCCAACAAACAGAATAAACTTGTATATCACGAAAAAGCTTAATTTCACAAATATTTTTTTATGTACGATCTAACCAGATTTTAAATTAACGATTCCATGATTAAAACTTCAAACCAGCAGAAAACTGAATCACTCATCATAATTTTACGAAACATTTTGTTTTTGTGGCGACAACATAATTGGTTGTCTTTTTCTTTCACAACAACGAATTTAGAAACTCTCACTACCACTTAAACTTCAATCGTACGACGTGTGCGCACCGCATAATCATGCTAGTATGGTGTCAAAACCGAATTCATCGAAACGTACGCTGCACATCCTTGATAGCATCCAAAGTATATTCCAATCGAATAATCACAATCAAAGTGATCGTCAAAACCACAACCATGACAAAAAGCACAAACATAATCAAACCATTGATAATTCAAATGATGATAGAAAAAGTGCAAAATACGTAAGCCATAAACCAAAAGACCATCAAAAATTACAAAAGGAGTCAATTGAATGTGGCCACGTGAAAACGGAAAGTTCAAACATACATCCAACCGATTTGAAAACTCATCCAGCCACATATAGTAAAATGGAAAATGTTACACGAATTTTAATCAATTCGTCAAACCCGAGAGGTAAATATATGAACATAGAAAATGACACGAGCTATTTGCCACATAAAAATCAATTGATATTTGCATACATGCATACTTTGAGCATGCGATTTTATGCATCGAAACTATCGAAACCGTCTGCAGAAGATGGAATCGATGTTCACGAATAGTATTGACTCATTAAATAAATTATCGTCATTTTCTTATAGCGTTAAATTCATGCAGGCTTTTGATTCCTCGTTCCATTTCTTGTTTGAATACTGTTTTTTTTTTTGTTCGGACTTGTTAGAGCATATAATTTAAATTGGATTTTTTTTAAACACGTTTAAAATGAAACTTATAATTGCTTTAAAAATAGTTGATAGCTTTGGTGAACGGCATGAATTAAGTATGTTTCTCGAGGATGTTGGGCAGAATGAAATAAAACCACAACATCGCCGATGGTCTGAGTATAAGAGTTTGAATTTGGTATGGTATAGTAGTGTTTTTGTTATTTATTATATTGTTTGATTTACTTTCTGTACCCTGTAAATTCGTATGAAATTCCCATTCTCTAACACAACCATTTGTTTGCAATTACATTTTTTTTTTTGATTTTATTTTTTATTCTGCATTTCATTATTATTTCTCGTCTTCAATTCCATTTTATTCAGATAATTCCAGAAAAAACAATTGATTTTCATAGCCGAAGGCCGCACACAACATCACCTTCAATTCAACACTACAGTTTAACTAATTTAAATTTTGATTTTAATCAATCGTTAACAATGGGACACGAAAGTGACATAAGCAATAGTAATAATGTATCACCCGAAATAATATCACGCACCAAAGATAAAATGGCACAAGCCGGTCAATCAATTGTCCTAAGTTGTCACATTCGAAATGGAATGAATGCAAAAACTGTTTGGCGTAAGATGGAACCAGATTCAAAGATTATAACAAATTCGTCGATAAAATATCAGACAACATTCTCAAGTTCGGGTGAGGCACGATTGCATATCAATAAAGTTGAGCCAAAAGATAGTGGTGTTTACATTTTGACCGCTTCAAATCCGTTTGGTGTCATTCAATGTGCAATCGGTCTTACCGTTGTAATGTCAACCGTTGACACAGTTGACAATGAAGATGAATGCCATTGCAAAGATGTTTATGTTGAAATTGTAAATCCGACATCGGTTCGAGTTAGTTGGGACTTTTCATCATCAACAACAAATAGTTATATTATCGAATATTGCCGAACTGGCACCAATAATTGGATTATAAAAGATGATAAACCCGTACGGGCACGATATATTTTGAGCGGATTGACACCGGGTGAAAGTTATACATTCCGTTTACTTTGTCCAAATACAAATGTTACAAGTTTACCAAGTGCATCGATCACAATGCCGCTCAGTGAACAGCATATGTGGCAACAGCAACAATTTAATAATCGATACACTTCGCTATCAGAGCTAGGACGTGGGCGTTTTTCAATTGTTCGCCTTGCAACCGATTCGGTAACCGAACAAAAGGTTGCGCTCAAACAAATTTCACGAAAACATCAAGATTTGACCATAACACAAGAGGAATATAAATTGCTTGCATCGTCATCACATCCAAATATTGTTCGTGGACTGGCATTGTTTGAGAATGCACCGCTTCAAGGAATCGATACTATCGTTATGGAACTGTATGTGCATTTTCTATTTCTTTTATCATCTTTCAAATCGAAGTTTCTATCTATAGCTTTGTTTTTTTTTCTTCTCTTCTTCTTTCTTTCTTTCAATTGCGCAGTGTTCAAGGTCCGATGCTATTCAATTACATATGTCAAATGGACACATATACTGAAGCGGTCGTAGTGCATTATATGCTACAATTGTCAGATGCCTTAAATTGGCTGCATAAACGTAACCTAGCCCACTTGGATATAAAACCAGAAAACATATATGTTGTGCAACAACAACAATTGAAACTGATTGATTTCGGTGAAACATTTGGCACTCTGAATCGTAACACAATTCTACCTCCATCGAATTTAGAATTTTCTGCACCAGAAATGGTGATGGGACAGGTAACTGAATTTTGTATTCTATTCGAAAGCAAAAAATGTTGACATCACATGTAAATAAAAAAATTACGTATAATATTAACTTTAAATAGGCAACTGGAACATATACAGACGTTTGGTGCTTTGGTATTTTATTGTATGTATTTCTGAGCGGAGTGTCGCCTTTTTTGGACGATTCAGTTGAAGAAACGACGGAAAATATCCTGAAGTGTGATTTCTCATTCCCCGATGAATATTTCTATGAAATTTCAAACGATGCAAAAAATCTTCTGCGACGGTTATTATTACTACAGAGTAGTGCACGAGCAACAATAAGCGAATGTCAATCTTGTCCATGGTTCTTACAGGTAAATCAACACATTTCTTTAAATAAAAAACAACCCTTTTTACAAGTATTAATTTTGTTTTTGTGAATTTCTTTACAGGAACCAGCAAACAAACCAATTTCAACAGTTAAATTGGAAAACTTTAACCAAAGAAGAATGCGAAGTTCAGTTTCTTTGATTCAAACGAACTTAAAAAAAACGTAGCAAACAACGAAGAAATTAAATATTGTATAATTGTACGCTGAATGAAATATTTTATAATTTTAAGAAAAAATAAAATAGAAATTAATAAAATCTTAGAAAATTTCTTTCATAAATTGGCTGCATCAAATACATCACCATTTGGTGCTGCGTTTATAAATTTGGTAAGATTTCGGTGTTCTCAGTTTGATTTTTCAACATATTTACTTTTAAATAATTGAAGATTCTTGATACTTGAGCTCTAGCTCGGTGCAGTTGCATTAAATATGAAGAAATTCTAAAATATCACGAAATACATAGGCCGATTGTCAGCCTGACGTACAAAATCATACATGAATTTTTATTATGAAAGTTTTTTTCTTCACATTATCTAAATTTGAATTATCTGTCGATTCTTATACGAGTAGCCAACAAAGAAATGTCTGGATTTTGTAACATTTTTGAAGGCCATTTTCAGAGCCGAATTACGAACGAACAATTGAATGAAAAATAAATAAAAATAAAAACCCAATCGATTTTAAAAGTGGAAAAAATTCCAAAGAACAACAACTCTTAGGTAAATAACGAAGTAAATGTTCAAAAAATGCAAATTTGTTTTAAGTACGAATGTCTTAAATCCAAAGATTGTCATGTACTTTACGTAAATGACATTAAACTGCAAGCGTACTCAAATTCGATTATCTGGATAGCAATTTGGAGATAGCAATGTTGTGCAATATAAAGTGTTTGTCAAAGGTCAAGTACGTATTCGATTCGGTTTCAGTGTTGTTTGAAAGCATCGCAATATTTTAATAATAATCAGTTGCGCATTTTATTTTTAATAATTTTTCCACAAATATTTCCAAATAATTCTGTAAAATGAGTACTATTGATTCAATAACATTGATTGCTGAGTCACTAAAACGACAGGTAAAGGAAAACAATGGATTATTATTGTTATTATTTGTTACTCGTTTGTTGATTAAATTCTTACTGTTAAATGTAATGTCTTTTTAAAGGGCATCGAATATGTTTTCGGCATTATTGGCATTCCGATCGTGGAACTATCGATGGCTATGCAAGCAGCCGGTTTAAAATACATTGGCATGAGAAATGAACAGTCTGCATGTTATGCGGCACAGGCAATTGGCTATTTAACAAAGAAGCCCGGTGTATGTCTTGTTGTACCAGGACCTGGTTTGTTGCATTGTACTGGCGGTATGGCCAACGCGCAAGTCAATTGTTGGCCTTTGATTGTGATTGCCGGTTCGACATTCCAAGATCATGAAGGAATTGGCGGTTTTCAAGAATATCCTCAAGTCGATGCAGTGCGAATTTACTGCAAATATGCAGTTCGACCACCAACTGTTGCATCAATACCAAGTCATATTGAGAAGGCAGTTCGTTCGGCAACATATGGAAGACCGGGCGTGTCATACCTTGGTTCGAACGAATTTCCAATTGAATTTTACATTTTTAGTACGCAAATGAAGCTTATTGTTAATATATTTATTTTCATAGATTTTCCGGGCAATGTTCTTAAAGCTTCGATTCAAACTGATGCCATTATCGAAAATTATACACATCCAAATCCACCTTTATGTTTTCCAAACGGTGAAGATGTGAGGAAAGCATCAAAATTACTAAAATTGGCAAAACGGCCATTGGTAATTATTGGAAAAGGTTCTGCATATGCACGAGCCGAACATTCAATTCGCCAACTAATTCAACGCACAAATTTCCCAATATTACCAACGCCGATGGGAAAAGGCGTCGTACCAGATGATTGCGATCAGAGTGTTAAAAATGCACGAACGCTGGCCTTACAAAAAGCCGATGTCATTCTTTTACTTGGTGCACGTTTGAATTGGATTTTACATTTTGGTCGACCACCACGATATGCTGCCGACGTTAAAGTTATTCAAGTAATAATCGATGCGGTTTTACGTATTTACACCTTTTTTACACAACATGAATTGTTCATTTGAATTTAGGTTGACATTTGCCCAGAAGAATTACACAATAGTATAAGAGGTGCGGTGGGCATACAATCGGATATTCTACCATTTACGGATCAATTGCTTAAAGAAATGGGAAATTATCGTATGGACATGAAGTCAGATTGGTGGAAAGTCTTAAAGCAGAAATGCGATATAAATAGTAGAACAGTAAATGAGATGGCGATAAGTACCAGTGTGCCATTGAACTATTATTCCGTATTTCATCATGTGCAAGAAATTATACCAAAAGATGCGATTATAGTGAGTGAAGGTGCCAACACAATGGATATCGGTCGATCGATGCTAAATAATGTGTTACCACGACATCGTTTGGATGCCGGAACCTTTGGAACCATGGGCGTAAGCTGCTTCTTTATTATGCTTCTTTCTGTCATAAAATTAATGATGGTTTGTTCTAGGTTGGTCCAGGATTCGCTATAGCCGCAGCACTTTATTGTCGTGATAATTTCCCACAAAAGCGGGTGATATGTGTTGAAGGCGACAGTGCCTTTGGTTTTTCTGGCTTAGAAGTGGAGACAATGTATCGATATAAGCTACCCGTTGTCATTATTATTGTGAATAATAGCGGCATTTACAGTGGTCTTGATGCCGATACTTACAAAGATATTCGTAGTGATGGAGATTTGACACAAAAGTACGCATATTTTATTTATTTATTCACGTTCACAAATCAAACGGACCTAACTGAATATTTGTCATTTTAGCACGCCACCAAGTGCATTAACAGTTGAAACTCGTTACGACGCAATACTTGGTATGTTTGGTGATTCGGGATATTTTGTTAGAACCATTACCGAGCTTCGTCAGTCATTAAATGATGCTCTCAAAATAAAAGATCGTCCCACAATTCTAAATGTAATTATTGGACCCATGTCTGAACGTAAGCAGCAGTCTTTTAATTGGCTCACGGAATCAAAATTATAAATATTTTTTTATATATATGAATTTAAAAATGTATAACATATAGCATATTATAATAGAAAAAAACATATACAGAAGCATATCGAACACGAAATAAAGTACATGGTTTTTGGAAATACTTAAACTTCAACACTTAAATTTATTTAAAGTACTGCTTTTGAACCTAATCGTACTTGACGCATATGAGAGCAGTAAACCAAAAGAATTCATTCAATTCACATTTAAGACTCATGACGAATAGTTGTGGATGGCGTGTGTGTGTGTTTTGGGTGAACCGTGATTGCAATAGAAAAAAAAACGTGAAAATTTATGCATTTTCAATGACAAAATGAAGCAAATTCTGAAATAAAACTATCACTTTGATATGATTCGATAGCAAAAAAATCCCATAAATTTGCAAACAATAGTAAAAAGTGAAATGTCAAATAAAAAAAGTTGAAACAAAAACTTAATTGATGGAACTTTTTTTTCTATTGTACGATACGTCGATGTAAATTTATTTGTGGTGTGTAAATATCAAACACGAAAAATAAATAAAATAATCAACCAAATGGAAACATTATAAACAAATTTACATATTGAATGTCAATAGTTTAAGATTTTCAACAATTAAATGACCAAAAATCGAAAGCGGGAAATTGTTTTCCAAAAACATTGGATAGACTAAGGCATTTGTGCGTGGACTTCTCTATAAGTGTATTTTAAAAAGAAAGAAAGAAATTATAATCAAATAACCAATTTCGAAATAAAAAAATTCGGGATAACTTTTTGGCTGATGTCTTTATATTTTAAAAATGGTGAAAAAAGTGCTCTCGTCGGGGTATACAATTAGGGCGTTTATTAATATATCAAATCATGACAGAGGAACATGAAGAGTAAGTCACCAACATCGTTCACCCTCAAAATATTCATCTTAGCTATGGTTCATCTTTTCATCAACATGACAATATAAGACAAACCTGTTCGCATACATATATTTAAGCAACATGAATGAATGAATGACTGAACGAATGAATGAATGAATGAATGGTAGCTGGTATGCCGTACAGTGTCATTTAGAAATATTTTTGAATGCCAAGAAAATATGAGAGATTCCAATGCAGGCGCATGAATCGAAAATATTCTTTTTCATTTCAAATCGAAGACGAATTTGACGAATGCCTCACAAATCGAAAAAAGAACAGATTTTTCTACTTTCATGGCATAGTACGATTTAACCATAGCCAAAACAGAATAAAAAAATTCAGAATTTTTTTTTTGTATGATATTTGTCGAAAATAACTCTATTTTTTTTGACAAGAAACTCTATTAATTTAAAAAGATATAAAAAATAATCACGGTGTTAAGTTTCTTCAAAAATTGTATATTTTATCATTTGTAACCGATACTTGAGCGCGATTCTACAAAATTCAAGTTTTATGAATGGCTTAATGGAAAACAACGTCATTCATGATTTTATTCAGATCAAGGTTATGATAGTGAATGAACAATATCATCACCACCAACCACCACCATCATGGTGATGAACTGAGCTGAAGCGAACAAGAGGAACCAATTTGGTTGAAAGTTCTTTTACCAAATAAAAATTTCTTCATTTCAGTAATAATGAATGTTGTAATCGAGAAGTGAAATTCGTTGTTTTTTTCTTCATAATGGACGCTCAAAAGGGATGTTATGTATTCATTTCATTCATAAATTGTATCTATTACCTATGCCAAGAGTCACCAGCGTTCGTAGTGTATATAGACATTTTGCATTTGCGTAAACATTTATAATTATTTTTAATTTCAATTTATATTCGGAATTTATAAACAGAATCGAAATTGAGACAGATAAATGGAAAACAAATACGGGCACTGATCAATTGTAAAAAAAAATCAATATTTTCTGTTGCCATACAAAAAATTGAAACATCATAAGTTGCGTACATTTATGAATCAAAAATAATGCCACCAATTCAATGAATGAATTTGATCAGATGTATTATGTTAACAAACCAAATATCAACAGTATCCATTCATATTTATTTATTTATTTTTCATTCAATGTTACACATACACAGTCCAATGGGATTTTGCCTCCACCTCACAATTTGTGTATGCATAAACATATTTTGGTTTGAAAACTCAAAGAATTCTTGAATATCATTCATTTAATAATAAATTTCATCTAATCAGTAAAAAAAAATTGAATTGAAATATGATAAAATTTCATATTTCATGAAGAAAAAATTGAAGCCAAATGTATGTTTTTATCGTGTCTTTCAAAAAATCATGTCCTCAATAGATGACTTAATCAATTCACTCTGTTCAAGCACATGCCGAGCATGCGGGTCAAAATTTTGAATGAATTCCATCGCATTCATAAAATCCCCATTTTTCCTTGAATAACACAGCATAGAGTAAAAAAGCAACAAGAACATGAATGAAAATCTACATGGAACACGAAGTATTGGGCGTATATGGCTGAAAATAAAAATCATTCACACTGTTTCCACTTTTCGTCGGGATATAGTTTGTTCGTTCGTTCTTCTTCTTCTATTTCCATATAAAGTCAAATATTGAAAGCATTCCCAGCGCACTCATATATAGGCTTGTGTATATGTCCAACAAAAGGCAGCAGCTTTTTCCATTTCCCATTATTCATTCACGAAAATAGGTCATGAGATTTTTCACAGAGAAATACAAATACATTATGAAGCGCATGTTATGTATGAATGAATGAATTTGAACTCATGTAATGTTCATGGTAATATTCAGTACCGTATACCGTACTTTTGGTTATAGTGAGAATTAAGAATGAACCCATACATAACAAGTTCAAAACAGTACCAATATTGTTCAATACAACACACTCCTGATGAATATGTTTTGGATGTCTTCACTTTCACATATATATAGATCTGTTTGCGTGTTTGCCTCAAAAAAGCTCAACAGCGTCTAAAAATAGAACTGAATGTGTTACTCTCAATTCATAAGACTTTGAAAACCTTTTTCTTTCTTCTTCAATGATATCAAGCACTTCATAGGTTTGCAGGAGTTCCAACCATTTCGAAATACGTCACAGGTCTTATATATTTATCATATAACTGTTATCCAAAAATGTTCGTACACTCATACCAAATGCACTCGAGAAAAACGGGAATAATATATAAGCAGTTATATTTTGAAAAAGAACAGGCATCATGGATGCGAACCCAAAGTAAATAGATATTTCATGTATACGTTGACGTTAACCCACTTTTGGTGTGTCCTTTACCTATAGAAACAAAACGGTCGTACATAGAACCATACATTTATATGTTGCTATAATAAATGCATGGAGTGAGAGCCAAAATCCAAAAAATCCTTACCTCATTCATGAAATTTTGTCATTATATACAGTGTGATTCGATTTAATTCATGATTTCGGCTATGTAAATGAAGCCAAGTTTGACTAGCACGTGAAGCTTACGCAAGAAACGACATATACCACCGATAGAAGCCAACTTTTGTGCAGATCTCAACATTTTTTTTTTTCTTCGAAGAATTTCTTTGATGAATTCTCGAAAAAATGTTCACGACTTTTTGTTATCTTCATTATTGGACAAAATAAAGATACAAATATATCAAGAGAAAACATTTAAACAAACATTCGAAATGATTTCAGATATTTCCATATATTCTCTATAAACATCTAAGCTTTTCAATTCATTAAAAGAACCGAAACCATTTGAACATTTTAGAAAATTACATTTAATTGTTTGATTGAATAATCAACTTTATGATTTAATAAATAGCCGTCCGAACAAATTTGAAGTTCTTCTAGTACAAAGACGTACCAAATTTTCATAGAGAAATTGGAAATGGAACACTCTCGTCGATATTTGAAAGTCTTAAAACTCTATTGAAGTATTCGAAAAAGTACTAAATATGCATTTAATCATGTTTATTTTTAAGTATGGGGTAAAGAGGTAATCTGAACAAGGTTTTAGAGCGCTTACCCACATAGATTGGCATTTCTATAGGAATTTGCAAAGAAGATTATGAATTAAGTTGTAGCCAAATAAAGGTTGTAGCTATTGAATGAATCTTTTCATTTGGTATTTCAAAATCCTATTTTATAGCTCAAACTAATAATTATAAGTTCCAGTATCTCTGAAACATATTCCACCTGATTGCGGGCAATAAAGGGACCCATGAAATAAAATGCCATGTATAGATAGAAAATAATTTCTTTTTACTCATATATTTCCAATTCATATGATCTGTGTGTTAAAAGTGCTTTGCACTCGCTTTTAAAAGTGTACTTTGTGAACATGAAATGTAGATATGTCGAACAATTCGTCACATAGTTGAATGATTTGTTTTAAAACTTATGTTTGTTTTGCATATTTTAGTGACTTTCTAGTTAAAGTTCGAGCACAGGTGATGACAAGAGATGAGAGTACGGAGGGCTGGTTACCTTTGGCTGGAGGTGGTTTAGCAAATGTATCGATTCGAAAACGGGCTAGGCTACCTCCTGAAGTTGGCGGCCACGAATATATAATTTATGGGCAGCGAATCTCTGATCAAACCGTAAGTGAAGCGTTAAAATTGAGTTCGTGATGAGATAAAGAGAAACACACATATAATTAACAAAGTTAATTTTTCAAAACAGATAATCTTAAGTTGTGTTATCAATCGAGATCTTCAATATAATAAAGTAATGCCCACTTTTCATCACTGGCGTGCTGGAAAACAACGTAATGGTCTTACATTTCAAACGGCTGCCGACGCAAGAGCATTCGATAAGGGTATTATTCGAGCTTATGATGAACTAATTCATGGTTTGTATTTAAGCTATTAACGCCGCGAAAGTAAAGCAGAATTATTACTTTCACGGTATTAAATGCGGTGCTGGATTCGAATCACATTTTTTTTTTATTTTTCTCTTTACAATGTTTTCATACAAAATAGGCTTGAATATGGTCAACTCATCTCAATGGCCCAAAATCAATAAGTATAACACTCAAATTGATGATGATGATGTGTTTATGGCAAGTGTCATGCAAATATCATGTGAATTTCAAACAATCGATACTAAATTTGTACTGATAATATTTTAGACACTCGAATTACCCCTGGATCCATCGGAATCGAGATCATCCTCTGGAAACGGAAGCCAAGGTAATTAGCTTTGTTTGTGGGCAATTCAAGCTGTTCCATATAATATAACCAGTGTCATGTCTTGTATTGAATCCTTTATTGAGATTTTTTTTTTTCATATTTATTTTGCCGTGGATGCAGCTAGTGGATGCGGTGGCTGCGAACTGAATGTTGATGGTGCAGCAAAACACGTAAGTACATGTTTAAAATAAATTTATTGTATGTAATAAATGTGAGAAATAAATAAATAATTTCATTTATCCAATAAAATGACAGCGGCAACTACCACAACAAATACCTACAAGTCATGCACCGCCTATATCGGGCGAAAATTATTCGTACGTCCAATTAACAGCAGTGCATGAACCAGTGAAAGCATTGTGCGAACATCGACCGGAAGCCATACAATCCGATTTTGATAGTGAGCCGATTAATTTAATTCGTACGGATACAAAACGGGAATCATGTGCTAGTATAAAAAAACCATATTCAACTGATGCTGTTGCACAATCACACAAAGAATTGGTGCACACAAAACGAGTGCGCTGCAGGTACGTTTGAAAAATGTCACATTCATCATTCATATCATATTCAACAATTCGTATTTTATTCAATATGGAATCGTTTAGATACTGCCAAGAATTTTTCACGGAAGAATTTAATCGAAAAGGAGCTTGTGAATTTGCGCCTGATTGCTTTAAGGCTAGTCTCGAATATACAACAGCTATGAAATGTGCCCGATGCATGTTGTACCATTGTATGAGCGACTCAGAAGGTGAAATGCCACAACATCCATGTGAATGTGTACCTGAAGAAAGTGTCTGCTCAAAAAGGTAAACATTTGCATTAGATAGATAATTTTAATTAAATCACCGCATCAATTTAATGATGAATTTTATTGTGTATTTTTTTCTTTCAGATGGATCGGCTTGTTTCTTTTATCGATGATATTTCCTTGTTTGTGTTTGTATCCAGCATGTCATGGTTGTCATAAAATTGGTATATGTTGTGGTATCTGTGGCGGACGACATAGCTCGCAAATGTGATAAATAAGAAATTAAACACATTTCACAATGTATCTGACTGTAATTTTTTCGAACAGTTGATTTGACACAGAGTGCTAGAAAAACCGATAAAATTGAACAAAAATGAGTTCCAAACCGGTCGCCCCAAGAGCACAAATATTACCAAGACGCCTGAACCGCTTCCGTCTGCTCAATAGCACATTTTCATTTTATTTAATTTTTTTTATCTGGCGATCTATTCAAAAAAAATTTGTTTCCTTTCGAAATTGACATAGAAAAGAGCATTGGCAACTGCTTCGAAAAACGGAGAGAAATGATTCCAGTGAAACTTCTCGATAACGAATTTTCAATACGACCGAGAAAAATTCTGCTAAGTACAGTTTTATCTCCTATATTTTGTACCGAAAATTTGAATACAGACTAAATTCAAAATCCGTGAGTTTCCCGTTATTGAGAGATATTAACTGACTGACAGAGTCTTTATTATTAAAATCAGTTGCATGGCATATAAAAGACATAAAAAAAGAACAATGGAAGGGTATATATTTTTTTTTTTTGCTTTTCTGTTCGATTTTTCATAATTTTTTTGGGACATATGTTTGTGTTGCGTATTGGTCAAAAGAGGGTGTACACCAGTACAATATATACATATGTATATTTATGTGCGTATTGGCGTAACATTAATTTCCATCACATTTGAAGAAAAACAAAATAATAATAAATAATGTAAATCCATTGAAATTGTACGAAATCTAAATTAACCGGTTATTTTAAATAAAAATTAGTATCCCAACAAGTGGAGAATTTAACAAAATAAATTTTACTTAAATAGATTTAAAATGTCTTCTTGTTGGTAGCCATAAATGTTGAATTACATCTGTTTTTAAGTAAAACTAAATTCATTTAGTTGCCTGTATCCGAATTTATTGTTTCAGCGTTTATGTTTTCATAATGTACATCAAATGGAATTCATCGGCCGAAACATTTCAAATTATGAATACAAACACGAAACGTGTGTGCATTTTAAGATTTTCAATTTTTCAAATATTTCGATTTCGAATTCTATAAAAAAAAGTATTTGATTGCTTTCAATTTACAAGTGATAGATGATCCATATATATATATTTTGGTGAGTTCACATTTTCAAGCTATTTTCACCTCATTTTTATAAAAGAAAAAATTAAATGGCTCTGTTTACGCTTCCATTTCAAACTCGATGTATATGAGAAACTTCACTGATAACACACAAAAATCGAATCTTCAACTGTACAAAACAATTATTATTCTTAATACGACCAAAAGTTAATCCAAGTACAATAAATTAATCTAAAATGGATTCGGAAAATTCCAAACCAAAAATGTAAAAAAAATATATATGCAAAAATAGAAGATGTTTCAAACCCGTTCATTAACATAACAATCAAAACGAAGTGTTGAGCCAATTATGCGGCTCATACACTTACCTGAATCTCAATATCAATTTCGTTGATGAGCGATTTAAGAATAATTATTTTTTCGACACTCATTGGTTGCTAGACACCTGTAATTAAATTTCACCATATTGGGTGGTGTAATTTCAATGCGTAAAAAATAAATATTACTGCGACTTTTGATTAAATTATGTAAAAAAAAACATATTTGTATAAATGATTAACAAATTGCAATGTGAAATTTTATAATGAGCACTTCCGTCAAGCATAGAAAACTGATTAAGCTAAAAAACTGCCCACCAATTAATACGATTGAAATGAAAATTAGCCCACGCATTTAAGTCTGGTGGGCTAATATAATGTTAGCAATTATGGATTGGAACATCATTTTCACACTGAAAAGTGATCCTTCCTGCAACCAAATCGCTTGAGATTCATCAGAATACTTCAAAGTACAGGGATGTCAAAAAGATTCTTTGCTGGCATATAAGGAGTACACTAGTTTTAAATCGTTCTTGTGCTGTAATTGAAGTCATCATTTCGAAAAACCTGGAAAGTCTTTTTTTTACAAAATCGATTACCATATTTTAATATTTTTCAAAGAACCTTGCCAAATCTATATGGTTGTCTCTGTTATTCCCATAAAAATTCACAGTTGAGTTTGACAGCTGGATAACTTTTTGGCATTGTTCTTTGAATACCAGAAATAGTAGTTAGAAGCCGGCTTTAGTAAGTACAATAGATAAAAGAGTTGAGTCAAGATTTTGTTGGTGACAGTACCGTGCAGCAAATAGTCAATCAGCCTATCATGTGAAGGAATTTCAAGAATTATGACGTATTTTTTTTTGTGGAAAGCCAACCATCAATATACTGCTGTGTTCTTTTTGCTCTAGTCTTCAGTTAATAGTATTGGGATCAGGATACTCATACTACTATTGTTTTATTCATCACATTCCATAAGCTCAAGAAATTCGTGACCAAGAGAAAGTTGTTCATTTGAAAGCACTGTCTGCTGAGCAAGAGTCATCTTTTGAACAGCTCTTTGCACAACTGTATTCGTTTTCGTTATAGTTTGACAATGGAATGCGATGGCGTAAAGTCACCAAGAAGTGATTGAAATCGTTTGGTTTCTATTGCGAAAAATCTCAACACTATTTTGTGTTTTTTCAATTTTTCGACACTGCCACACTACACAACCTACATAAGAGATATCGGTTCAATTGTTTTCTGGCTTCACAATCAAAGGTTCACATTTCAAATACAGCAGAAGAACAAATTTGAAATTAGTGCTCTTTTGACACCCCTGTATACACTTTGAGTTTTCTCAATAATACGTAGACAAAAATCATAAAATATAAATTAAATTTTCCATCGAACAATATCATTAAAAACAATATCTATGCTCGGTGCGCAATTATTCATTGTAAAATTTCGTACTGTCTATTTAAAAGAAGTATCGTATGTTTTTATTTCAAATTTTGCGGACAATTGTTAATGTATTTGTACATACACTACTATCAATTCAGAATCAAATGAAAAAAGATACCCGAATGCAACTATGCAATAAAAATGGTGTGCTTCAGAAAATATATTTATCCAACATCATTTTCTTGATTTTATGAATATATTTTAATTGTAAATAAAATACGTACAAAGAGAAAGAGAATTGTTTGGTTTTAATTATTATGAATTATTTTGCAGAAAATTCCACCGACAAAAAAAGTGTTAAGTTAAAAGTTTTTATTTTGTAATCAGTTATTCTTTTTACATTAAGAATTTTGCTCTAAAACCTAAAATGAATGAAATAACTTATTTAACATAGAACAATCCTGGCGCAATAAATTCAAAAAAAAAAAAAGAAGAATGATTTAATCTATAAATATCACAACGACAAATAAAAAAAGAGACTGCGATTGTTGTACACTCAATTCACTACAACATATATCTTAAAACTCAACTACTCGCTAAATATCATAGTGATAGGTTTTTCGCTGACAGATTAGATACGAACGAAAATGTAATTGTAATGAAAGATGATTTATTTATGCATTTCCAGAAACGCTCAAGGCGCTCCATTTCAATATATGTAAACTTTTTTGTGCAGTGTACACTGTGTTCATTTTGTTTTTGTTTTGTTTTAAACTTCCTTTGCAACTCGAACAATGTTCTCTATTCCCGAGTCTTCGTCGGTGCTATCACTTTGTCGATTGGCCGTTGTTTTGTAATCACATTTTTTATTTGTGTTGATATTAATATCATCGTTGTGGATAGGCGTTTCGTGTGAAACGTTTTTCGTTTCGGTTGTATTGATCAGCAGTAGGCCGTCAGTATTTGTACTGTTATTGAGATGAATTAGTGAACTTTTTCCACCGTCAAAACTGTTTATCGAATCCATTGATCCGGTGCACGATGTTGGTACAATTGAGTCCATTGATTCAGATGCTACAACATTTTCACTGTAATCATTCTGCGAAATGCTTTTACTCGACTCATTTTGGTCATCGGCTGGTGTTGTTGACTGTATCAATTCCTTTTCATTTGCAACTGAGTTGATAGTGTACACATTCAAAGGGAGTCGTAGTGACGATTTGGTATGACACAGGTCTCCAAGCGAAAATGATTCCGATAGATCCCCCTTATGAGAAAAAATACAAAAAAAAAATGTAAAGTTCGTTGCAATCAAATGGACGTCACTCAATTCATTCTGAAAATCAAGACAAAAGAATATGACTACCGAATTCGCATAACTTATCATGAGCTTTTCAATTTGCATTTTTCTTTAAATGACGTTTGTCATTGTATTCAAATGTATTCAAATATATACAAATGCAAATTTCAGCTCAAAATGGCAATGCAATTCCGTGACGAGGATGATTAAACAAAATAATAACTCTTACCGATTCTCCAACACCACTATCAGGCCGATGCATTGAGCTGGGACTTTTAAGCTCTCTACTTTCGTCATTCGTATCGTTTGTTCCGTTATTTCTATCGACATTTGTTGGCCATGAATCCGCTGGATAATTGACATTCATATTTGCATGCTCCTTATCACTCTGTGAATTAAAATTTTTATCGTTAATAATATTGTAGTACAAAAATCCGATGAGGCGGATGACATTTCTAATAATAGTATGATTTAAAATTTGAAGAGCTCACCTGCATCTGTGACCATGAAAATTCTGAGTCGGTTGGCCATGTATGACATTCGGTGCTGGTAAGATGAAATGGTCTCGATGAACTGGATACAGCGAATCCGTCCAGTGCGTTGAAATCAATTTTACCATCGTTTGTTTGATCATCCGATTTATTTTCATATGTACCGTTCATGCTTGAACTGAACGGACTGGAACTAGACAAATATGTTGCCCATCCGGATGGTTCGCTCATTGTTGGCGAAAATGATGCACTCTCTTTGGGATACTCGTAAACTGACTGATAGTTTTGCTTTTTGAAAACGACACTGCGACGGTTCTTCGTACCGGTTCTCTGTTGTATTGGAAAATATTATTTAGAATAATTCAACTGGATTGTTCAGGAATATATTTCAAAATAAAGATACATCATTTGAAACCTAATAGCATTTAAAATAGTCAACATTTCGGAATTTTTTTTTTCTTTCAAAAATATAATTTGCATTCGAAGCCGATTTTAAACATTTATCTGAAGAACCAACTAACTAAAAAAATGATTGCAACAAAATGTTTATTCATTTGAGCAAAGAAAAATTAGCAATTTTATAAATATTTGAACACACACAATATACAATTGTATTTGAAATATTGTTGCATTTTCGTTTTGAAAACAGCTCACAAATATAACCTTTGTCGAAATTATAGACTTTCGGACATTTTCTACCGTTTCTCGTTATTTAATTTTTTGGAAATTATATGTTGTGTGTGTGTTAATAACATATGTTAGCGTAGCAAAATTAAAAATTAGCCTACAAAATTTGCACATTGAGTTGATGAAACGCTTTAAAATTTACTTACGCATGATATTTCCTCTTCCTGATTTTTTATTTTCAAATGCAAACAAAGTGCATTTATTAGTTAAGTTTTTTCATATTTTAAATTTATATCTAAATTCATTCTGAGGAGTTTTTATTTTGATTTGAAGTTAATTTGAGTGCATGTTTTTGGCTTAAAATACATTTGCTCTTGAAATCTACATTTCAGAATAAACATCCAAATATAGATTTTAAGATATTTATATTGTATCGGCCGGTTCACAGTAAAGTGAATTTAGTTGGTATCCACATAAATAGTCATAAACTTACGCTGCTTGATTTATCTGGACTTTTCAAGGCAGATCGCGCTGGTTTTGCGAGATTATCCCATGACGATGGTACCCATTCAGTTTCATTTTCGGAAATGCTGCTTTCATCTAACAGATCATCAGTATCGACTAGAAAAAAAAATCGATATGTATTATTTTAACCGAGCTAAATATTTTATTTGAGAATTGGTCATACTTTTTGTGGTCACCGCAATTAAATCTTCATGACTATTCCAAATATTTTGTGTATTGATTTGTTCATCTGTGCTCAATTCAGTGCTCAACTCCGATTGTTTGGCCAATTCATTCTGTTCGCTATTGTTCTGATTTGTTGATCTTAAATATTCACTAATTTGTGAAGTTCCCTTCGCATACAAAAACTCTTCACTGCTGTTGCTATCTTCAATGTCGCTATCCCAACAATCATTTGTTCCGAATGTTCCTGTCATTTGATGCATTCGATCATCAAATCCAGGGCCCAAAAATCGTATATCGGTTATCGGATGTGCGGCCTACCATATAAATAAATTTCGTTTTTAAAAAATTCGAAATTTTTGTTAAATTATTATTTGTTAAAAAATTACCCAAGGATCTTCTTCACCAGATAACTGTCCCACCGATTCGTGTAAGATATCTGTATGATTTTGTTCTGCGTCTGGCTGTGGTTGGCAGTTAATTTTATCACTCATTTGTTTCATATCAAAAGTTTGGTTGTGATTGTGGTTAATTTTTTCCTCTGGTTTGATTTCCTCCGAATTGACGGCATCCAAATTTGGATTTTTGTTCTCTTTTATATTTTCCAATGCAAATAAATCGAATTTTTTGTCCTTTGTCACACTTTCATCATTATCACTTGAATTTTGCTCGTCGGCAATTTGGCATGTATCTGGCATTTGTGTTTGGTAAATATCGATTGATTTTTGTGACAAATCGTCTCGTTCGACAAATGAATGGGATTCATTATGAGCTCTGATTGCAATAGCATCATTTTCGGACACATCTAATCGATCACTATTTGCGTCATCATTAAAATGTACGGAAATGCACGTTTTTAAATCGTCTAACGTATTTGTAGCATCAATTGTGGCTGATAAATCCGAAGATAACTGTTCAATTGTGTTGATTTCTTCGGAAAATGTTTTTTGTTGTTCCGGTGATAGTAAATCACCGAGATTATTTGTGAGATTCTCAAAATTGAGTTGCAACGAATTTGGCCGAATTTCGGTTGATATTTGATTTTCGTTGAATGTATTGATTTCATTTGGCTTATACTCGATTGGATAGACATGATGGTATGCTTCATTTGTTGGTGTTTTACAAATATCTGGTTGTGGTGTGGTTGGCGTTGCAGCACTTCCCGAACCGGTCAAATTACGTGGTGATAACATATCCTCGCGATCGCCGAGTGTGTCTTCAAAATTGAATAGTGTATCATTTGACGCCATGAGAATTTTTGTTACGCCCATTATCGCTTCGCTCGTTTCGATGCATCCAGTGCTATATTTATTATTATATTATTATTATCAATTAATAATGAACATTTAAATTAAATCATATACAATATGAGCTAATTGTGATACCTAGTGCTGTCTAAACATTTTGTTTCGTTCAACACAAATGTTTTGCACGTTTCGTCTTCACTTTCCTCAAGAATAGGCGATAATTGTTGTTTGTAATTGATATAAACCTCACTTCTTGGATTTTCCGATCTGCAATTTAAACAAATAGCACACATAATCATATCATTTATTTGATTTTAAAGAGAAATCGTACTACTCACTTGTTATGATATTCAATATTGTCACAATCTGGATCAGAGTCACTGACATTGTCTTCGTCATCAGAATATTCAACACTTGGTCGTACTAAATTTATAAACATATGCAATTGCATTCATTTGTTTTAATTATTAATTCGAATCAGTCATAAATTGAATCGGAATTTAATGTGATAACTACCTGAAGATTGTGGCAATACATCGGCCAATTGTTTGCGAAGCGCATCAAAAGTTAGGCTCAGCAACTCTGGATTCTCTTCGACCGATTCACTATCCTCGTCGGTGCCATCATAGTTTGAATAGTCAGCATCGTTTATATTGAATGTATCATCGGTTTGCGGTTGATGTAAGAACCATGAGTTTTTCGAAATTGTTAATGAGTTTGGTGCTGGCAATTCATCATCCTTATCGTGTGACTTGATCGATTTTTTGTTCATGCTTTTTGATACAAGTTGATCCCACGTTTCGCCAACGTAGTTCAATTCAATCGGTGTGTTCATTGGTGTTATCGTTGTTAAATCATCCGAATTAACTTCTTCTTTATCAATTTTAATAATTGTTGGCACTTCGAGCTGTGGCTTGCATTCACCACTTTCAATATTGAATGTTTCTTGTAAATCTGGTTGATTTGTGGCTATAAATGTTTTATCATCATCCTTAATGTAAGTTGTTGCCAATTGAGTATCATTTGGTTGTACTTCAAATGTTGCATAACCGATTTGTGTCTGAGATGCTTGTAGTGGCTCAATACCATCATTGTCCAGTGCACTTTCATTCACTTCGTCTAATGTTTGAAATAAATTCGTTCGAAATTCATTCTTTTCACGTTGACAATTGATAAATGTTTTATGGCACGGTGTACTAGCTTCCAATTTACCAACAACAAATGTTTCTTCCATCGAATCATTTAAGCCATAGTCCATTTCATTCATTTGTTTGGCATCAATTAACTCATTCTCACTCATATTCTTACACTCACTCAGTATCTCTTCCGTCGGATGGGTCATCAATGACATTTTTTCCATGCATTCATCCAACACACTATCAACTAATTCTTTTGCTACTTCATAAACATCTTCACGACTATGTTGATTGTTTCGATTATCGCAGATGATTTCCGCATTCAAATCAGCATCGATTTTGTTAAAACTATCTTTGGCGTTCACCGTTCTATTCATATCAATTATTTCTGACTCATTTTCGCTTTCATCTGATGATGAAGTGTCGTCTTGGTAGTCAGAAAAAATTGATTCACCACCCGAAATTGCAAAATCAAGTGCACGTAATGCTTCTTCAACGCTAACCGCATCATCTTCGCTTAAATTAATTTCCGTATTTGATCGACTATTTTGATCGGAAGTCACATTTGGGCAAGCCAATTTGGGATTTTGAATCTTAATGTCCGGTGTATTTGCACGATATGGTGTATCATGTGCTGGTGTTTGTGGTTCCGAATCATCTTCGAGGTCAATGTAATTATTTAACGATTCACTTACAGTCAGCGGTTCGTCGAGACAATATTCACTGAATTCATTTAATTGACAATATGAATTGTAATTACTACCGCTGGCAATGTTGCTATCATATTCAGATGCAGTTAGCATTGGCATAGACTGTTCAATTATGACGGATGTTGCATTCACACTATTACCACTGTCACCATTTACATCAACTAAGTTACGATCGATTGCATGCGGCAATGGATCAATCGTATTATTTATTTCGTTTCGATTTGGTATATAGTCAACAGCATTATTATTCTGGATATTTTCCATATCGACCACGGAAATTGGACCATTATTATTTTGATTGTTTTCAAACTCATTGAATGTGCGATTCATCTGGAAATAGATGGATTTTATATTCATTTAACACATTTTTTTTATTGTGGCTCATACGTTAATTATTGCAATTATTAAATATATATTTGCCATTTTTTTGGAATTGAAACCTACCTGATTTTGATTAACAATATTCGATAAAATTCGATTTTCTGAATTGTTGAGGGCACTATTCGGCGTATGACCAGCATTCAATGGTGAAATGGCACGGAATATCGGAAATTCAGAAACTGAATTCGATTGGTCGGCGATAGTATTCTCGTTTTCAAATTCCTATGAGTAATATAATAATTGAGAGTATTAATAGAAATGGCAATTCAAAATCGTACGAATCACGACCTAAATGAATACTCGATAGTCAAAGGTCTACTAAAAATCTACCATTAAAAAAATAACTATATAAAATTAATAGTTTGAAGCGCTCTGAAGCACTTTTAATCACAACAATATTTATTCCGGCGATAGATTACGACATCATTGCGCTCGCTTGAGCTTTCACTAAAGCATTTATGAGTGGAAATAGTGCGGAACAAAAGAAGAAGAAAATATAAAAAAAAAGAGCTAAGCGATTGTCAACCGAAAGATACAAATATTTTCCATTCATCATGCAAATAATATGGAAGCGGTTGTCTACGATTGGAAGCTGTTCGAAATACAAAAATATTTATGCCTACGAAAAATATCTATGTGCTTTCAATAAACCCAAATACAATTCAACTTAAGCGTTTTGCGAGAAAGTTATATTGAAAATTGTTTAAGTGAATTGATTTTAATAATGTGTGTACCTTCCTGTCCTTAATTTGGCTAGGCTAAATGGTTTTTTTTTTTTATCGGCGAACAGGGAAAAATATAAAACAAATTGATTAGAATTGTGGATAGTTCTCAATATATTCGCGGTATTGAAGCATATATGTATTCCCGTGTTTAATTAATATCAAATGTGATGGCCGATATGAAATCTCACCTCAAATCCACTTTTATTTCGATGACAGCATGTACAAGCCAATATTGTGATGCTGAAACATGTAATTGCCAATAATCCAATCATCACTGCGCTTGCATGATCTGAAACAAAATTAATAATAATAATAATATTATGCAAAAACAAAGAACATTTTATGCAATTCAATTTAAATCAAATTAGCTCGTTAGCTGAAACCATAATTGTATGAGACATCGACCATGAAAATTACGGTTTTGGACACTAACAACAACAACAACAAAAATAAACAAAACAAAAATGCACAATATTGTATAATTAATGACTCACCCATTGATGGAACATTAATGGGCATTGCTGAACAAGCCGTTACAATAGCAAATATACTTGCAATTGAATAAACAAGCTGATTTATGGTCTTCATTTTAGATTTGATTCAATTTAACTATTGACGATTAACGTGTATGCAACGTCGAAACGAACGGATATACGGGGTGATGTCGGTGTTGATGATGCAGTTTAAAAGACGGTTTTATGCTCCGGTTTTGTGTGTATCGTATTTATGATTCACACATTTTACATTTCAAATTAACCCCTTAATTGTTTAACGCTTAAAATTTCTTCGTTATTTTTCCTTTTTTAAAATAAAAAAAAAATCAATTTCACAATTTTATTATGGTGCGCAGGCTCACGTGCCTGAAATTCAATTTAATTGTTCATATTGTATGTACGCGATTAGCCAAATGTTTTACGTTGCAAACAAGAATAAATTGTTTCTAATTAGGCCACTGTATATTTCTAGAGGATCATTTAATTTTATTAAACTATTTGACATTTTACACAAACTAAGATATTGCATTCAATTTACGCGGCAAATATTTTCATAAGCATATCAATATATATAGATTATATGTATATATTGATCAAAAAAAAATTCCTTTGAATAAATCGATAATATTGTAATCAAGTAATAGGTCGAGTTCTTAATATCAGTTTTTTGTTGTGTAAATTTTCACTTTTATTTTATTTGCTCAATGCACTGTATTCGGGAATTTGTTTTTTTTTATCTAACACTGTAGATTTGTTACTCTTAAGCAATTTTCTAAGGGAAGTGTAGCAATCATGGATGTTGTTTTTTTAAACTAGATTTTTTTTATACATTTATCATGAAAATAAAATGTCGTGCGCATAAAATTCAGTGCTATATATACACGGTACTAAAATTGCTAAGTATCAGTTATAAATTTGGATGAAAAAAATGGCCCATTCATTGATTTTACAATGTGTATTAAATTCACTGTTTGAACCTATGAATCGATTTGCATTTGAAGTTTCATGCGGATGCTAGCACGGTGTGCTTGAAATCGACTGAAGTCACACAATTGCACTACACTTGAACCTCGTTGTAAATGAAGTTTAACATATGAAGTGTGAATGGCGCCGAACACTGAAATTGAAAATGATTTAAAAAATATATATATTGTCAAATAAGTAGTTTATTTCGTATTGTATGAGTAGACTAGATCAGAAAGGTGATATATGAAATGTCCTTGTTTATTATATGCATCGTCGTTTACTTTCATCTGTAGCTTTTTTGGATTGTATATAGAACTACATTTCGGTGTGTCACATTTGTAAATGTGATAAATTGTATTTTCTTTGTATTTTGGTCTATTTTTTTAGTTCATTTGTTTACTATAATTACATTGCAAACATATTTTAATGTTTAATTAATTCATAAAAGAGAAATGAATTATGATGTGACGATTTATACAGGTTTTTTTTAAATCATTGGTTGACACTGCAACTAGTTTCTTAGTTTCTTACTATATAATAGCGTCTTGTATATGTATTTTTTTTTTTTTTTTGAAGAAATTACTATACTCAATTATCACTTGGAAGATCTGACTCTATTTTCAATACTCTAACAATTGAATCAAAATAAAATCATGAATTTCGTTACGAGATCAGAACGAACATTCAATGTTTGCGTTCTATATAATAGTTTTTGACACAATTGACTCAATCACTCATACATACAAACAAACAAAATGAGACACTTGCACGCAATCAGATTCACTAAAAAAACACACAAACGATATTTTTATTTTAAAAAAATTCTTGTTTTCATTATGTTCTTGAATGCTGACACTATTATTGATAGATTTTTTTTCTTCAAATAAACGTTTTTTCACATTAATAAATTCCCTTCGTTTTCATCGTCCGAAAAAATTGGTTCGCTGCATAAAAATAGTACGATGCAATTTTAAGAAAAAACTACCTATTATTGAGTTTTCAGCGGTTGATTTTTATTTATCGATTTTCAATATGCTAATCGGCCACACATTCTTTGGCCTAGAGATCTACAATTTTGGTTCCAATGTCTCGACCAACACAATTTTAGACTTTTCCATTTTTTTTTTTTGCTTCGTTTCTTGTATGTTGTGTGTGTCGTCTAGTATTAAGCAAGACATCAAAAATAACACTGTTACCGATTCGCTGTATATATTATTGCTAACACTGTATGGTGTAAATGTTTGCGTGCACTTCATACATATTGAAATAAGTCCATTTACACTGCAAATACTGGCACCGAATGTCCGAAAGAGCAAAAAATAAATAGCCGCGCATATCTTGACACATTCCGTTGCTATTAGTAGCTGTCATTTTGCTTTACTTTTCTTCCCTTTGCTTTCTTTTTATGCATTCAATGTGCGTGAACACGACTAACCAGGGTTGCGTTCACTGAATCACATCTATGTCTAAGTACAGTCAATTCAATGAATGAGTTCAATGGTTTTTTGTTTCTTTTCTCACAAGAACGGTAATAAAATGCGTTATTTATCTCATTTTTTTTTAAATTTGTTCATTATCATGAATGCAAAACAATTTATTTTTCTGAATGAAATTTTATTGCGAAAAAATTTAAAAAAACAAATTTTAATCATCTTTTGCATACTGTTGCAATAAATGTGTTATTTCGATATTTTGTTGACGTAAAAAGTTACATTCGGAAATTAACTTTTTCCTATTCTTCAATATCTAAAATTAAAAAAAAAATTGACAAAATAGACAAAAGAAATAATTGGATGTCGAAAAACAAACCTGTAAATATCGAAGTTGTCCGTTAACAAGTGTGTCCCAAATCAATTCCAAATCATTTGGAATTGAAGATACATAGTCATTCCAGAATTGTTTTACCTCATTCAAATCAATCAAATGCAAGGGAATTGGAGCTTCATTCGAATTATTTTTTGGAATTTGTCTTGATGGCAGCGCCTTTGTATCGAGATCAATTAAAATTTGTTGCATAATTATTGGAATCATATGCTCTTCAACGAACAAATTTGTAAATTTATGATGATCCTCAACACATTCACCGGACGGATCTGTTTCATATGAATTTCCATTCGTTTCGGAATATTTTTTCGAACAGTAAATACATGAGGCATACGGAAGAAAGTAGTTTTTTAGCATGTATATATTTTTGGAGTTATTCATACCAAGTGCCTGATTACAATGATAAAATAATGGTTCTGAAAACATGTCAAGCATTCGGATTTAAAATAAAAAAAATACCGTAAAAATATTATCGATCGTGATAATTCGTTTTTGTTCATCATCATCAATTAAATTTAAAATTTCCGTAAACTTTTCTCCAAGCATCCAATTCATTCGGCTTGAGATCTGTTCGCTAATCGTATCAAAAAAATCGGAAACGATATTTTCCTGTCCGCAAATGTCATCGACTTGATTTTTAAGCGATTTGATTGAATTGAAATCTAGATTGTTCAAAAGTTACACTTTTTACTCAACAAAAAAAAAATCGTTAAGAATAAATATCAACTTACCGTCGACACACTGTGTTCGTGTAGCATCTATGGCTGATAAAATGACCTGCAATTGATTTGGCCGCAATGATTTCTCCAAAGAAAATGGTTCCCATTGAAGGCCCAAATGTTTCTCATAAATAATTTTATCAATAATCATCAAATTTTCCAATTTCGAATCGAGGTTGGCTTCATGAAGTTTCCAAATGTGCTGAAACTATGGAAAAGTTATACAAAAAAAAAATCAATTTTCATGAAAAAAATGTCGTTATTCCAATCGAGTACCTTTTTATCATCACTTTCATTGAAAACATTAATTTTATATTCAAATTCTTTAATAGTTGCATACAAATTGAGAGCATTATGTGTTTGCCGTTCAATATCGATTGTGTGTGCCATTTTCGTTTCATTTATCCTTTTGCGTAACATTGCAATGCAAGAGCGCATTTGAATAAGGCGATTTTTCTGTTTATTTCTAACAACAATATTTTCGGACGCTCTTTTTTGCAACACATAATAATTGTACTTTAACTGTTCCGTATTCAATTCAATTTCAGCTTTGGTGCGTTGCACTTTTTGTTGCACCAAATCATTATCTCTGTCCAGTTTGATGCGTGTTTTTCGATTGATTTCTTCATGCTCCAATCGCGTGGAGACAATTTCACCATAATACCTTTCCTTTCGTTCGAGTAAATCATTCAAATTTTGTTCACTGTCGGTGGTTCGGTCATCGTAGAGATTTTGCCATTCATTGCTGTGAAACAATTTAAAGGCACGACGTTCGCTATCAATACTTTGATGTAAAAGTTCAAGATGTTCTAAATAAACCGATTTCATGACATCAATTTGCTCGTCAACACGATCAATTAGTGATTGTATATCGCCTTGTTGTTTCATTTGATCGGTATTGTATGTATTACTCGCTTTGTTTAACGCATTTTGAAGTTCAAATATAATTGCATCTTTTTGTTGCATCAAATTTTCAATACGCTCATTTTGATGACACAAACGTTCATTCAATTCCATTGGATCTGATATTTCAGCTAATTCCGTCCATCGTTTATTGATTACGCCTATTTTGGATGTCGCTTCTTCAGACTCTTGCTGCAAATCGGTCAGTAAACAGTGTCGTTGCCGATCTTCTTGTAGACGACGACTTGCTTCACGTCGCTCATTTGCCAATTTAATATTCGTAATCAACTCTGTGCCATCACATAGAAGATCGTTTAGTTGTTCTTTCGTCGTATTTAATCGTTTATCGATTGTTATCTGATTTCCATAGGCATCCAAGCTCTGATGGGCTTCCCTGTTGAGTAAAAAAAATCGTATATTGAATACCAATCAACAACGAAACGAATAATGATACAGACACATCACGCGCAATTCGCCTTTTTTGATGTACATTTTCTTTGATTTTCTCCAAAATTTTATACGTCTCCCATGATTTTATAAAATTCCCATTTTCTTCAGTGGATCCTTCCATTTTTCTAAACTAATCTCACAAGATTTATATTTGACAACAAATATTTCAATAATTCGCCATAAATTACATCTATCTATCGATTAAATAGAATTGTATTTTACTTGGCAACCGGATTTGTTATTGGCAGCCAAATAGATTTGAGATTCAAAAAAATTGATTAAAAAAATATTTTGGTTTCAAACTATTCAGGCATGAATATTATTTGATGATTTTATAAATTTGATTTAACATCAATTAAATAAAACTAAATGAATTTTTCTTCCCTCGGTCTTAAAAGATATTTGAATTTGAATCATATTTTAAAAAATTTATACAAAAAAAATAGTCTTGGAACAAAAAAAAAACACTTGTAAGCCTTTTGCGAGTTTTTTTTAATTCTCTAAGTTAATTTTTTGGAAAACAAATAAAACCCAAAAGACCAAGATTTGAATTTGAATCATAAACACCACTATTGACATTTTGATAAATGTCAAAACAAAAAAAAACATTCTCAAAAGCTAACTGAACATGAATTGTGACATTTATTTCATTTAAGGTTAGAAATAAAATCATAATAAAAATAAACTTTTCAATATCGAAATGTCTTCACAATATAAGAAATTTTTACGATTATTAGAGAGCTGGCCGGTTGACACTACAAAACCTGGCAGGTATGTTAAGTCGATGATCTTTTAAAACCTTCTTGATTTGAATTAATTTGTTAAATTTTTTAAGAAATCTCGGCGAATACTTGCGAAAGCAGTTGAAAGCATCATTGAGAGCTGGAAATGATTCGTTTGATGTTGCAGTGTCTATGGATAAGCAATTTCAGGCTCTTGAACGCATTTCGAATAACGTACATTTTAATAAATACTCTCGGTTACGGCAGTCAACCGCAACTGGATTGAATAGCGAACAATGTAAAATTATGATATCGGAAACATCATTAAACTACTTTGCTGAACAATCAAAAGGTCCATTTATAAATTTTGTCAAGAATAAATTACAGCGCAAAAAGTAACAGCAACTAGTTAATAGTTTATAAATTATGAATAAAAAAAATTTATTGAACAAAATCGCTGGGTTTTTCATTATTCCTTCATAACATACATTATTAAAAACATTTGAAATATCAATTCCTTTCCACAGGGGCAATATGACAAAACATGTCACTTTATGTTTATAATGATGATGACATAACCTAAATTAAAATTGAACAGTAGTTTGATTCATACAGAACATACAGAAGGAAAATGAAACTTCTGAGGAGTACGTTTTGTTTATTAAATTGCAACAGAAATGAAATGTTTCAACGCATAAATCGTTTCTTTAGTGATTCAAAAATTAATGATAAAAAACCTGAAGTAGACCTGAAAGAGCAAAATACCAAACAAATACAAGAAGAAACAACATCCGAGCGGCAGATTGTCAGTCCGGAAAAAACAATGGAAAGTGGCATTGTAATATCGGCATATAGCACAGTATGTATCATAACAACAATTGTTGTAGTTAATCAAATAAAAACAAAACTTGTAATTTATATTTTGTCATTTTCAGGTTGGATTTCGATTAAATCGTGTAATTAAAGTAATCGGACCAATAATTGTGTTTCCGAAAACCGTATTCTCATGGCATATTGAAAGTTTTGACCGACTAGATTCCGATTCACTGATGATGTTTGGACTCATACAACCACGAATCGAAACATTAATTATTGGCGCTGGAAATTATGAAACATCTACATCAGAAATGGGTAAAAATATATTGGAAATATCGCAAAAACATAAAATTAATGTAGAAGTTCTTACAACTGAATTGGTAAGTAAAATTGTTTCTACTATGTGCAGTATATGTAATTGTGAATAATTTTTTTTTTTTTTTTTTTTTTGAGCAGGCATGTACACAATTCAATTATTTGAATGCCGAAGGCCGAATGATAGCAGCAGCTTTAATTCCACCAAAAGACACACTTTTTGGAGATGACGATAATTTCCAATCATTAGATTTTGATAATAAACTGTATTCAATCGATAAAACGCACAGTTCAGCAAATGATCTAGCTCAAATTTTTACTGGAAGCAAAATAAATTGAATAATTTTTGTGTGTGTGTTGAAATCTTTAATAAAATGATAAATGTTGATGACATGGGTCGTTTTTCTCTCGTCAAATTCAAATTATTCCACATAGATTTCTTCTTCTTTAACATCACTAGTTTGGATGTTACTTGTATTATCTGTTTCAATGCATTGATTGGGCTCAGCAGGAGTTGGACAGTATTTATTACTTGCGTAATGTTCTTTTATGTATTCGCCACCAAATTCCATGTAATCACTCTTTGTTGTAAGAAATTCCTTGAAATTATTTGAATTCGCAAATTGTTGTGCGCCGCACCAGGCATCCAAATTTACATTTTTTGCTACAACTACATTATATGCGGTCTGGAATGGGCGAATTTGCATCATTTCACGATTGAGACGCTCCTTCAAGCCTGCCGAACGAATAAAAAAAAATATTCAATCAAACAGGTATTCAATTGTGTAATAATTTAATGTAAACCTTTAAAATTCGCACATCCGCCGGTTAAAAATATATTCTGCGCAAGAAGCAATTGATCTTCGGGTGAGAATTGTTTCAATACATAGTCTATGGTCTCTGTGATGCCTGCTTCAGAGATTCCAATCATCGATGGTTGAAACAGAAGCTCCGGCGCTCTTATCGATTCGAGGCCCAGATGAAGCTGTAACGACAATTCAAAATTAAGCAAAACGATAAATGATTGAAACAAAACAAAAAATATTTATAAAAATTGTAACGACTTCGCATGAAGTTGTCTATGAATTAAATCAATGTGACATTTCAAGATTTTTACATAACCTCACAAACAAACAAAACTATCGACAGTGTTTTCATAATATTATTCAGTTTACAATTAAAAAAATCATCATCATGTTTAAGTTAGGCAAAGAGATATTCTTACAAAATGGTTTATTGTCGCGACAATTTAAATCGAATAAAATGCACGTTTCATTTGTAAAACGAGCATATAGCGCTAGTTATGAAGGTGACGGTAAAACAAAGGTCAAAGTTTTGAATATTGATCCAGAAATGGGATTAATGGTCAATTCTTTTAGTGAAGTAAGTGTTTAAAACCGTTTGGCATTTGCATGATACTGATGATGACTATCATTTTCAGCTTGGTTTTACGCTTAATAACAAATTCAAAATTGTTGGACCGATGGTGATATTTCCGCGCACAGTTCTCTCATGGAATGTTAATTCAGTGGATGATGTAAGCGAGAACTCAATGCGATTGCTATTGGCACTCGAACCAAAATTAGAACTTTTAATCATTGGTACTGGTGATGTTGAAGTCACCCCCGAATTGACCCGAAAAATTGCGTCGATAGTAAAACCGTTTGGAATTCGAATTGAACTACTGAAAACTGAACAGGTTTGTGCATGAATGTTTACATTTTGATTTTTCTCATATGATTCAACAATCATTTATTCGATATTTATAGGCCTGCACAACCTTCAATTTCATGAATGCAGAAAGTCGTTTTGTGGCTGCCGCAATGATTCCTCCAAAGAAAATTAAATTCAATGACATGGGACTATTGCAAACGGCCGAACGACAAAAACAACTTTATGGTCCAGACGAAGATATCACATTGAAACTTAAATCTTAAATACTCTTGTATATAAAATAATAGTAATAAAAGAAAAGTGTTTGATTTACTTGATAGTATTCGGCTGCACATTCCTGTGTAATTTGTGGTTCTTCGAAAGATGGATCATGATTTCGTAATATGGAATCAAATTCAATGAGTTTCTCATTCTCAACATCACTATCGCTGTCATCATCTTTGCTGATTGTCTTATAAACATCCCAATCTTCGTCCCGCATTCCAAAATCGTCATCATCCTTTTCCTTACGTGCCAATTGTGAAATAATTCGCATTCGTTCTTGTGCTGCAACGGTTCGACGCTTGGCCAAATCTTGTTTTCGTTGTTTTCTTGAATTTCGACGTTCCACAATTGCGGCTCGTTTTCGTCGAATATCAACCACCTAGGGATAATCAGAAGAAAAAAATGGAATCAATGGAAATTAATCAACATGTAATGGAACAGAATGGAATTAAGTCGCTCACCCACGCTTCAATACTCATATTGTTTGGCGGTTGTGGAATCTTCTCTTCATATGAGTTATTTGCCATGGTTTCGGTTTGATTCATTTTCTGCATTGCGCGATCAACACGATTTCTCACCGCTTGAATGATTTTCTTAAGAAAAATAAATATATGAATGAGTTAATATATTAAGAAACATACAAACAAATACGTAGGTTGCTCCATATTTTTTTTAAAAATGGTACTTATAGTGTTGCCCGATGTAAACCATTGTCATATTCGTAAAGTTTGATGTTTTGGTATGTATTCGTGCCCTGAACCTTTTGTCGTACGAACGCTATTTGTATTGTTTACAGTGACTGGTAAACTGCGACTCAACAAAAAAATGAATTTTACACGTGAAGATTTTCGTAAAATGATTTACTGCGATTTTCGAAGTAAATTATCTCAACAACAGTGTTTCGATCGACTTCATTTGGCCTTTGGCAATGAAGCACCAACCCTTCAGACAATTTATAACTGGTACCGAGAATTCCGTTGCGGTCGTAGTTCGCTCAAAGACGAGTTTCATACAGGTCGTCCAAAATCGGCTGTTGTGCCACAAAACATCGATGCTGTCAGAAAACTGATTATGGAAGATCGTCATGTGACCTACCGTGAGATTGAGGCATCTTTGGGCATTTCATCCCACAGCATACATACAATTTTGCATGAACATTTAGCCGTAAAAAAGATTTGCTCTCGTTGGATCCCACATAAATTGACCGATGAACAAAAAATGGCTCGTGTGAGTTGGTGTAAAGAAATGCTCAAGAAATTCAATCGTGGTGATTCAAAATCCGAGTATTTTATCGTCACTGGTGGCGAATCATGGATCTACGCGTATGAGCCCGAAACTAAACAGCAGTCGACTGTATGGGTCTTTCAAAGTGAAGATAACCCAACAAAAGTTGTTCGAGCTCGAAGTGTTGCGAAGCAAATGGTCGCCTGTTTTTTCGCGATAAGTGGTCATGTGGCAACCGTTCCACTAGAGGATCGTAAGACCGTCAATTCTGATTGGTATACCACCATTTGTTTGCCCGAAGTGTTTGGTGAAATAAGAAAAAACAACCACCGTCGCAAAATAATTCTTCATCACGATAATGCGAGCTCTCACACATCTTTTCAAACTACTCGATTTTTGACCGGTCAAAACATCGAACTGATGGGTCATCCACCGTACAGTCCTGACCTGGCACCCAATGACTTTTTTTTGTTCCCAAGCGTGAAGAAAAAACTACGTAGTCAACGATTTTCGACACCAGAAGAAGCAGTTGAAGCGTTCAAAACACACGTTTTGGAGATATCAGTTTCGGAGTGGCACGAATGCTATGACAAATGGTTTCATCGAATGCAAAAGTGTATCGATCATCTCGGGGAATATTTTGAAAAACAATAAAACCATTTTCGACAAAAAACAACTGTGTTATATATGTTTTTAAAAAAAATTATGGAGCAACCCTCGTAACGTTTAGATCTCAACCTCTAATTCTTCGCGATTGCTTAACAGATTTTGTCGCAGTCCCTTCTGATATTCCTTCATTTCTCCACGTTCGTAGCACCTTTTGATGTTTATCAATTTTTCAAGTTGCTGTCGATCTTCATTCAAACGCTCTTCTCGCTTTCGCGCATTCATCTCCACAAGCCTTTTGGCCATTTCTCGCTTCTTCTCGTTCTTTTGTTCAGCTGATTAGTATAAAGAAAAAAAAAATCTTTCAAAATTCATATGTATAAAAATGAACCGCGAAAATGTCAACCTGTGAGAGTGACGTTTGTTGAATTAACCGGCGCATTGTAGGGTAATTGAATTTTTTTCACATTCTTCTCATAGAATTCCAACGATGACCACTTCTTAAGCTCTTCCAAATAATCGTATGCAACGCTACAATGTGTATGAAGAAGCCATTCAATTCGACTCAATGAAATAGCATTCACATGAACTGGATATTTTAATTGTAAAAGCCGATGCAAAAATGTTATAATTTGAAATCCACCCAGATTTATTCGACGTATTTTTGTATACTGAGCAACACCGTTCAACACCGGAATTATATGAATCGTATAATATCCAATCGAAACGATTAAACCATTTTCACCCAAATTGTTATGCTTAAAACTAAACAAAGAATCGATGCCATAGCAAATGGCCGGCACATCGTAGCATTCAAACAGCAACTCAGACATAACTATTTAAAAAAAAAAGAAGCGAAATTGTGAATAATACGAGAAAAAATAGTTACAAAAGGAATGAGATTAGTAGTATTCTTACGTTGTCTACAATAATTAGGATTGGCAACACATTCTGTCAACACAATTGGATGATTTACACAATTTTCGGTATCAATGGCCAAATGTTTGAATATATCGTCGAATATTTGCTCCTGGTTGTAGTAGTGAGTCACGACATTTCGATCAAACTAAAATGATCCAATTAAAGTGTTTCATATTGATTCAAATAATTATAACTATTTATTTTAAACTAACTTGTGTACGAAGTTGGTATCGCATGGCTTCAATGTTAACAATGTCATTGCCAACTTGTGTTGGCTGAACGAGCGGAAGTTCACCGTCTTTTTTCACTTTTTCCCTTCGAGGTTTTGCGATTAAATTTCGAAAAATCATCATTGGATTTTCGCTGGTGGCCCAACCAACACGACATTCGTACGAACCTAAAAACAAATAAATGGATTCATTTTTAACCGGCAACTTGGACTTATTATTTTACATTTACCATTATCAATTATTAATGGAGTTTGATTTGCTTTTGTGTGTTCTTTATATTCGTGAATGATGTCTGGGACGATTTTCAATCCTTGCAATTCAAAAATACTCATTTTTAGAAAAAAATATATTTTAGAATGCTTTAACAATGTATGAAGCTAAAATTATGTTTATATCTGGAAAAGGAAAACGCACGCATGTCATTTATCAAAGACGTACACACACTTGCGTTCATTTGACGCAGCGTTAACATTGACTACAAAAACAGTTTTTTTTACTCCATAAATCGAAACAGTTTTATTATTGATTTTCTTTTTTGTAAAAATAGTGATGAAATTTGAGTTATTTAAAAAAATATCATTAAAATTATCCATTTTAAATGAAGTGAAAAAAGAAAATATGAAATACGCGAGAATCCATTGCCATGAAGTTGGCATCATATCAAGAACTGTCAAAAAAGCTTTGAATGTATTGCCTGAAGTATATATGTCTGAAAAATATACGCGATCTCAAACCTGACATGTCTGAAATATATGAGAATACACGCGAAATAGATTTCTGAAATACATTTGGGAAATGAAAAATATGGTCGACATAACAACTCACATATTTTTCATTAGTTTTGAATTGTTCATTTTGATATCGAAAAAAGTGAAGTCGAATGATATATTGAATTTCATTGTATAAATTAATTTACAACAAAAGTGACGCCATCAAAAATCATTTGTATTTACAACGAAATTTAATCGCATATTGAAAGTAAACGGCAGCCCATTTATTGATGAAATACGTCAAAAATTAGCTCTATTTTTTCTCGTATAGAATAAATTGTTATCAAATTTTATACATAAAGTGTGTTCACAAGATTGTATTCAATTCAAACCATAGCATTGTGCATCATTTCAATCGAAAATGTCTGATTCTGAAGTGAGTAATATGTCGGACAGTGGCTCAGATGCACGAAGTGATGTTTCAAATCGAAGCGGTACACCACGAAGCCGAAGTCGATCATGTACGTAAAAATAATAATTCAACCATAAAAATTTGAATATCATCAAGCATTAGAGACTTGTCAACGAATACCAACGAACGAACGGCTCATTTTTTTTTTTGTTTTTCGTTGAACTGTAGCTATACAGTTGGTCGTTTGTTCATACCGTTCGTTCGTTTCGTTTCGAAAAATATGAAAATGATAAATTTTATTTGTGAAATTTAAAGTAGATTATTTGCTTTGAATTTTAGTTGAAAGTCAAAAATTTAAATATAAGTCATAAATAAATTTGCATTGTAAAAGTATGTAATAATATAAATTTCTTTATCTTCTTCAGATTCTCGGTCTAAATCACGCTCCAGATCACGTTCAGGTTAGTTTTAAATAAAAAGAAATGAATATTCGTTGTCCCAAGCATTTGATGACGTTGAATATTTTGTATAAAATCCGTTCAACTGTATACATTGGTATAATCCGGTATAATCGATAGGTTCACGATCTTCAAATGAAGAAATTGAGGATGAAGAAGAGCCAGAAGGCGAAGACTTGGATGATTCAGAAGAAGAAGATGACAGACCCAAGAAAAAGAAGAAGAAGGAACGTTATGGGTAATTTAATGATGCAATGACCATAAGTAGAAACCAATTCGATTGAAATATATTTTAATTGATTTTCGATGCAGTGGATTCATTATCGATGAAGCAGAAGTTGATGATGAAGTGGACGAAGACGAAGAATGGGAAGATGGAGCCGAAATTGGAATTGTAAATGAGGTTGATGAGCTTGGGCCAACTGCTCGTGAAATTGAAATTCGACGTCGTGGAAATTTATGGGAGTAAGTTGTATATATTTCCATCAAGAAATTGCGCAAATATTATGATATCTAACTGATTTCGTTTTTTAGTACACAAAAAGAAGATGAAATTGAAGAATATTTGCGGAAACGTTATGCTGACGAGTCGATTGCACGACGACATTTTGGTGATGGTGGTGAAGAAATGTCCAACGAAATCACACAACAAACATTATTACCAGCTATTAAGTATGCAAATTGATGACAAATTATTATTTGAACAAAGAAATTTAACTGAATGTTGTACATTACAGAGATCCAAATTTATGGATGGTAAAATGTCGAATTGGCGAAGAAAAAGCAACAGTCTTGCTATTGATGCGTAAATTTTTAACTTTCCGCAATACCGACGAACCATTGCAAATAAAATCGGTTGTGGCACCAGAAGGTGTAAAAGGTTATATTTATGTGGAAGCATACAAGCAAACACACGTCAAAGCGGCCATAAATAATGTTGGAAATTTGCGTCTTGGACAATGGAAACAAGAAATGGTACCGATTAAAGAAATGACCGATGTTTTAAAAGTGGTCAAAGAACAAACTGGACTTAAGCCCAAGCAATGGGTACGTTTACGTCGTGGCCAATACAAAGATGACATTGCACAAGTTGATTATGTTGATATGGCACAGAATCAAGTGCATTTGAAATTATTGCCACGCATTGACTACACACGTTTGCGTGGTGCATTGCGAACAAATCAGCCCGAAGCTGATAATAACAAACGTAAATTGAAACGACGACCACCGGCAAAACCGTTCGATCCAGAAGCAATACGGTAATACATAAATTGATAATGACTTGATGAAATTGTTTCTATAAATCTGAATCCATTCTTAGGGCTATTGGCGGTGAGATTACTTCCGATGGTGATTTTTTGATTTTCGAAGGAAATCGTTATTCGCGCAAAGGTTTTCTCTATAAAAACTTTTTGATGTCAGCCATTTTATCTGAAGGTGTTAAACCGACACTTGCCGAATTGGAACGATTTGAGGAGCAACCAGAAGGTGAGCATATTTTCCAACATATTATAAATTTTGAATTAATTTTTTTATTTTTCATTCGACAGAAATCAATATTGAACTGGCTGTTTCAAGTAAAGATGATCCCACATCAACTCACTCATTTTCAATGGGAGACAATGTGGAAGTTTGTGTCGGTGATTTGGAAAATTTACAAGCAAAAATTATTGCAATCGACGGCCATATGATTACGGTTATGCCAAAACACGAAGAGCTAAAAGATGCATTGATTTTTAAGGCGAATGAATTGCGAAAATATTTTAAAACCGGTGACCATGCAAAGGTATTGGCTGGTCGTTACGAGGGTGAAACTGGTTTAATCGTTCGAGTTGAACCATCGCGTGTTGTTCTCGTGTCCGATTTGACGATGCACGAATTAGAAGTGCTACCGCGAGACTTACAACTGTGCACAGATATGGCAACCGGTGTCGATTCATTGGGTCAATTTCAATGGGGAGATTTGGTGCAACTTGAGTAAGTCATTCGTATTCATTTGTAAATACATTCAATTATTCTAAAATAACTAATTAAATTTTATTGCTTCAAAAAAACACAGTGCACAAACTGTTGGTGTCATTGTTCGATTGGAACGCGAAAATTTTCATGTGTTACAAATGCATGGCAAAGTAATCGAATGCAAGCCAACTGCATTGCAAAAACGACGAGAAAATCAGAATACGGTTGCATTGGATTCCGAACAGAATCAAATACGCCGAAAAGATATTGTTAAAGTTTTGGAAGGGCCACATGCCGGTCGGGATGGTGAAATAAAGCATCTGTATCGTAGTTTGGCCTTCTTACACTCACGAATGTACACAGAAAATGGTGGAATATTTGTATGCAAAACTAGACACTTGAAATTGGCCGGAGGCAACAAGAACAACACCAATTTGACTAATCCAATGGGAATGATGGGATTCTCGGTATGAAAAGAATAATCAAAACATAATTCGATTGATTGACTTGTTAATATTAATTGCATGGTTTTTTCTTTGCTTTAGCTTATGTCGCCAAGAATTCAGTCACCAATGCACCCGGCTGGTGGAAGAGGTGGCAGAGGAGGTGGAATGCGTGGCAGAGGCGCTGGCCGCGGTGGAATCTCACGTGATCGTGAAATTATTGGTAAAAGCATTAAAATCACAGGCGGCTCGTACAAGGGCGCTGTTGGAATTGTCAAAGATGCTACAGCTGCTACGGCACGTGTTGAATTGCATTCATCATGTCAAACGATATCAGTTGATCGTAATCACATTGCCGTTGTGGGTGCACCAGCCAAAGATGGAAGCATCACTGTTTACGGTCGTACACCATCTCGTACACCATATGGATCACAAACACCGATATACATGGGTTCGAAAACACCATTGCATGGAAGTGCTACGCCACAATATGATGGCAGTCGAACTCCATTGCATGGTAGCATGACTCCATCTCATGATGGCTCAATGACACCACGAACTGGTGCATGGGATCCAACAATTACAAATACACCAGCCAGAAGCACAGACTACGATTATTTGGAGGATCCATCACCAAGTCCTGGCTACAATCCAAACACTCCTGGATATTCAATGAATACACCATTTGCTCCACACACACCTGGAAATATGTATGGCTCAGATCAAGGATACAGTCCATATCAACAAAGTCCAAGTCCAAGCGCATCATCTTATCAAATTGGTCATTTGGAGACACCATCTCCAACTGCTTATTCACCAAATACACCAAGCGTTCCGCCATATTCACCTTATAACAATCCACAAACACCGGGCGCCGGATTGGACCAACAGATGGGCGATTGGTGTTCAACCGATCTTCAAGTCAAGATTCGAAGTCACACCGATCCCGCATTGATTGGACAAACGGCTACAATAAAGACCGTCAACAATGGTATTTGTTCAGTATACTTACCAGCCGAAGAACGAACAGTTGCAGTTGAAAGTGACCAACTAGAACCGATACCGCCAGCTTCGGGTGATCAATTCAAAGTTATTATGGGCGAAGACCGTGAATCCATTGGTATGGTTCATTCCATCGACAACAACAAAGTTATATGTACGATTAATGATGAAATGGCATACAAAACGCTATCGGAACTTTGTTTGATTTAAACTTTCTTTTTCACATTTCGATATATTTTTTTTCTTTTAATTTAATAAAGTTGGCTATATTGCCTTTGAATAAACTATAAACCGAAAGAGGTACACATAAGAAATATCACAGAAACTTTATGGATTTAATGCCATGAATAAAATGCAATTTAAAGGCACTTAAAGTTTTGTTCTACTTTTTTTACTTGGGTTAATGGCGGTGGCTAAGGTAAATGACGAAAAGTTAATTACGAAGGAGTCTGATCAGAAGCTAGGGGACAGACACCAATGCTAGTAAATGCTATTTTACTATATTTTTGTGAAAGAAAAAAATGACCTTCTAGTCATTTTATAAACGGTATCAAAGACATATTCGTGAAGTAGAATCACTTTGTGTCAGCACACGTGTATGAAGATTTTTCAATGTATGTGTGATGCGGTCGGCTTGTTGTGCTTGCAGTTACTACAGTTAAGAGTCGTGTGTGTCAGTTGATAGTGTCGCTATGGCTTGCTATGTTAACAGTTTAAACAAGGCACATTATCTTCTAAAACAATATTTCTTTTAATCGAAAATATTTACACAGTTTTTTCCACATTACGTCATGGGTTCTCGAAATAAGCGCTCACGGGCATGTGTACGCGCTGCGTTCAAAATATTCAAGTAAAATTCATTCGACTATCTAAATTTTCTCAAGCAATGGGAGGAAATGACAGCAAATTTTAAAATTGGCGCGCTGTTTAGTTTCGATTTGAGTTGTAAAATTACATTGACGTCCCCTTTGAAATTCGGTGCGCCACCGTCGGCTCAAAGAGACTTGAAGTCTTCACATCCTCTCATTGTTCTCAAGTAGTAATAAAGTGTATTTATTCTCAAAACTATTAAAGAGCAAACACTTGTTTATTTTCTCTGATGTTTTATTTTTTCCAGCCCAAGAAAAAGTGAATACCCAAAACACTATTAACACGAGTTCATAATTTAAAATTAACAAATTTGCCATGATCATTTGCTAGTTTTTAAGTGAGCCGGAACATTTTCTTCCGATATTTGAAATTGAATGACAATTGCAACTGAAAATTAGGAATGAATAATCAAATAGCCGTGTTTTATCAAATACCATACCATCATTAAGTCTCACCGTAAGTTGTTATTAAAACAATAGTCTTAAAAGGGAATTATTATAATTCGGTCAGTTTCAATATAAACACAAAAAAATGAACATTTCCTCCGATTTTCTCATATTTACCGATTTCATAAGAGCATGGTTGAATGTAAACATCTGCTTCATTTTAATTTCGATGGGTTGTTTTCGAATTTGAAGTGAAAAAATCCGAATGAATCTTTGATAATCACGATCGAAATAATTTGAAGGTGTGTGCAAGGCATTTGAAACAGACGCACCCTGATTGAAAAAAAAAACCAAATGTTGCTTCAATTTTTCCACACAATGATAGTTGAACGCTTACCGTATTTTGACATCGTTCCGAGATCATGCAAAAATACCAAAAATTTACGGTGATTGATATGATGAAGCAAACAATTTCTATAAATAATAAATAAATGATTTGGATGATGGAATTTCTCAAGTTAAATAACTAAAAGACGAACGGAAATATCTTACGAATAATCATGTTTCTTGATTCGTATATTTTGATGTTGATGTAAGCCCAATACGAAGAGTTGATCAAATCCAATGAAAATTCCACAAGAAATGTCAGCAATGTCCATCCAAAACAACTGCTCAAAAGATTCTTGATGATCCATATATTTGAATAAATATCCCTTAAATATCGAATTTGTTCACTCGAATGTGACGATGAGCCGATGACATTTCGACGATAATTTTGTTGTTGTCGTTTTAGTAAAAAATTTAAATCGAATAAAATGTTGTTCAATCCATTTATGTGGAAGGCCAATTGGCATCTTCTCACCCGAATAATAATAACTGCCAAAGCTCGATTCAATAAAAAAATAAACTTATCGAAATCATTTCCGGGCAGCGAGTAAAATGAATATGAAAAAGACACACCGGAGCTGATTATGAAAAACGTCATCGTATGCCAAATATACTTTTTTCGTATAATTTCAAAATTTGTGACATAATTTAATTTTGTGGCAAAGCATTGGTTTATTTCATTCAGCTTTCGATAAATTTCCTCTTCGTGTTTTCGTGTAAACAGTGGCTCCAAGTGAGCACATGCTTGAGTTAAAATATTGCCAAGTAAACTCACAAAATTCACATAAAACATTAAACGGCTGTATTTGTGCTGTCCGTCTGGTCTCATTTGAATGTGCAATCCACTAAAAAGAGTGTAAATCAAAAGTGCAATACGCAGTGTACTAAAGGTAAGGAAATAAATCAAACGACCAACACGTTGAGTTGAATAGAAGACGGAATAGTTTGACACACATAACAGTTGGAAAAAGCGTACAAATGGTATCCAAAATAGTTTAAATGCTTGTGGATTATATGAAGTTGACGATGGATACATTTTAACGGTTCAAAAATAGTTTGGAAACTGTTTAGAAATTTCAATCCAATTTCTAGAGCTTGCCGAAGATTTTACATTTCGAATCAATTAAGGTCGAAAATTAGTGTTTGTCATTTTCTAATTTCGATTCATCGAACTATTTGATCGAAATGAAATGATAATAACTATTTAATTTGGCCGGCTGTGGTCAAAACGTATGTAAAAAAAATTGCTTCGAAAATAATCATTTTAAATTTGTTCAATCGAATGGACATAATAATCAAACATTTTATGCAGTTAAAACAACAACAAAAACCACCGCAATATAATAGTCATGTGATATGATCTTAATTACGAGCGCCTAAATTCAACGATGAATTTTCATCGGCAATTTGAAATTGAATAACAATGGCCACATACGTTGTTATCAAGACAATGGTCTGAAATGAAATTGCGTTTAATATCTTTGTGCACATTTTGAAAACTAATTTCAACTGACCGACTTAAGCAGGGCATTATTAAAGGTAAACATTTGTTTCATCGTAATTTTAATGGGCTGCTCCTTTATTTGAAGTGAAAATATGCGAATAAATCTTTGATAATTTGAATCATGGTAATTCGATTGTGTATGTAATGCTTTTGATACTGCTTTTCCCTATAAAAAAAACCCATTTATCTCCTATTATGTCATGATATTCCGACACAAATAATTCTAATAGTTACCATATTCTGACATCGTTCTGATAGCTTGCAAAAATACCAAAATATAATTGCGACCGAGCAGTTATACAGTAAAATATCTAAACGAAAAAAAAAATGAACGAAATTTTTCTAGTAAATTCATGCAAATTTTTCGAAATTCCACCATATGATTACGTATGTTCAAATCAAACGATCCATAAACGGTTAAATTGATATAAAACCAATAAGATGCGTTGATCACCTCAAATGTAAATTCAACGAGAAAAAAGATGAACGACCAGCCAAAACATTCGCTGAACAATGTTATTATGAACCAAATGCTCGAGTAAATTTCCCGAAAATATCGAATATTTTCGCGTGCAAAATTATGATGTGATTGTCCACTTGAGCCATGACAACTATAAATTTGTTGTTGTTTCAATAATTGTTGTAAATCATCTAAAATGTTGCCAATATTATGCAAAAATATTGCGATGTAACACCAACGAAAACGATTTATAATTATGGGAAATATGAGAATTGGTTGCATAAAATATTTATCATGATACAAATCAGGCAAATTAACGAATGAACTTGCAACAGCTGATATGGTGGTTAAAACAAAAGTGATGACCGTATGTCGAATGTATTGTGCACGCCTTGTTTTATAGTCGATCACATGATTGAGCCGCGTTACAAAAATGTTATCAATCATTTCTAATCGGTGGTACATCTTTTCTTCATTTCTTTCATTCAACAATGGTTCCAAATGCGACGAAATATGCGTTGCAAAACCTCCGAGAATACTCAAAGAATTCATGTAATACATCAGAGCACTCTCTTTGTGTTTGGCCGAGCGCCAAGCTTGCACTTCTGGTGCAGTTTTTTCACAATGCAATGCACGTATTATTATCAATAGTATTAGCCACATGTGAACACAAAACACCGTGAGAAAATACAATATAAATAACGACCATTTTAAATTGTTTTGACGGTAATTTGCACGAAAAATCGAATAATGTGAAACACATGTTGCTTGAAATACGCGTGTAAATGGTTTCCAAAAGATTTCAAAATCTTTCGAGTTTGTAGTACTCAATGACTGACTCATGCTGCTATTTGATTACACGACCAACAGTAAACTAAATGACAGTTCAGTGCATGTTCGATGTCATCAGATCGGAAAAATCGATTTAATTATTCAATTGAAAAATGCAATTAGTTATAGTTTTTTTTTAAATTATGAAGGAAATAGCTACATACATCAATTCCATATGCGGTCTACAGAACACAATATCTATCAATGAATGTTACAAACAAATGGTTAGCATGTTACAAATAGTGCGAAAGCATAAATGGTCTATGTTTTTATATTTTAGGTTTAAAAGCTTATTCAGCGACATGTAAATTGTACAAATACAATTAAAATTTATTTCAGGGACGTCGCGAAACCCAAATCATAAAATTTGCAGTGGACATCACATGTTAGGTATTTTTCTTATATACAATAGACTGAGATATTAATTACTTTTGATTTTGTCATTTGTGTTTGTTAAAATTATTTCGAGCTTCAATTTGTATTGAACGGTTGTTTATCATTAAGATTTTTTAGAGAAATAATTCTTTGAAAATCATTTTAGACATATTTTTGACACCGAAAAATATGATTTTGGTTCTTGTCTATCGTATTTTTTGTGAGAAAACATGAAGAATTGAATACTTATTCCAATTTTTTTAAAGAAATTTTTTGCTAAACTTAACCAAATTTGCATTTAAAAAAAGAGTATGCATAACCTGAGTCGTCAATACAACTACCTTAACCTTTTTTTATGAGGCTGTCATTTACCACTCTTATTTTTATGTTTATCAGACTGTATAGTTCGAAGGAAAGTCATCCATTTGCATACATATATGATAGACCCTTTTTCATCTTCTTTTTTGCCTCATGAACAACAAACGAATGAATTTTCTGTGTAGAAAACACCATTTGGACGTATATACCGCTTGTTCTTTGTTCTTAATATCTCAGACAAATTGACATATATTTATTACAAAAATATTCATGGAAAAAATACTTTGTGTTCTTTGTACCTGCATTCAAAAACGAACCTGGAACACATTTACATTTTAAGGCGTCAATATGTCGCACTCTCTATGTTTGATATATTATTTGTATTGAACAGTTCTTCATTTTCAGCTACCCATTATTAGTTCAACATAAGTGATCGTACACTTTGCATCTACTGTCAAAAACGTTAGAAATTTCAACATATTATTTTATTATTTAACTATTAGTTATTTGAATTGTGGGCCTTTGTAAATAAAATCAAATACATTTATTCGGTGATAACTATTTCTTACGTGAATTGCATCGTGGTAATAATATAATTAATGTTGTATTTGTAAATTGACGGGAGTATTGACAATTACGCTTCAGCATGGATATTCCGCCTGCACAGGATTCATCTCAACATATATTCAATGTTCTTAATAATGATTGTATCGATGAAATTTTTTTGCGATTGAAAAAGTTGAAAGATTTTCTGACTGTCGCTCAGGTGTGCAAACAATTCCAAGAAAATGCAAAAAAATGTTTTTCAATTCAATTCAAAAGTCTCGAATTCAATCATTTCATCCATGTTGGAAATCGAAGTGACCGTGAGACTTTACCATTCAAACAAGTAAAAAAAATTCTTTGCATATTCGGTTCATCAATTCAATCGATTACATTTTCAGCAACAGCAGATCAGGAACGTAATGACAATACATTCAAAATGATTATGAATTTTTGTGGTGAAACTTTAAAAGAATTTAGCATCATCAATTACAATCCAAACTTCGAGACCGTCCATTTTTCAGCTCTTGAAAAATTGGAATTATGCTATGCTTTACCGAAAAATTTCACATCACCGGCCACATTGAAAGTGTTATGGATCTGCCAATCGGAATCATTACAATGTGATGAATTGCAACCGTGGTTTATTCGAACTTTACCAAATTTGGAAGAGATTTATTTTGATAGTGTTAATGATCTAACAGATGATATGCTCAATGATTTTTTAAAATTAAATCCAAAATTGAAATGCCTGAAAGTGATTGATTGTCAGCGTTTATCGACGGCGATATTTCAATTTATCGGCACACAAACCAAAAGTCTCATAAAATTAGTTATAAAACTTGCACGCATCTCGGCGACCACGGCGAACGAAAGCGTATTGCATTTGAGACAACTACACAAATTAGAACGGTTGACGTTATGGTGTTCGGTTTCGTTGCAAACAACAATTAAAATGATTGCCGATAATAATATGCCAATCGAAAAATTGTCAATTAAGCTAACGCAATCGCGTAATACCAACGAAAATCTATGGACATCAAATACGCTCAAACATTTGAGAATAACAACTTGGACTGGTGCCATTTTTGACGATGCCCTATTCAATATTTTGAAGAAACAACACGCCCTTCAAACGATTTATATCTACTGCTGGAGAACGGATCGACAAAGTCGAAAAAACTATTTGTCGGCCATTGAAAATATTCTAAAAAATGGAAAGAATTTAACACATATTTTGTCCAAAATTGATCGATTAACAGTCAATTTGAGAAGATACGAATCGATTTTACGACTCACTAAAGGTCGAGCCAAAGTTGAAATTTATGTATTGCAAAAACTCAAGATTGATGTTCCAAAAAATGTTTTAGAAGCGAATCTTGAGTGGTTGGACATTGCACAATGTAAACGTCTTTTTAATTATTGACATTAAATGGACAACCAAACCGATTAAACAACAAACTATTCATTGCCGTTGTATGACCTGGCTCGCTGTTTGAATATTTTTACTTAATAATTCGCATCTTCTTCTCAAATAATTTTTTTTAGGAAAGATAACCTTTATAATCGTTATTATACAAATAAATACTTTTTGCGAACATATTCTTTTTTTCTATTTATTTTTTTTAATACACTATTATAAATTATTTGATTTTGATGAACAACTTAAGTCCACAATTGTGCCTTTTTCATTTGTTGTCAATTGTCGAGATATTTTATCTATATTTCTCATAAATGATCCCGACCGTAATATATTTTTATATAAAAGGATGGTAAAGAAGCAACAATAATTTTATGTACTTTTTCTTTGATTTTATGTTAATCAAACGGCATTTATTTTTTCATTCAATTTCTTGTGAATTTATTTCTTGCGATAGTGTATTCGTTGTTGCGAAAGCCTTAAGTGGCAATTGATGAATATGACTTCTGGGATATGGAGTTTTATCGTAGGAATTAATTTTTTCATAAGTAAGCAGAATACTTCACAATGGAATAAATCGAAATGAAATAATTTTGTTTCAATGAATTCACATAAAAAATTGAGGGCGCCCATTTTTCTAGGGTGGGTAATCAAATTCCGGTCGATTTCAGATTTAAAATATCAAAAAATCGTTTATACCACTAAAATGTACAAATTATTTACAATTATGTACAACAATTATCATGAACATGTACCAACATTTTATTTTTTCAAAATTTGTCTTTTTTTAATGAAATTATCAAAACCCTGAAAATGTTTACCCGAAATTCGGATACCACCAAAGTGAATCTCATTAAAATGTACAAAATATGTACAATTCAAATCACCCACCACATTTGAAAAATTTCAACTGCCCACATTTTTTGGCACCTGGCCGATTAGATTTGAAAAAGGTCTAATACAGGGGCAACTGTATTCTTTTATCCAACACATGGGGCGAAGGTCCTCTAAAAAGAAGTGTGAAAAGAAGAATCGTCAGTCTAAATTGTAAATTAAAACTGAAATAAATGTTGCAATAATAATCTTTTATTGAGTTTTTAATTGAACCAGGTTTACGGGGTTAGTTTCGAATATCGTGATTTTAAATAATACGCTGTATGTTTCTAACTTCAGTAATTTTTTTTATTGTTTTTATTTTGTATAATTAAATATCCTTGTATACATAATTTAATGAGATTTTTCTATATTATTTCACTTCATTGTTCATCGACAACATGTTTGAATTACTGCACTGATTTCGATTCAAAAACGGAAAAAAAATATTGTTCACATTCTATGCAATTGAAAAATATGTTGTATTTGCTGTTTGCTAAACTCGCAACTAAAATTGAAGATGATCAAGTTATCTTTCATTTTATTTTGGATTTCTACAGGCTGTTAACTTCAATAGAGATTGAACTCAGAGGCCCTTTGGTTCAATAATTGCTATGAAATCTATAGATTTTGACAAAAGAATTAAACCATTTACAATTTGAATCGAAACAAATAGTCGCATCTCTTTTGTTACTTTTCCTCTTGACTAATTCATTTTGTTAACATTCATATTCTCTCATCTAATTGACACAAAACTCTTTTTCATTTTTCGTCAAACTTTTCATATATCTGAATTAAAAACACAATTAAGACTGTATGTAACTGAAAATAAAATTAAAAAAAAAAACATTCGGAATAAGTAAAAAAGGAATGGTTACTACCTTTATTTAATTTACGACATTTCAAAGAGAAAATAACAGCTGAAAAAAGAGCCAAAGAAATATGAAAAACAAATGAATCACCATAAAAATCTCACATTTTTGCAAAAGTATTTCTTATCAATGTTCTTATAAGAACTCAAATTCTGATTGAAATTGTTTCGCTTTAAGTTGGGAATAATAAAAGAACGCTATTAAAATGCTGAACGTTAAACATTAAGAAAACAATCCAAAAATAGTTCATTTTTTACACATAGATTTTGAAATCAAACACAGTATTATCGGACGTTTGATTAAAATTAAAAGTTTCTCCAAATTTATATACAGTAACGAATTATTTGTTTGTGTGTATGTCCCATTTTATAAATCTCATCTTGATCTATGGATCAAATGATCAGCAAAAATAAATTGATAATATTGATCGCAAGTAGAAGGGTTTAGTAAATGCATTTCAGATATTTTCTAAATATAATTTTTTTTATCTAGGTCATTTGCATTATTATTATTATCTCTCTTTTGTGTGTATCGGGTTCTCCGATCCGGGGTATGGAGCTATGAGGTGCATAAAAAAGTCACGAATGTTTCTGGTGCGAAAAAAAGCCTTCGGCTATTATCAATACCGACAAATCGTCATAGTTCGCGTCATAAATTCTGTTCAAGGTGCATGGGTGCAAAGTTGTGATAGTCTTTGCTATAGTCATCATAAATGGGTGAAAGATTAAGATTCTGTCACGAGTGTATGTAAAGATGCAACATTGCTTTTTACCTGTGTTTTCCTGATGAAACCGAATTTTTTTCGTTTAGTTTTTGTTTTCATTTATAATAGTTTGCTTCATCTACAAATATTGAATTATCCGCAATCTTTTACTCTGCTGTGTACAACTTCATTACAAAATTCTACAAAGACCATTGACATAGTTATACAGAAAAGAAAAATCTTGAAATGGAAATATTAAGCAATTTGATTTAACTTTGTTCATGTTTCAGTTTGGATGTGTGCACTTTCGAAATATGTTTTTGATTTTTCTCTCCTCTTTAATCTACGAAAAATTCTTCATTCAAAATTCATCATTCCGATTGTTCCATTTAAAAAATTGTCTGCACAAGATTTCAGCTGAGTTTTGGGCATTGCGCTTATGAATAAATAAAGGAGTAGTGCAATTTGATGTTTTTTTTTTTCATTTTTATTTCAATAATTGTTGTGTAATAGAAGTTTTTCCTTGTATACAATTCACATTTCACTTCTCCCTATTCTTCATCAATTTTCTTCGTCTGCAATGTAATCTTTGTTTTTACTCTTTCTTCTTCGGCTTCTTCTTTCCAAATATTAACGATTTATTTTATTGAAATTGGAATGAGCCAGAATACAGACATCGACTTGAAATAAAAATCTATAAAAGTGAAACATAGTGGTTTTTGCTGCGTTTCACTTGTATAGATTTTTATTTCAAGGCGAGTTTTTATTCTAGTCCAATAATTTCTCCTTAATATGTAAATAAACTAAAAGAAGGGAAAAAATTAAACATAAACGAATGCCTCCAAATTGATTTTTTCGATAATTTAATCTCGATTTCCTGTCTAATTTTTGAAATCGCCAAACATTCGCAAAAGGTCGATGATGTTGTTTTTTCCAACTTGGTTGTGTTATTTGTCGAGAAATGGTCACAGGCAGTGGTAATTTGATTCGAGATCTTTCTTTATCAATTATTTTGGCCATAAAGAAACATCATTGATGCAAACAGGCTCATTCGCTGTCTATAAATTGGATCTATATTCGTATAAATACGATACACGGTATAAAACAGTTGCGCAAAACATAATCCATTTTCGAACAGTTAAGACAATAAAATCAAGATTTTGTTTTTTGTTTTTCGAGACACACCATAACTGATTCCAATTGGCATTCGTTAACAGAGAATTAAATTCTGGCTACAGTCGTTCAATAACTGAACGAAAATGTTTTGTCGTTTAATAAGAGTTGTGAGTGTGTCTGTGGCTGTGTGAGCCTCTAGATTTTTTTTGTGTTGTTTTGTGTTATTAGTTTGTACAAACATTATATTATTAGTTTGTTATAATATTTCAAACTGAAATTTCTCGCTATTGAATAGAATTGACCAGAATAATAATAAAAAAGAACAAACCCAACAATTTTCTCTGTCTAAATAGATGCGATCTAGTTGAATTTGGCATATTTTTAAAAAAACGAACGCCACTAAATATTTACTTGTGTTTGTGTATCTCGGTGTGTTGTAAATTATTTTCTCTTTGCTAAATGTTATAAGTTTGATTTTGTTTGTTTGTCTGTTTTTCATCAACTTTAGTTATTCTTTACTCCTTGTTTTTTTTTTGGTTTAATTAAAGCTTGTTTTGTCTCGGCTGTTGTTTTCCATTTTTTAAATGTTATATTATTATCTTCGTCATCGATTCGTGAATTTTCCAAGTAAAAAATAATCAAGAACGAGAAAAAAAATCGCATTGCGTGATTTTATCTCTCTCTTTCCATATTTGCCTATTTCAGTTTTGTCATCGGACATTCAAATATTGCAAGTGAATATCATATCACAATTAAACACTTTTGGATTAATATGTTGACTGCACGGTTTTTTTATTGTTCATAAAAAAAATTACGGAAGATGTCATAATATCTATCTTTCTCTCTCATTTTTTTTTTTCATTTGGTTCAGTCGGTATGGTTTTTGGTGGTTGTTAAATCTTCAAACGAGCCTATTTGTTTCTAAACTAAAAAGATCATTGCATTGGGGGGAGGAAAAAACACACAAACAAATTCGAGATTTCAAACGAACGACCAAGTTCGATTAATTGAATTGAAAGAATGTATGTGTTTGTGTACATTTGAACAATTTGATACGATATATTTGTTTTCTTTTTAATTATTGATTTGGCTTTATTTTTCATATATGTTTTGTGGATGTTTCACTCTCGTTCACGCTTTTCATTTTGTCATTAAATCGTCTGAAAGAAGGAAATCTCTATAGATTTCAATTATAGATTCATTTTGTTTTCTTTACAAGTAACAATGTGTATTTCTTTTTTTTTTTAATTAAATTTTTTGATTTGCATTTTCAAATCTCTATTTATGTCAACATTATCATAAATTTGATTTAAATATCCTACATTTTTTTGTTTAAGTGTGGTTTCTTTTTTTTGTGTGTGTGTTGTATGTGTGTGTGGGTGTGTAGTAATTTTTAGAGCGTAAACACGTCAAAGGCAGAATCTGTCGCAAAAAATTACCGTTATTTTTTTTCTTCTTAGTTATCTTTTTTCTCTTTTTCTTTTCAAAGTTCAAGAGTTTAACTCTGTTACTGGAGGATGTTAGTGAATTTAGAATAGCTGCTTGTTGACTGTAAAAAATAAAGACAACTTCTCCAATTTCGGAAATGAAACGATTGCCGGAGGATTGAAAAGTTCTCGTCTGAAAATTGTAAGAAAATAACAACGATAAAGAAAAACTCCAAACGTTCGTGTCAATTTTGTGCGATGTTCCACATTTAACGTGGTTCGCTCCTTAATTTACAATAATATAATAATAATAATAGTGAACATATAATAGATTATAATCATATGTAATAATTTAGCCGAGAATGAAAGGTGAAAGTAAGAGAGAGAGAGATAGAGCCGAGTCCATTACGAATTTATTGCAAGAAAACATCGCAAAACTGTTCGATCGTCGTCAATAATCAATATGTTTATATTCGAAGTCAATTTGTAATAAACGTTCCACTCGTTTTGGTTACTAGGAGCTGATCAGAGCCATGCGGCAAATCGAGCAATTTTTGTTCGTTCCCCCTCCCTCTCTCTCTCTATCTCTTTCCGAATCATTCTAGTTAGTAAGAGTTAAATTTTCACATTCTACACCGTCTACTGTCAATTACTGTTGCATTCGCTGCATTCTTTTATATTCATTTTTTCTTCATCATTTATTTTCCCTCAAATAACAATAGAATCATAAAAATAGTTAAACATAATTTTTTTTTCTTCTGCATTCATTCACTTTTTTTTTAAATCTTTTTGTTTTTTTCTCTACATTCCATTTTTTTATATAAATATAGTTAAAAGAAAAAAAACGTAAATCACATTGGTCAGAGATTGGCGCTCAAATAAAATTGGATGACAAGGTTTCCTTTTTGTTAGTAATTTCTGCCGTTATACCCCGTTCAACAGGAGAGATAGAGTCTGTCTATTTTATATCCAATATTTTAAATTTTCTTGCCATGTTTATGTTTGTATTTTTTTTTCGTATTTTTTTTTGTCTGTTCTAGTCTCGATGCATTTTATTTGTTTTGTTTTATTTAAATGTAGTAATTTATTTTCGCTCTCTTGAAAATATAAAATTTAATTGTGTTTTTCTCTTTTTTTTTTTATCGCTATGGCTTTTCTTCAAGCAATTTTCTTCTGTGTACTATTCCAATTTTAAATTGATTTGTTTGATTTTTCTATGATTTAGACACATTTTTTTAAATTTATCAATTTGCTGCTGTGACATACATTATTTGGACGTAGATACCATCTAATTTAGAATTTACTGGAACGGGGGCAGTGGGTTGATTTTGGTTTTGCCTCATATTTTCTTCGTTCGGGATTCGTTTTGTTTTCTCTTCAAAGAATTTTTTGTTAAATATATATATATTATAAGATAAGTGTCGTGTCACTCTCTATCTGTCTCGAATAAATGTCCATATGAATGTGTGTACAGCGTGCAAAGTGATAATTTCTTTTTTGTATTTGAAATGTGTTTTTACACGGAGATAGAATTTTTTTCGTTCGTTTTTTTTTTTCAATATTTGTTTATATAAATAGTGCTCGTCCAATTCATCTTGAATTTTAGCCTATCCCCGTTGCTGTTGAGACTGTGGTTGAGATGACGTGTCCGAAATGAGATTTGATCCATTTGTCGATGTGGTGGCCGTCGTATCTGTTAGCTGTGTACCTAATCCCGTATCACCGATCAACGAAACTGTTGTTTGATCATCACTATAATTTACAAGCGTAGTGCCACTGCTACTGCTGGTTGTGACTGAAATGTGACCACAACACGAAAAAAAAAACAGACAAAGGTAAGAAAATTGAGATCAAAGAAAACATGTCAAAATAATGTATCGGTTTTTAACGAATTGACTTTCTTGAATTATGTAAAAAAAAAAAAAATCGGGGGGAAAATGTACCTGTTGCTGCTGTTATTGAAGCAGATGTAGTCGAGGACATATGTATTGTCGTTAAATTTGTTGAGGACTGTAGTAGTGACGTTTGTGAATTTAATTCCGTACTTGGTATCGATGATGACGATGCCGACTGTTGTGGTAATGCGGGATCATCAGTTAATCGCAATGCAATCTCCAAATCACGTAACACATCTGTTTCTTTGGATTCTATTAAATTGAAACGCCTGCAATAAATGTAACAACAAAAATGCTTTAGTTAAATGTATCGTTCAATTGATTCAATGATGGAAAAGTGTTGATTGCAAAATGGAAAACCTTCATATAGAATATGGTGAAAGAGGTTTTCGTGGGCGATAGAAGATATTGTTTACTTACTTATGCAACGCGGTCAAATGGGCAAATGTTAAATTTAAATGTGAATGTAAACCTAACAAAGCAATCTCCCGAAAATGGGCTGCATACAAATGAGCAATCACATGAAATAATAGTCGCAAGATTTTCCTTGCAATGCTTTCGAATGAACTAGGAAATTCGTTGGCATATTTTGTTGGAAATATCGACTCATCGCTAACAGTTTTTTGTGTAAATGTCATTACATAGTCGATGTATTGCGGTGCTGCGACGCGAGTCTTTTTCCCCTTTTCGTCAAACCATAAGTACATTCTGTGGAAAAATGAACAAAAAGAAGAAAAAGAAGAAAAAGAAAACATGGTGGCATTAAAAATTGTCAGTTTCATGAAAATGAATTATATTTGTTGCATGTTGATTCATACCTATTTCCTGGTCCAGTCATATCTGGGCACCCGGATGTTGTACAAAATTCACTAATTGTTCCATACACTAAATTTACATGTTCGAATAGTGCCAATGCTGTGGAAATGAAAACGGAAAAACACATTAATATGACTCATGGGAATTTGTAGCCGACCCGAAAATGGTCTACACAGCCAACATCACTACTACCATAAAAACACACAAATCGATAATAAAACTTACTGTGCGAAGCAAGCCATTCGTTATAGTCTAAGCCAGCTGGAAGTTCTACAATTGTATTAAGATTGGCATCGGTAAGTTTTCGTTCAAGTACACTTTCTTCTAAATAGAGTTTTGTGTCATTTGAATTTTGATCACCGTCCTTTTCCTTGCGCCGGGCTTTTCTGTAATTAGCAAAATGGAAAAAAATTTAGAAATGATATTTTTCGAAATTTTCTCTATTTTTTTTTTTTAAATAAAATTTCATCAACTTGAAAAAGAAGACTGGAATCGATTGAGGTTGGTAATGTTTATTTCGTTGGTATTTTTTTCTACATTGCAATCTAACATGTGAATGTATTCATTGTGTGCATTATCAAAAACGAACCAAAATAAACGCCTTTGCCAAGACAAAGTAGAGAATTTGGTTTGTCGGTGCTTGCGAAGTGTATTATGTTGACATTATGCCACAAACCAAATATGATAAACTGGTTATTCTTTTTCAGCTTGTTTTTTTTTTTGTTCACTTAAAAAAGCTTGCATGTTAAATTCTTTTGTTTGGCGATTAATGTGTGGTTTTGTTTTCCTCGTTCATTGAATTTATTTTTTCGTTTGTTTCGAGCACTTACGTGCGTTCATAATATGCTGTGAGTGCATTCGATTCACACTTTCCATTGAAAATGCGTATTACAAAAAAAATGGAGCAAAAAAATTCGCAACACAGACAAACCAAATTTGCGCTCAATTTAAACGTCGTTTCAATTTAATTAATTCAAAAGTTCGGTCTCACGTTCTTCTCTCTATTACATGCATCAACTTGTTGGCCACAATGTTGCACATAAACTTGCCAAAGTAACATACACTTACACAAATACACACAAAAAACACTATTATAGCGATTAAATTACGGTCGTTTTGCTTGTATTGCAAGTTTTTTCTCGTTCTTCTCACTACTTTTTTTTTCCAAATTGTATTCCATTGTTTTCAATTTAATTTATGGAACGAAAATGATGATTTCCACGTTTTTTTAACCGCTTGTAAAATGACAAATGACAAATTGCAATTATTCGCTTCGTTGTGAAATTCAATACATCATGTAATCAGTGTGCACGAGCCATTGCCAATCATTTGATAGATTTATATAGGCGAATAATGATTGAATATTTGAACAAAAAAAAATACTCATCCACATTCAAACGACAAATGGAACTGAAAACGAGAGCAAAGTAATTTTTTCTTTCACTTTCATCAGAAGATTGTAGCTTATTTTTAAATTAAAGCTTTTGAATGTTACCATTTGGGTGGACATTTTTTTATTCAATTGAAAATAATTTCATAAAAGCTGCTAGTTTCAGTGCAATTTTCTATTCTAAAATGCATATTATTCATTATGGACACGATATACTCTGGAAGATGGTGCAGAGCATTTAAAGAATTATGAACTGCAGAGCTCCGTGTTCATAACGCTGAATGATTTTCAATAAATCTTGCAGAAGTTGTAAATATTTAGTAAAATCTAGATGATCTTTTCAAATGATCTCAATGATAGTCAATAAAACGTTTTTTTTTTTTAATCATGTGCCTTTGACTAATGTGATTTTTTTTAAATAAAAAAGTCTTTTTGAAACTCTTTTCGTCTTTTAGAGAGAGAGAGAGAGAGAGAGAACGGATTTAATGAGATGAAAGTTGTTTTTTTCATTTGATTATGTAGAAAAATCGAAAGAGTGCTTTTGAGTGTTCGAAAATCACAAAAAAAAATCGTAAACAAATGTCAAATTGCGCTTGAAATAGATTTGTCACAACTTTTTATTATCCAAATACGAAAAAATATGACAACCACTAAACCAACGACGGAAATTGTTTGAGTGCCACAAATATTAAAAAATATATATGGTTAATTGGTTATATCTTATCGCTAGTCGCTTTGCTCACAATTGACAACCATATATGATTAAAATAACAAAGCAACTGTTGTCACAAAGTATTACAAGTATAATTAATGTAATATATTTTAAGAATGCCATCAAAAAATGATTGGTAATCGGTGTGACTCATGGCATGGGTTACAATCGATGATGAAATGATTTGGCCCCCCAAAAAAATCTATCAACAGTTGAGCTGGTTTCGATATTTGGTAAGACACTTACGTTGGACAGAAGAATACATTGATTGATTCTTGTGCATATCGTAGCAATGATCCAAATGCATCACTTAATTTGGACGGCACTGTGACCACTTGCCACATGAGTTTCTCATGTGATCCCGTTCGCATGTGTGTTTGAGTTTCGTTAGGAAGCTGAATGTTTGGTCGTGTATTGCTCAGCCGTATTATTATTGTATCTGTATCAAATGCCGGTAAATGTTGTTCGATTTCTTGCTTTTGTTCTTGTTGAAATGCACACGATGTTTTATGCTTACAATAAATCGGCGTCGTTGGTTTAACTTTCATTCGAAATCGTTTGCACAATATTTGAATGCACATAATTCTACATAGAAAATACGTCACTTCTGTCGACGAAGCTTTTTTTTTTTTAAATTAAGACATAGAAAACATATGGCACTACATTCACTTTATTAGTAACCGTCGAATGACACACGCGCACAGCAAAAATTAATTTGTTTCTTTTTCAATTCTTCTCTGTTGCCGCTGTGGTTCACTTTACATTTATCCAGTAATTTTTATCCAATTTATGCACGAAGATCACGATTTTAGTGTTAGTTTGCGGCGGAAATTCATTTGCCCACTTCATTATACAGCAAACGCACGGAATGAATTTGAATTGACAACCGTATCGCTTTGATGATATTTTGTTTATGCGAACTTGTCACACAAATTCTCGCACTCTCTCCTTTTCAATACGGGCGATCGCAAGTCAAACAACCTGATTCATCAACTGGACGGGTTATGTATTTCGTGTTGTTTTTTTTTTTGTTCAACTACTATTACTTCTTCTTTTTTTATGTCGTATCTTAAAAATAACTCCAAAATACATCTGCAATATATCAAATGATATCACTTCTGAATGACTTGACTTGACTATCAACCTATAATGTTCGGTTCGATACTCTTCTTCTTTTTTCTTTCTTTGTTTTGCTATTTATAATGCTGAAATTATACACGTACGAAAATTGATTATATATTTGTTGGTTGTTGTTTCGTTTTGTTGTTCGATTGTTGCGATGAATCACATGCCACATGGATTTAAGTGTGTGTGCGTGTGTATCGATATTTGCTATAAATCGATAAGTTTTTATCATCGCACTTTTATGCAATTTATCAACCGTTGATTTTATAACGCTTTGTCTCGTTCAAACAATTTGGAGAATGATAAAGAGCGTGTGTATGTTATAAATGTGATTATGGTTCTATGGTATGCTTTTTCACAGAAAAGCTTCTGCACGTGTGCACAAAAAGAGCCAGAATGATAACAATTTGTTTTTCTTTTTTGTTGGTTTCGTGCGTTCTAACAAATTGCCTTCAATCATCCTAATGAATTTTCAATCCGAATTTTTTGCAAGCAATTTTCAGGCGCCCACATAATAAAAAAAGCAACAACATGGAATATATTTCATTTTAATTACTTCGATTCAAAGTTATCATATTTCAAACGATAAATCGAATATGAACACCGAACATTTTATTCACAAATTGGTTTTTGCCTACGCATCGTGTATACGCTAAAATTACCGTAATTTTGCTAATGAATGGCATTCAATTTATTCATTTTTTTAAAATGTATATGTGCTTCAATTTTGAATCGATGCAACTGCGTGATGCTTAATAGGTGTGCACTCGAAAAAAGCAACAGAGTGAGAAAGAGAGAGAGACAGAGCTAGAACAAGAGATCAACCTTCAGTTCTGCCTGACACAAAAGTAAACATAATTAACCATTTTTCATAGTGTCAATGTATGTTTTTTATTTTGCTCACGCCACGATGCCGTTGACACATGAGTTATCTCGTTTGCCCCAATGGAGGGATTTTGAAACGTGAAATATGCGAATTTATGTCGGATAAAATGCAAATAATTATTCACACGCGCATTCATTAATGCATTCGCTACAAAGAGTATGAAAAAAATTCAAACGAGCGAGGTGGAAATTTAATCAGTTAATCAGGTAATAAAACCAAACACTTTGAAAGAATGCACGCATTAAAGCATTTTTGCATCTATGGACATGCTTTTATCATCTATAAATTCACCATTTTCAACAGTGACAAACTTGTATCTGTTGCCAATCGGATACGTTCAGGTATATCGGCAATACAATCACATTTGTTTACTCAAAAAAATAATTTTTTTGTTTTATGACGGAAACCGTATCGCAATTTATGCGAGATATGACAAAATTGATCCAAGTCAAACACACGTTTGTTATTCACTCTTTAGAGCGAATAAGATTTATAGAACGAAATGTGAACAAAATATTTTTCTCACAGAAAGTACAAATGACAAAATCAAATGTGATTTGTTTTTTCATGCATGACAAAATACAGTGATTAGAACCCAGTATTGATACTTGAATTGAATATTGTTACTGTAGGCTAGGTTTGTCGAATTTTGGTCTTCTATAAGTTATAATTTGAAATTTTTGTGGATTTTCACTCAAAAACTCAAATTATGGAGAGATACACGTTTCCCTCAAAATATATTTCGTGTATGACTGCAGTAAAAGTATAATTTGAAAATAACGTTCGCGCAAAATAAAAAGCGCATCGACCAATTATGGCATTGAAATGTCAATATTATAGATCAAAATTCTGAAATACACGTCTACAGTAAAAGTTATTTATTTTATTTAGCTTTAACGCAGATTAATACTGGGTAATCCAGTCTGAGTTCTAATTCGCTGTATTTCCAAGAGCATATTTTCGGAACCAACAAAAAATCAGCGATGTTTTTTAACAAAAACGAAAGAAAGATTTCATTTCCAATCGCTTTCAATTTACGTAAAATATCCATTCTGGTGTAAAATCATCAATAAAGCCATTGCATATCCATTGGACTATACCATAAATTTATCTCAAAGGAAATATGACTTGCATGAGCAAGCTCTTAGCTCAAATAAATACCGTAAACACGGTAAATAATTGGGTCAATTTGCTCACGATCAATTCATTTCATTTCTTATAATTATCCATATAATGTGCACGTCGGGAGTCTCATATGTACGCACATTTATTAAATATAACTGTGACGACGTAACTTTGAATTAAAAAAAAAACATACACACACACAGAAATAAGTTTTAACAAAGACAAGATTTCAACGTTTCAACAGTTTTATACATGTGTGCAGTGTTTTATTTTGTCGTTGGTCTCTGTTACATACTGCTGGCGCAAAATGTGAATTATTTGTCATAAAAAAAAGAATGCTAAATAAAAAATCGGCGGGAAACTGTGCAGCAAATAGAAAAAGCAGATAAAAAATGGAACAATTTTATTTGTCGCGCTGGTCAATGAGATATAATTGATCATGCAGTCGTACAGATAAACGCAATTGTGAAATAGCCAGATGTTAATGGCTTTTTGCCCATAATTTAATATACGCTAACAGTAAAACACCGTGTGTGTGCGCGCCCGCAGAAGCACGCATAAATTGTATGTGTCCGACCGTCTGTGTGCCAATGCATCAAATGACTAGCACCAATTATGTCATCATCGTGTACTATATTTACAAAGCACTGTCCAAGAGAAGAAGAAAAAAGTCATTACAATGAATCGAACTGAATTCGCGTGCACAAGAGATTTTTGTTGAGATTATTTCACATTGACGATTTCCGTTTTGAAATGACTTTAGCAGCGAATTCAATTTTAAATGGAGCCAATTATATGTGAACCACACATGATTTATTAGCAAATGATGAAAAAAAAAATCGAATCTCAATTCGAGCCGCAGTAGCGAGATTGATGAGATGAGATTAGGCGATTTAGTTCAGTATTTTTCTTTTACGTTCTACTTGTATTTCATCATTTTGGCTACGCCAAATTAGAAGCGCCAACCCAATTCGGTAACGACTTAGCCAAACAAAAGTGATCAGATTGATAAACTGGACAAAAAATAATAACAATTATTAGAAACGACGGCGGTCGCGTCATCATGACATCAAAATGTAATTGAACTGTTTATATTTCAATGAATTTTTGACCGATGTGCATATGAAGCTGATAATGTAATTTATGGGGCTGGGCAAAAAAAAAACAAATGATTTAATTGAACAACAACTTAAAAAAAAGACTGTGAACATCTTGGTTGCATGGATTCGACGCTGTCATCGTTATGCTTATTGAATTACGAACACAGTATGTAATAATGTATCGTAGATCGCAGGCGTTGCATTTGCATACAAAAAAATCTACACATAGAGAATGAAACGCAACAAACAATTGCCATTTATCATATATTTTATGCACATTTTGTGTTTTTGTTTGCATCGAAGTCGAGTTCTTTGTTAATTTGTCATTGTTTTGTTCTTGTCTTGAGTGTCGATGATCGACCGATATGTATGAAATAAAACTTCACACTTATTCATTTCCCTTTTTTTAAACACGTCAATGTATTTGTCATTTATCGGTAAATAAATAACCGAAAAAGAAGAGAAATTGAAACGTAAATTAATTGACAACCAAAAAACAAAGAGCAACGACAATAAACAAAAGAAAAGAACTTTTTCTAATAACATCAACTGGCGTTGTGTTGTAAATTGTATCGTAATTAAGCTCCATAAAGACACATATATGCATGATGTATAAAAAGGCTCAAGTTCATTCTCATCGATCTGAGCGTATGGTCGGTAGGCTCGCTTACTCGCTTCCACACAAATGAAAAGAAAAACAATTATACACAGTGTTATTCAAGTGGCTAACGCTGACGACATCAACTATAAAGTACACTTCTCTTTTGGCTCTCTAAAAAAGAGCGCGCGCACACACACACACGCTTGTCGTGTTAATTGGTACTCAATTTTTATTGTGTGTTGGCCATAGTTTTTTTTGTATTCGAATAATGTTTATAAAGTCATGTCCTCAATATGGAGTATGTGTTTGGAAGCGTTTTGTTTCCAATGAAAAGTGTGTTTGTACATTTCCATTTTTGCCCGGGCTTTTCCCTCTCGAAAAAAAAAACAACACTTTAATTCATTGTTATGCATAGAGCAAATGCCTTTTTACTATTTCAAAAGAATAAATTCTTGTTTTTTTTTTTTGTATTTCAAATACAAAAACTAACAATGTTCTGCATTGAGGAATAAAAACACGATTTTCCATTCAAAAATCGCATGAACGTTTGACGTTGGTGTTCATCAGCGGTGTTCAACGTATGGTTGTTCCATTTTGTTTTGATGGAGTATCAATTGGCAAAGTAAACCATAAAATTGATCGACATACGACATATCTAATCATACGATTTTGTTTTCGGTTATGTGTCGAAAACTGAGAGATAGAGAGAGAGAGAGAAAATCATTCCAATTTCAATATCAATACAGAGCCTAATGAAGTGATAAGATTTCAATCATTTAAGGCCACACATTTTCATTTCACAGCGAATTCAATTTTTTTTATGATTACGATGATGATGAAGTAAAACAAAAATGCGATTTATTTCCTTGCGGATTGGGAATAGGCTACGTTGTGTATGTGTGTGTGTTTGGGCCAGAATCGATTCTTCACTACATTTGACTTTGTTCGATCGAACAAAGAACAAAACGTGTGACTAATTAGAATTGAGTGGAAGTTAAAAGTCGCGCCATTAACACAGCTGATGAATTTAAATATTCGAACAGAGAGACAGCAGTGGAGTGAAAGAGATGGAAGTGGAAAGAAAGAAGAAAAAAACAGCTGAAACAATAAAACGAATTGCATACGACTAACTGTGACACGATGAACATAAGTTCAATTGAATAAATTTATTTTTGATGACACCAATTGAATGCACACAATTTTTAACACACAAACACCGAAAGAGAGAAAGAAACAATAATTGAGTGAAAATATCGTTCATTCAAGCAATAAAGTTTCTATATTCTTGCACAATTCATTCAATTTCTCGTATATTTCAAATTGTTCAAAATGGTAGATAGAATGTGATCTCGGCAAAATATGCGAAAAATATTTGGCCTCGACACTTGGAACTCACACTTTGCACTTATAATTTACAATCAATTAAATTGTTCAATTCGATTAAGTTGAATAAAAAAAAAATAAACCAAATTATCGCGATACAAATTTGATTTCAAATTATCACAATATCCTGTGAATTTCGTGATATGTCAACGATAACTTCAACTATCTATCAAAAGTATTCAGGTTTTTTTTTCTAACCTCATGTGAAATTAGCCCACAAGCCAAAATATGACAAGCTTCGAAAATGAGCCGCCAACAGATAGGAACGAATGGAAAAGAGAATGCGACCACTTTTGATAAAGTGTTAAATTTCGTTTAGGAATGGTAAATAGCAATACGCTCATTTTTTTTTTGTTGCACCAGTCACATGGGCGCTCATTTCGTGCGTGTGCGGTCGGGAATACGGTCGACGTCATAGGAAAAAAAACGTCGAATATTTCTGTTTTTGTTTATATTCATCATAAAATGTCATGTTGATTGCTTTTTTTCACGATATTTGCATGCTTGAACAGCTCAAAAGATTTTTCCTTGGAATTTTTGTGTGTATTTTTTTCTCTCGCTTTATTACAATGTAATCGGGAATTATTTTTATTTCTCTTTTTTTATTTTGCTTCTCTCCATAATATGAGCGCGAACAAAAAAAAATCTATTCATTGTTTCTACGCTTAAAAGTGTTTGGTACTCGGCGCTCGGTAGCCGTTCGATCAAAACAAACGTCATCCACACGATTTTAATTTAAATAAAATATGCAAAAGTTGTTTTCTATGCTAGCATGATAATCGGTTGGTTTTTACATTTTGCCGTCATATGCTACTAATTCGCACCGTTTGTTGTTGTTTTCGGTTTTCGTTTGAAGCTTGTAAAGCGCGCGCGAATGAAATAACGTAACACACACACACAAACACAAATGGAATAATATGCAATTGGCAATGAAAACAAAGGCCAAGAAAACTGGTAAAGCAGGTAGGCTGGCTGGCAAACGTCACTATTGTTGTGGCCCGAAAATGGTCAAAATCTTACAACGTCTATCGCTTATGAACAATAGAAGAGGTCGAACAATTTATAACATCAAAATGATAAAACTTTTAAAATAGCACAATATAAGATGACACACTTTAATCCATCAATCTGTACAAAACTAGAAAACACGAAAAATAGTCACCACAAATTTATTAGAATCGAACAAACACTTTTATTACACGCTGGTATTCTCTTTTTTCATGATGAATTTCAACAAATTCGAAATGTTGCAATCGTTTTCTTGTAATTATTTACTTTTTTTGGATGTCGAAAAATACGATCGCAGAAATTAAACATCATCGTTCAACACTTCAACCGAATAAAATCGTTTCATTGACACGGAAAGAGTTTTGCGCGAACACGAATACAAAATCTACATCTAAAACACGTTCGATCACCATAAAGTCATTTTGATTTCTGACTCAAGTTTTTTTTTTCTCTTCTGTTATTAATTAAGGAGCAATAACAATAATCGAGCATAAGGAAAACGAAGAGAGGCCCGTGTGTGTGACGGAACGCAAACGAAGCAGTTAGCGCGAGTGAGAAAACGAGTGCAAAACACAAAAGCGAAAATGAAATATTTAACATTCGGGCCCGTTTTGATCGTTTGTATGCGTGCGATATTTGTATGTGTGTGTGTGTGCTTTTATTTTATTGTTGTTGACGTTTATTTTTCTATTTCGTGTGCTTTTTTATTGACATTAAATATATTCCGTATTTATAATAGTCAAGATATTAACACACATATCCGTGTGTCGGTGCGCTACACAAAAATCGTGTTTATAGTTTTGCCATATTTGTGTTGTGTGTTTGCAAAATTCGGAATAAAGAGACGAAGGGGCACGAAGCAGGTCGTGCAGCAAGTTAAATGCATAGATTTGTGAGAGTGTGTTTTACTTCACACTCTTGAGTGTGTGTGTGCGCTCCTTTTTTCACTCTAAAACACATGCTATATGCATCATCATACCATTATTTACAGTGGTATTTTCATGTCCGTGAACAAAATGTTGCCGCGTGTGTATAATACCATCATATGTTTTTTTTTTCTCCATATTTTCTATAGCGAAGTAAGAATGCAGCGCGAATGGAGTTGTTTATTAGCTCCTTTTAAATCGGCATTTTTGTCGAGTCCTCGACGGGCGCTATAATGGCGTATACATAATCAAACGATTTTCCATAAGTGCATGAATCACAGCAAGAACAAAACAAGAAAATCACCTGCCAAGCATTCTGACATATAAATATACACATTTGCGCTATATGCCTTACCAAAATTCACATACACCTTGGCACCGTACGTATGGGCCTAGGCAAATTAACAATCAAATTTATAACAACGAAAATAAGAATGGGGAGAGAGAGAGAGAGACAAACAACAGTTATACTCATTGCTTTTTGATATTTCAATCGTCATCGATTCCATCGACTATGGCAAAAGTCCAATGCTAAAATGTAAAAGAACCAAGAGAACACTCGACATCAAAAACATCGACATGAAAGATGAAATAAAGCTCAATATGTTTTGCTTTGTTGTGGTTTCTTTTGTCGCAAAGGTGAAACTGTGACAACTGTGAATTTATACACCGTATAAGCTGTTTAAAAACGAAGAAGAAGTAGACGATCGTCGAAAAAAAATGATTATGGAAATTTTTCGACATTTATTCATTTATGCACGTTAGCTAATCCTGTCACTTTCGATTTTGACATGTGAGTGAGTGTGTGTATTTTCGTATGCTTGTGTGTTGATGATTCATTTAAATGAATTTCATTTGATATATATATTCACGACACGGGTCGCCTCCGGTTGCCATTAATTAAATACGGCATTAAATTAGAAAATTCATTTCTCGTTAGTGTGTATTTCGTGTTTGTTATTTGTAAATAAATGAAGAAGAAAAAAAAAGATATCAATTTATAATGAATGTGATTCTGTGAGCAAAAACTTTTATTTTATTTGCACTATAAATTTCATTTATAATTCGAAAATTGATGACAGTTATTAAAATTGTTGTGAGCGCAAAATAGATAGAAAACGTGCCATTTAAATGCGAAGCAAACTATAATCTTATAAACTTACTGAATATTAATCACCATATAAATGATTTCTTTCTGTTTGTTTGCTGAAAAGCGATAGAAAGAGTATGAAAAGTGCTCTTGCGCACACACACACACGCAGTAAAGTGCAAAAATACTTCCGTCATTTGAATAATGCACAAAACACATTGCAATCCGACTTTGTAGTCAATTTGGCGCGTGAATAATAAAATTTCGATTTGATTGTGTGTACGAGTAATATCAAATACTTAAATTTATGCAGATATCCATGTGGTAGTATATCAGCTTGTGTGACAGCTTTTTTTTTTTCTTTTCATTTTTTGTTTTGCAGCCGCCGCAGCAACAGTGAGAAAACGACACTTTGAAGTAATATGCATAACCGACGTCAAAATTCGAGCAACAAAGCATTTTCGCAAATAAAACCTGCTTCTCAATAACAATAACATTTTGATTTTGCGGCTAAGTAAATACTCCAAATGGGTACATACATTAAAAAATGTGTGCGCGCTTGATTGACGCGGAAAACAAGAAACACAATTTTACATTACGCTATTGTGCTCGCTTGATTTTCAAGTTCGACATCATACACTTATGTTTTGATGTAAAATAGAGACTCGCGAGAGGGAGATAGGAATAATATGATTTTGACTGTGTAAACTTGAACCAATTGTGATTACGAAATCTCTATCACAACACGTTTTTTCAATTTGAATTCGTAGTAAATAGTGTTTGGCACAATTTGCGTGGGATTTCGAATTAATCGCCACTAATTGTGCAGTCATGCCTCTTGGCCTAAAGTACTAAACGATTTGACGTTTTGTGTGTCTTACATCTATCTCTCTTTGATGTTTGGCTATTGAATAAAAGGTGTGAATTTTATGACATGTTCACAAAGAGAAAAAACAAACAAAAACAAGAGGGTAAAACATATGACGGGCGACATCGTAACTATACATTACGATCTTACGATCGATTGACGCAAAAAAATACACAAAGTTTTCAAACAAAAAAATTTGAATATTCACTTTTATTGCCCATTGAAAATTGAACGGGTAATAAATTAGAATCAACAGCAGCAGCGATATAGGCAGCAACTTATCTTAAGAGATATAGTTTGTCGATGCCAAAGGCCATATGAAATGCGATGACAAATTCGTTTGTTGATTCCAACGCGTAACCATGAAATCAACAAAAAACAATCATTTGGTTTTCCGTTGACCGTCGATTGTTGTTTCTTCGCTCTCACTCGTTCACTTAGTCGGCCGAGCGCCAAATTTCAGCTGGCTTATGATATCATCGTATATGCTGGTTGCGATAATTGAGATTGTATTATCTCTGAGTATTAAATCAAAGCCAACATATTTTGCGTGTTTGTACATTTTGAAACTTGTGTGACTGACCGTTATGGTATAATTCTTATCACATTAACCTATAGCTTGTCAAAAACATTGTTCAATGTCGGAAATTCTGAAAAAAAAAAAAAAAATGCGGCAAAAAAGTTCTCCATAAAATAACGATTAGAAATAGAAGAAAAAAATCGTGCGAATAAGGAGCCATTGCCATTGTTCCCGTTCATTTAATCGCTTTCTTTTTTTACATCTCAGATTCTATCTCATGCGAATGGGCGCGATTTCGTTGTTTGTTTGTTTTTTTTCTGCTACCGTTGCCCAGTGTACCACAGCAACAATAACTACGATGAACAACAAAGTGGGAGAGTTTGGTCACACATTGTTACACTTTAAATGGCGAAAAATGACGGAACATTTCAGAAACTAATTTTATTTAATTACACATGTAGAACGAATGAGTGAAATGCTTGATCTCATCAATTTTTATTATTCTATATTTGAGAGAGAGAGAGAGGGAGAGAGAGAGAAAGAATAAGAAACGAGTCCCGTTGCAAACGATGTCAATTTTTGAATTGGGCCTGGTTCGGCACACACAATCACTGTGTGTGTGTATTCTTTTTCTAAATCGAAAGCTTGGGAAAATACATTTTAACGACGATTTTAAACTCATCACTGTGAACATGCCGTTGTAATAGAGAGAAACCGAATATGTTACCTCTCTAGCGAATACTGAAATGAAATGAGATGAAGTTCATAAAAGAAAATGTAACTTACGAACAAAAGCAGATTCGCTGAAATGCAACGCAAGCCAAGAAAAAAATATAAACAAACAAACGAAATTGACAAACAATGATGTGCTCGCGATAATTGCACACCGAATGTGCAAATAAAAATAAGTCATAAATCTAATTTCATCAAAGAGATAAAAGCGTGATATAGCAGCAACCGATGGCAATGCATCGTTTTAGAATTTTGCTTAACAAGTCGACTGAATGACTTTGAAACTTCATAAAAATAGCCAATCAATCAGCTCGTTAAAACATCCAAACGCCAATATATAAAAATAGTTAAAGCGAATCACGATTTTTGCAAAGAGTTTTTATTTTATTGTTGTTGCTTTCTATGTTCAATTGCAAAAGTGATTTGTTTTTCTTAATTCTCTTCGCTTACATTATGCTTGTCCTTCGAGTTGAAATGGAAAATTCGCGTTCAGATCGAAAAAGAGGGGGTTGGAGCGACAGAGAGAGAGAGAAAGAGTGAATGAGATGGAAGTAAATATAAGCGTACCTAATTTACGGCCGAATGGATTGATTTGAAGTCAAAGTAAAGCTAAAATATGCGTAGCAAATGCTGTAGCGAGAAGAAGTAGAAGAAAACATCATGGACATTACGAGTGAATTTTGTTTTCAATTATCTGGGAAAGCACAACGTTCCCATACATAACAAGAAATATGATAGCTGAGAGCGATTGATTTTTGCCTGGTTGTTCACATTCGTTTTCTAATTTGCTTTGGTTCACAGGCGCATACACAATACACATTTAATGTCTAAATTCAGTGCTCATCACACTTATATACATGCTATTTTTTTCGTATCAATGTGCGTTATTTTGAATGAATTCAAAACAAAAAACACCAAAAGAAAATCAACAACAATATTAATATGTATTTATTGTCTGTTGTTATCATAATACAATCGTCACACGGTTGCTTCGATGCCGTATTGTTGTAAACATTATATTTTGTTAAGACTCAGCGAGCGTACGGCGAGTATAAAAACGAAAACATGTGTAATACGTTTCTCTCTCTCTCTCTCTCTCTCTCTCTTCTCTCTATCTGTGTATTTTTGCGAAATTGTTGTCGAAATCAAGAAAATAATTAACGACAAATTGATCGGTGTGCACGATAAGCCGGTAATGTTATTATCAGGTTTTGCTTTCGGGTGAATGTGTGCTTTGTGCGTGCGTGTGCGTGCGTATGCGTGCTTAGCAAAAGTGCACAATTCGTTTGACAATGATTATTATTTTCCTTTTTCGGATGCAAAAAGAAGCAGACAACTTAAGAGATTTTAATTCTAGCAATTCATTCCCATACGTGACGCCAATTGATTAAATATGGACACAATGTGTGAGTCATATGGGAATATCGGTTTTTACAGTGTGAACGTGTTCATTTCAACATGATCGATTAAAAAACACCAAGCAATCTACAAACCGGACAAATGACTTGACATTGCCACATAATGATGATATAAGCGGACACTTTTTTTCTCTCTCTTCACATTTTGGTTTATGTGCAATGTGCGTTGTGTGCGTTTAATTTAAAGTGAGTCAGAAACTTAAAAACGATCAGTGACATACACATATATGTTTGCAGAAAAATGTTTGCAAAATGTGTACTCTTTGGCTGCTAATTTTTTTGATATTCAAGAAACATAATTTGTGGCACAAAGAAATTGTAGAGAAAAAAAAACACAACAACTAATCAACAAAACAGCATCGACAAATCATACACGCACATGAAAAAAAACATGCCACATAAAAGAGATTCATACATCGTGATTTTCTTTACCAACAACTGACAACCGATGTATGTATACATATATACCTCTTGAAAAAAAAAAACACAGCACTCACACACGGCTTTAATATATGAGCCGTTTTTTCTTGCTTTTTTCACAATAAACGAGTAAAGCGTGAGCACTGGTACACTGGAGAAGCACAAAACATAGAACATCACAAAGCTCTTCCGAACAATGAAATCATAACCGATGGATTGTACGTGAAATGAAAGAAAAATAAAATATCAAATAAATTCAACTACTTAGAGCATATCTCTTTGATTCGCTGGTATTCGACATGATCGCAATTGTCACATGATTTGTTTATGACCTACTCGATGATACAATATTTTCAACACGGTTTGCAATTTGAAGATGACTCACGATTTCAAATTTGAATATAAAATACATTAAAGATTGTTGTCATAATACAAATTCATTGAAGTACCGTTTTGAATTTGAAATTTTGTCACTTGACCACACTCGTCTTTTATATTTTGCCTCTCACAATCTCTCGCCAATCGATTCTCACTGATTCATTAAATATGTATGTAGATTTCATCATGTGATTTTGTATTATATGCTAATCATCATTCAACTAGATCATCATGAACCACAAATTCTGTTGTGATTGAAAAGGATGTGCAAATATTATAGAGGGCATTTCGTATCGAATCAAAATCAATCGCCATAGGTTTTAATTACGTTTTTTTCAACTAGGAACAAACATAATAACGTGCTACAGTTGCTGAAACCAGTTTATGAAAGTGAAAATAAAGCGACCACATCTGTCGATCTCTTTCCAATTCACAGTTCTAATCAACATTGATCGAATATCATTTAGTGATTTGTTATAGTTTTTCTTTTCTTCTCTCATTCACCGCTTAAGGCAATACTAGTTTCTCGATTTACCGCGACCGAAGTCGATCTGTGTGAACATTCTAACAGTTCATTAACTGTAATTACTGATTCAGTTACTTTGTGGATTCTGTTTTGGCATTTGCAATTGGCATTGTGTCTGACAACACAACAATTGACAAATGAAATATCGCGTACAGATGCGATTAGAGCAATAAAATTAGATGGCTAAAGATGTAACAACGTCGAACAAAAAAAAAACGGCCGCTCGAAATACGGAAAATCCGTTTCATGTAACAAACATATAATCGTGTTCGATAATAATCAACTTGTTTTCTTCCAATTTTAGAACTACACCATTTTCAATGCGAAAACATTCGTTCTCAATGTGATATAACACTCAAGCCAAAATAAACTACGGAACATATAGTGCCAAACGCACACCCAAGCGAGAGAGAGATAAAGGCAAAAAAGAGGCCGTTGAGCCGTTTAAATTCAACGAAACATTGGAACTTTGCGCTTGGCGAATTTTCTATTAGTTTTTTTTTTTTTTTTTTTTGCCAATAGACGAAAAGAAATCCGTAATGGTCAATCATCAATCATTGATGAAATGTACCTCGTTTATCATGGGCTTTTTTCCTTCTCCTGGGAAATTCATTCAAAATTATGTTGAATTATTGAGCTTCAAACAGGCACAAAATTTTGACAAAATAAACTCTAACGAAAACTAATTTGCTATCCTTCTTTCTCTTTTTCTATCTCGGATACGCGAATGCCCTCTCTTTATATCACATATCAACCTTTCTGAGTGTTCGTCTTTCTTTGCTCTCTTTTTCTCTGTGTCTGTCTGTCATTCTCTATGTGTCTATTTGTGCCCGTCTCATCATGTCAAGAATCTAGCTGTTTTCATGCATGTTTGATTTTCCTTGAGTATGCTCGAGTGAATCAAAAAAAAAAAGAAAGAAAGAGAAAAAGAGGTAATCCAATGTGATATGTTCGCATTACAGACGAGTATAATTGCAGACAAAACTCGTTTAAACAGTAATAATTTGTTTATTGTTCTGTGAATTCTCTTTCTCTATTTTTTTTCGTGAAGAGAATTTTGCATGCCACAATGAATCTCAATTGAAAATCATTCTTTTTTTTATTCACTCGATGTAGCGTGCGGTACCAATGGTGCGATGGCATCTTCTTTGCAAAATCTCTCTCTCTCTCTCTCTCTCTTTCACTCACACACATATATTTCACGTCTCCGTCTCTCTGCCTAATTCTCAAATGTAGCTTTAATCATAATGAATAGCCACCTCACGGTCAAACAACATGAATGTAAAATGAGTAGAATGTAATTTCATTTCCATTGTTCAAATCTATGAAGAATATTAATTGAAAACAAACAGAAATTTGGTTTTGGTTGTTGCCAAGTTCAATGCACGACTCTCGATTCAAAAAAAAAAACCAATTCAAAATATTTAAAGTCTATGGAATATGATCCATAAAAATTGCAATTGACAACCTAAAACCCACACACCATTTTTTTCAGTTGTCTAGTTCAAGGTGAGTTTGGGCCCCATCATGGTATAATATGCAGAAATTTTGTTCAAATATAGTTTCATAGTCAAAAATAGACTTGTTTCTGTTTCGTTTTAAGCGAAATCGCTTAAGAGAATATACAGAGTGCTGAGATTACAAAGTACGCTGTGCCTTTAATTTGTTTCATTAATTCATTAATTACGCGTAATTTGCAAGTTTAGATTTTTTAGCCGCGGTGACGTTTATTATTGTCAGCTTAACTATACTAGGAAGATTATCATGATCACTATTTGAATTGTCAACTCCTTGTATGAACATAATGATAAAAAATATATCAAATAAAACGATTGCAAAAAAATCGTAAATAACCCTTTCAAAAGCCGAATGGCATTCTCTTTTAAGCCGGACTCATTTTTTTCATCAACAAATGGCCTTTGTTTGAAATTGACAATGTTTATCATAAATATACATGACGAACAAAATCACACTGATAAAAATCAATTGAAATTTTCTTTAATTCACTATAAGTGAGATCGCATTTTTTTTTTGCAATACTTGAAATACATTACCAAACCTCAATTATTTCCGTGGTAGATTATAGAAACATCTTGCTCAAGACACTTACCTAAAAAGATAAAAAGAAAAACATAATTAGTTTTTTGTTTGTTTATACAGAAACTACGATTAATATGATTGAAATTTACAGTGTCCATTTAAAATTTTGAGGTGATATCGATTGTAATGTTTCGTATAGTAAACACATACAGACAATGCCGAGTGCTTAGCTCATATTGAGATAGAAAATCAAATCAAACTTGAATTTGTGAGCTCATTTTTATGGATGAATCACTTGATAGATCAAGTACGAATTGATTAAGTTGTCATTAGATTTTTTTCTTACAAACTTTTTTGCATCAAAGAGCGACTATGATTTCATAACAGTTTTTTGTAGTCTTTTGTTATCCACTCCACTCGCATTTATTTTTTATTGTGAACAGATTTTATTGGGCTGAAGTTTTGAATACGAGTAGAGAATAGTATAAAGCATTGAATCATTCTTTCCACGATTAAAATGACAAACTAAAAAAGAAAGGACTTGAAATTAATCACGAAGATTAACTTTTTTTTTTAAATAATTATAGGAGGATTGAAAGAGTCAATTTTCGGAACGAATGAAACGCTTATTTTTTTTAATCACGAATTAGTTTCGAATAATTATTCATTTTATTTGTTACAAATTTGGATTTGCATTCAATTTCATAATAAATCGTTTTATATTTGATGATTATTCAAAAATGAAATTCGTATCTGCACTGGTTTGCGATGACGTATTTATTTTAGGCTCGACGAACAGAACGAGATCTGTTTCGTTGTTGATTTTCCTTTGTATTCCGACCCTTTGGAACTTTCGATGCATTTCGTTTTTTTGATGATTTTCTCCCCCGTCCACTTTTTGGCATAACGGATGCCCGTGACATCCTCATACTTCTGCTCGGTGGTGAAATTGTACGTTGTGTGGCTCTTTTGTTACTACGACCAGCTCGACTTGGTTGACGTACTCTTCTGCTTCGGGCCATTTCGTCTCGATTTCTGGCTGAAATTGCTCTGTCCATAATTTTAATGTTCTTTTCTACTTTTTGCTGATTCAAAATTTGTTCAATATGATTTTCTTGTACGTGCGAACCAAGGGGGGTTGACGTATATGAGATTGGAGACTTTTTTTTGCGAATCTCGCTAATGAGCGCCATCTGATTTTAGTGTGAATTAGATGCAAAAATCAAATTTATTTCAATAATTTGGAATGTATTTGAATGTTATAGTTTCAACACAAAAATTGTATTAAAAATCATTCAAGTAAATCAAATTGAAATTAAATCAATTAAAAATCATTGTACACACACATAAAGCATATAAAATAATACAACTAAATTATAAATACTCACACCATTCTATGGGAACCTAACAAAATTGTATTATTTCAAATTAGAATTATTTTTATTTCATATAAATGATTCTATTTATTTTTTCAAATTCATTCTATTAGAATTATAAATAAATAAATTTCTATTTATTACAGAAAATAATGATTCATTATTAATGAAACAGAAAAAATTCTCCACAATGTGAAAATACGAAGTTACGTATATATTATGACAGCTGTGGTTACGTATACGTCGACATTAATAATCTGTCAAAACCGTAAACACATTATTTTCTAGTTGCTTAGAAAAACGCATCTTTACGTAACATATTAATTTATTGTTTATTATTTCATTCTATAGAAGACATGCCGCGATCATATCGCTTAATGTGCGACAGTCGCCTGGATTCTTATATTTTGCGAAAAGATTGTGAATCATTTGAAAACGTTTTTTCTCTCATTGAAGGCGACTACATGCCGGCCAATTATGTTCATCGTACAAAGCAACGCACCGTGTTGGGAATTGCTGCGGAAAATGGTTCACTGAATATGATGTTAAAGCTTTTGGCTTTTGGTGAAAGTGCGACCTTTAAAGATCCATTTGGTAAAAGCGCAATTGATTATGCGAAAGAAAATAAACAAGAGGAATGTTGTGAGGGTTGTGAGCTCTTAATGTGTTATGAACGTGTGACATCCACCACAACATGGAAAAATTACGTGGAAATTGGAAGAGCGTATCGATCAACACAAGGCACACAAAATATTATTGATCACAACTTACTTTTTCATGTCATTGATCATATCCATGAAAATACGTCAAAAAATGGCGCTATTCTTGTATTTTTGCCCAGCTACGACGATATATGCGAACAACATGAAAAGTTAGTAAGCGTACATGGATTACAGGATTGGGGTTATAAGATTTTTGCGCTGCATAGCGAACTAAATGATGAAAACAATGAGGGTCATGCTCATGTCTTTGATCGCATGGAAAATGGCGTTCGAAAAATAATATTATCTACAAATATTGCAGAAACAGCACTTACAATAGATGATGTCGTCTACGTTGCAAGCGAAAATATTACAAATTTGGGTAAACACGGTAAACATTTGGTAAACATGCCAATCGATTGTCAATTGAGTAAGACACTCTTCTACGCAATTATTTTGCGATGTTTGGATCCCATTGTTATGATTTCCAGTGCACTGTCGGTGAAAGATTTATTCGTACTTTCATTTGAAAATACACAGGAAGTGACTGAAAAAATCAATGAAACAAAAAATCGATTCGCAGAAAATAAATATAGCGACCATCAACTGTATTTCAATATAATTCAAAATTGGTCGAAACAATTACGGGAACATCAACGAAAATTTTGTGTCGAGAATTACATTTCACAAGGTAACATGTTAAAAGCCGAAGGCATTCGATGTTTAATCTTCGACTACATATGCAAATCTGGTATGATTTCGCAATCAATGCGTGAATTGAACGAAAATTCCAGCAATTGGAATGTGGTGAACGCATGCATCATGGCTGGGTTTTATCCTAACCATATTGTGAATAATGGGAACAGCATTGGAAATACCCATCCACATCCGTCATCTGTTGTGTCACAAGCTAGCCTAAATCAACCTGGACTTGTGGTATTTGAACAAAAACAAAAACGAAAGAACGGCAACTTTGTTCTGAAAAATATTTCAGTTTTACCATCGGAAGCTGAAAGTTTGTTACCAAAATCAAAATAATTCGAAGCAAATTAACCAAATGGATTCACTTTGCAGGGCAATGAATTTTTAAGTTTTTTTTTTTGCATATTTGCTCGCATACATTGCGTTGAATGCATAAGAATGTTCTTCGGGTTCTTCGTTAATTATTCCTAGGAAAAGAAAGAAAATGAATGAATTATTTACTTACTTTTTTTTATTGTGGCCAAGCTGAACCAATATTCTTTGAACTAAACAATACACCCGAAAAAAAGAAAAACGCTTAAAAGCGATACGAAAATGTATAAGATATTCTATTATACTCACATAAAAACATTCACCTTCGATTCCGTTCGGAATTTAAATTGCAGCCAAGATACTTTGATTTTGCTCATTAAATTCACAATAAACACTTTCATTATTTCTTTCGGATTGTACTTAATTATTAATAATTTATAATAAAAACAGCAAAACATGCTGATACAATTATTTGTTATTTCTTTTTCGTCGAATGAACAAGTCGGAAGAAATGAAAACATATAAACGTCATTTAAGTCAGGCTTCCATCTGAAGTTGGCAACAAAAAGCAAATAATGCAAGTAGCTCCCTCATATTCAAACTATTTTTCAAATTTTATTTTAAAAAAACATATTAATCAAATAAATGTAATTTCAGTCCAATTTATTTAGAAAGATGAAAAATGGCTTTTATTTTCGGCAAAGGTATAAACGTATAAATTATTTTGTATTCAATGTATTCAATTGAATTCACTTTGAAATAATTGTAATTTTTTTTTTTGTGTACATTATAACTAAGGCAATTTGTGTAATTTTCTTATTATATCGCATTCATTGCGCAGAAAATGAAACGAAACTATTACTATTGACTAATAATAAATGAATGATCGGTATTAAAATTATGGTAAATATAAAAAATAAGTTGGAACGATAATATGAATTTTTTTTGTATCAATAACGAACAAATTGGCATAAAAGTTCTTCCAATTTTGGTAACAAACTTTCAGCTTCCGATGGTAAAACTGAAATATTTTTCAGAACAAAGTTGCCGTTCTTTCGTTTTTGTTTTTGTTCAAATACCACAAGTCCAGGTTGATTTAGGCTAGCTTGTGACACAACAGATGACGGATGTGGATGGGTATTTCCAATGCTGTTCCCATTATTCACAATATGGTTAGGATAAAACCCAGCCATGATGCATGCGTTCACCACATTCCAATTGCTGGAATTTTCGTTCAATTCACGCATTGATTGCGAAATCATACCAGATTTGCATATGTAGTCGAAGATTAAACATCGAATGCCTTCGGCTTTTAACATGTTACCTTGTGAAATGTAATTCTCGACACAAAATTTTCGTTGATGTTCCCGTAATTGTTTCGACCAATTTTGAATTATATTGAAATACAGTTGATGGTCGCTATATTTATTTTCTGCGAATCGATTTTTTGTTTCATTGATTTTTTCAGTCACTTCCTGTGTATTTTCAAATGAAAGTACGAATAAATCTTTCACCGACAGTGCACTGGAAATCATAACAATGGGATCCAAACATCGCAAAATAATTGCGTAGAAGAGTGTCTTACTCAATTGACAATCGATTGGCATGTTTACCAAATGTTTACCGTGTTTACCCAAATTTGTAATATTTTCGCTTGCAACGTAGACGACATCATCTATTGTAAGTGCTGTTTCTGCAATATTTGTAGATAATATTATTTTTCGAACGCCATTTTCCATGCGATCAAAGACATGAGCATGACCCTCATTGTTTTCATCATTTAGTTCGCTATGCAGCGCAAAAATCTTATAACCCCAATCCTGTAATCCATGTACGCTTACTAACTTTTCATGTTGTTCGCATATATCGTCGTAGCTGGGCAAAAATACAAGAATAGCGCCATTTTTTGACGTATTTTCATGGATATGATCAATGACATGAAAAAGTAAGTTGTGATCAATAATATTTTGTGTGCCTTGTGTTGATCGATACGCTCTTCCAATTTCCACGTAATTTTTCCATGTTGTGGTGGATGTCACACGTTCATAACACATTAAGAGCTCACAACCCTCACAACATTCCTCTTGTTTATTTTCTTTCGCATAATCAATTGCGCTTTTACCAAATGGATCTTTAAAGGTCGCACTTTCACCAAAAGCCAAAAGCTTTAACATCATATTCAGTGAACCATTTTCCGCAGCAATTCCCAACACGGTGCGTTGCTTTGTACGATGAACATAATTGGCCGGCATGTAGTCGCCTTCAATGAGAGAAAAAACGTTTTCAAATGATTCACAATCTTTTCGCAAAATATAAGAATCCAGGCGACTGTCGCACATTAAGCGATATGATCGCGGCATGTCTTCTATAGAATGAAATAATAAACAATAAATTAATATGTTACGTAAAGATGCGTTTTTCTAAGCAATGATTTGATCTTTGTGCTTTATAAGGCAACCGATATGTAATAGCTAGTATGTCACAAAATAACTTACAGTTTGCACACAAAAATTTAATTTTTTTCAACTAATAGGAACTCTCGCAAAATTGCGTTATGAAAATAATGTGTTTACGGTTTTGACAGATAATTAAGGTCAACGTATACGTATACGTAAACACTTTCTCCACATTGTGGAGAAAAAAACAGAATCTTTTTTCATTGTTTGACATCAGGGGGGGTTGGTGCGAACAGTACGAAATACTTTTTTAAACTGATGCAATATTACTGACACATTTTATAGTTACATCAATATTGCTTACTATGATATTTCAATTTTAAAGTTTTCTTCTTTAAAAGTGACCAAAAAAAAAATAGACGAAGTAAACTACGATCAGAAATAGGTAACTTTATTTGGAAAGAAATGCATCCATTTTAGATTAATGAATCTCTGACGAGCATTTTTGCCATTCTCAGCACGATTCAGCGTAACCAATTGACCTCAAGACAGAATTTCTTTTCTAATGTAATTCCCACTTGACTTTTCTTATTCTAATGTAATTGCGTAGAAAATCGAAAAATGTGTAAAGCATATTCGTTAAAGGTTCGATTCCAAGATGTTAATTAGTCGAATCGAACAATTTGTTCTATTGTTCACAAATCACCTGAGTTTGGTCGTTAAACTAATCTACGTGACACTCTTAACAAGCGAAATATCTCGATACATCTATGTTGCGCCATTAAAATTCTATACAAGAAGTAATCGCATTCATCTTACATTACGCTTTGTAAAGGTCAAAGAAATATGATTTGTTAATAATGTTCATGCGTTGTTTGGTTCTGTATAGTTTTTTTTTTCTTTCATTTCAACACTGGAGTTGAGATTAAAGGTTTTCAGACATTTGTCGAAATGTCTAAATGCAAATGAATTGACATCATCTGTTGTAGAATTGATTGAAAATGTCAGAAGTGTTTGTGGTGATGATGACGATAAACACTAATAAATCTTCATAAAACTTCATATGCAGCGATAATGTTAATAACCGCATTTGGATTTATTCTCACATACATGAACAAATTAAATGAAATGTGTAGAAATCATTTAAGCTAATCGATTAAATTTGCAGTTGTTATAACTTTGCATAAATATTCTTGTTCGTCTGTGAACGAAATTTTTTTTTAAATGGATAGTTCAAAAAGGCCATAACCATATTTCGGATAAAAAAAGAAACTCATCAATTTTTACACGCTGTTTTATTTAACGGTTTACGGCAGTATGTTCGAAAGAAGTAGAAACCGCGAACAGCAGCAAAAGCATGAAGCAATTGGCGTTGTTTTTTTGTGACTGTTATGTTCAATATCTGATGAATATAGTTCGAGAAAGAACGGCTTAAAATTTAAAGCAGTTACCAGCCAAATCGGAAAAAAAACACCGTGATAAATAAAAGAAATTAAGAAGCTTTTCACTGTTCGCTTCGATGGTGATGGCTTTTCGACGATGAATATAGTACATTTCAAATGATAACTTGTTTTTTTTTCATCTGTTTTCGTTTATTTGTATGCGACTGAAATACACAAAATAGCATCATTCATCATGACTCAAGAATGAATCATTATAAACTGATCCTCTTTCTTCTTTGCTACTTCTGTTGAACTAAAACTACGACTCAATACAAAGATGAGTTGATGAGCATACATTCCAGATTTATTTATGTTTTTTTTTTCCTTCATATTTATTTAAATGACGTGTTCATGTCGAACAAGGGAGTGAAAGAGATCGTATAGTTTTAGCAACATAAAATTGACGAGTTGCGTTGAAAGAGTCTGGAAGTCAAACAGCATAAAATGCATTTGTAAAAAACAAGTTTTGTCATTCAGCTTAACAAACAATTCACATATATATTTTCGATTGAAATGCGCAGATGAAAGCGAAACGAATGATTTTTTGCTTTTTTAAAACATGACCGAACCCAGTTCGAATGATGAAGAAATGGTGGAACAAAGACATTCGCACTAAACGGTTTTGGTGTAAGAAATGAGACAATTATTAAATTACAATACTTCATTAGCTGGGTTATTTGTTTATAATAATGCTACATTTTACTGGTCTTGATTTGCTTTATGCTTCTATTGTTGCAAACGGGAATGATTGAATTATCGAACGTACCTAAATTTCCAATTTCACATATATACACACCAACGGTGGCGAGCAAGCGTGAGCAGTTTCATGCTGCGATCGATCACAAATAGGTCATATCCGAAACAATAATATAATAAATCGGATAGGCATAACGTTGAAATGTCACACTCCTTTGTGCCCGTGTGTATTCAAATTTTCTTTAGGACAGTTTATTTATAAATCCAATTTTAACAACGTGCTTCGCAAAGTCGCAAAAAATATCATTCCAAAACAATGGCATAAGTAAGTTTAAAAATCGAAAATTCGAAGCGATGCTGAACCAATAACACAGAACGAACACGAAAAAACAACAACATACACCCGCCTCTGAAATGCATACGAAAAGCATTTTAACGAATCTAAACAAATTAGCATATATTGAAAGTAGAAGAGACAATATGATATTCGAAACTGTGAACGAAGATCAAGCACATATTTAGACTGGTGCGAAACATTACCCGAAAAGCAAACGACCAACTTCCGTTTGATGTATTTCTCTCCCTTTTTCTCTCTCTGTGTGTGTGTCTGCCCAGTTGGAAATTGTGCACACATCATTAAGTCAATTGAGCGCACAGAAAAACAGATAGATATTGCAGGAAAGACTGACACAGACCAAATTCAATGCAATTGTGATTTTGTGATCGAACGAAACGGTAGCATCTAATAAAATTCAATAAAATACATTTCGGAACGGGTCGGGTCGGGTCGCACATTCAATAAATGCATCCAGTCGCAACTCCATGCATGGATTTGTTTTTGTTTTTCACTCCAATATACAACACATACACACACAGTGTGCGGAATATGAAATGTTTAACAATGTCGAACAGTCAAGCAACAGAAGCAACTTTAATTGTTTTCCATGTCCATATTCCATGCATAATTTTTCATATTGAAATATTTAATTTTCAACGCTCATTCATCGTTTGACTGACAGTTTGACACAACAAGAGTTGGGAATTTTCAATCACACACCATTTAATTACAAAAATCATAGAATTTCATTCGAAATGTAATGTTATGATAAACAAACAACATGGTATTGCATAAATTGATATCCTGGTATTATCATTTGTGAATAACAAACTGATTCGGTCAAAACTTTCAGCTTATACGTCGTCTCTGGTTTATGGAATACATTTATGCCGTTTATATTGAACTATTTGATAAGCTGTCAGTTGAATATCCGATTTTCATCTAGATTGGCTTTTAGCACATATTCAAAATCACCCACACACACACACGAAACTCATTGATTGAGATAAATTCCATCGGAAAACGGTTTTGAATTTGTTGTTGTTTTTTTATTTCTTCATTCGACTCGACCGTCATTCATGAAGAATTTTGTCATCAATGTAGACACACATCTGTCCCCACGGCAAACGCTTAACTGGAGATTTTTTTTTATGTATTCTCGAAATTAATGGTGATGTCGTCTTCAATTATGGGTGCCACACAATCTTGTTTCCACTCTCTCTCACTTCAATGGCAATTCACATTTAATTTCCAACATGGTTATACCGTACACAGAGTTAATTTATGAATTTGCATGGCAAAATCAATTTTCCATTTATCACCATGCACTTTTTGATCGTTTGTTTTATCTCTTTCATTTAAACTTTCATTTTGATAGGTTTTGATTTATATCTAATCTATCTAATTTCATTTATTTAGCAAATTTATTCGTAAATTGATGATATTTTTTTAAATTAATTCGATGAAATCAAAGAAATACTGAAATTTCGCTGTCTTTTTTTCCATTGAGACAGCGTTAATCATCGTCTTCTTTGAACGTTTTTGATGCAGACGTTTATTTTAATGAATAATGATGCTTCACAAATGTACGGAAATGGACATACTACGTTTTTTTTTCAGATTTGAAAATGGGATTTTGAACACCTTCTGCGTTGTGACATTTTGAATGCTGTTTTTCATGAAATTCAGAGCTGGTGCCATGTATATATTTGTTTTTAAATTGAAAACTTACTTATTTTCTGTCGATAAGATCCACGTTGAAGTCTTTCTTTCGCCAAAAAAGGGACAATAGGTTGTATTTATACATTTTGATTTGTATGTTTCTAAGCGACACACACACAATATCAACCTTTGTATTTCCCCTCGACAAAAAAAATGAGAAAAAAATTAAATATTTGCATATGGTTTTTATCATGTCTTCCTTTGCTTATCGTAATTGGTGGAAAAATTCAAAAGTAAAAAAAAGGCGACCGTACAAAATTTATTCAATGACTTCGCATTCATATTTGTTTGATGTAGAAAAATAAAATAAATGAATTCTCAACGTAGCAGGCGGTAGAATTGTGGATTTCAACGAATTTCATCTGAAGAAAAAGGAAGCGAAAAAGTTACTAGGCAAAAATGCTAAACATTTGATGAATCAGCATTGTAAATGGCTTTTCGCTATTTATATAAAAATGAAAGCGAAAAGATAAGCACAACAATATCTACCGAAATAAAATCGAATTCAAGAATAAATAAAACGAAAACAAATCATTCATTGTGGGAGACGAATCTATTTACTCTTATGTTTGTATTCTACATACACACACACGCTGCGTGTCACATGAAAATTGAAATTATATACATTTTGTGACCGATAAGCAAACAATAGACATTTTCAAGAGCAAACTGTGTATTCAAAAATAAAATGTATGTCGGGCGGATAATGAAATTAATGAATTTCAATTAGAATAAAATGTTTTCATTCATCGGATTTTTAAAACACACGGCAACACATACGAAATGCCAACAAACTTTTAAATGAAATCGTGTTTTTCTTTGTTTTGTTTTACTAAGTTGTCATCGTTTTATGCAAATAATCGTTTTATTTCCTGTCAAATATTTAATTTGTTGACGATAAAAAATAAGCTAAAATGAAATAAGTACCAATAAAAGACTTGAGTGCAAAATACGAAGAAGGGAGCAATGTGCCATGTCATTTTTGTTTGTATGTGGGTGGTTCTGTCATCGGTTCGATGCAATTTACATGTTCGGATCAGATTTGCGGTCAGCCGGTTGGCCAGCTCTTCAAATCAATTCAATTGAAAACACACTCGGTGGAATTTGTGTCAAGCTCATGGATGAAAACAGACACGACGAGAGAGAGAGAGAGAGAGAAAAAAAAACAACACAAAAGCAAAATTATTGCTCATATTCAACAAGACATTTGAGAGCAGTAAAACTAACATCTATTTATCATGTTTGCCGGGTCGGCAGTCTCTTCGAATTAAATTGTCAACTCTCAATTACATTCATACATTACAGCCATGAGCTGACACAATTTAGTCTTTGCGATGCATGTCAACCCAAATGTAATTGATCGCAACGAAAAATGCGCCTTTGCCCGCCTCATTCCAAAGCCAAACAAAAATAAAATAAAAAATAAACAACGATGACTATATGACGAACAAAACACATGAATACAACCGACTCACCATTGTAATGCACGGTGACAACAAGTTGCGCGCATCACTGCACTTTCAATTGACACTTGAACAACAATCGAACTGAAAAAGTATAACCTTTTACGTGACAATTTTTCGTTTTGTTTTTGAACAATAACATGTTTGGTGAATTACATCAAGTTTATCCATTTAATTAGTGATATCATTTGATTGTTTTTCTCTTTCACGGCGGAGGTTTTTTGTTTATTTATTTTTTTCTGTTTGCGGTTAATTAATTTAAACCGACAGACATACGGCGCGGCTTGAAAGCGACCAGAGTATTTTTTTTATTTTCAGTACAAACAACGAGAAAGATAGAATAACGGAACGAAAAAAGTGTTTAGCAATATTGCGTGTGAAGATGCATTTCGATGCCACGACCTTTGAATTATGTGCGCTTATTGTTACAACGTAATGTTATGGAATCTTACTTTCGAAACGCGACTGGTTTTTTAATTGCATTTAAAACAAAAAATTAGAATATCGCACAAATTTTTGCTCAAAATTGAAGAAGATGATGAAAAAGACGGGGAAGAAAATGAACATATTTCAATAATAAAGTGTACATTAAATGGTGTGAAAATTCGTTTTGCTGCACATCCAATTTAATTGGGCGAAAAAGAATGTTATAGTCCTAAATTGACCGAAACAACGATGAAATTACTGACTGATTTCATCCAATTTTTTTCTTCATTCATTCATTTCTTTATTAATTTGAAATATTTTATCAGCTGTTGAGTTTGGTCATGAAATGCGAAATGAAAATGGAAATATCTACAGCACGATTTTGGCACCACTCATATCACACCGAATGCAACCATCATGCGCACCACAAGGGAGAGAGAAAGAGAGAAAGAACGTTCGTTAACAAGGGCAATATCTAGTCACTTCGTTAGCATTCTGCTTGTTGATGTTCCGTGAATTTTATCGCTTGCATCATTTTAATTTGCGCCAAATGAAACAACTAAAAAAAGCGATTATGATGTTGAATAGCGAACGAAAATGCGCCATTTATACATTGGGCTGTTGCCGATCATTCCGTTTCAATGTCAAGTTAAATTTGTGAAAAATGAATTTCATAGCACATCATCAAAAACGAATGACTGTATGCGCGCGTGTTCTCTCTTTCTCCCCTCTCTCCTGTACGCGCTAAACGGATGTTTTGGCTCAATTTAGCACGAAATAGCGTCAGAGAGTTAAATTACTTTGCTGAGAAATGTGAGTGCATCACAAGGTGAGCACACAAACAAAACGGGAATGAAAGAGATAAAAAGGAATTGAAACAACAAATGCGCGCGCATTTCGTGTACACCGTTTAAAATATTAAATGCAACGAAAAATTATTTCACCTTTGTCATTCTCACAGTTACTATTTGAAAGCTTAGTTTAGATTCGATTAATTGCACCTTGAGTCTTGGCATAAATGGAATAGTTCATGGAATTGTGTGTACGATGTCAATAGTTGTGTGTAATGAATGAATTGTTTTTTTTTTTCGTTTCGATATTCGATTTCCAATTAATGAGGCGACGGAAATGTCGTTCAATCGAAGGACGGAAATACAAAGTTTGTTTGTTTTCGCACATAGACACTTTCTACACAAATCGAACAGACGGCTGGAAATTGCAAAAATGACAAATACACGCTGGAATTGCAACCTTTTTTTGCAAACGAAAATTATTGAATTGACACGTTCAAGTAACAAAATGAAGTAATCTAGGAAAGTTTCAAACAGAAACAACGGTCACTTTGTATTTTTTTCTTTTATTTTTTTCCTATTCCTCATTTGTCTAAGAGGCTGATTCATCGAAATGAGTTAATATTCTACTGCGATGGACTGTCTAATCTAATATCTCTGAATGCAATTTCAATTATCGTGCCATTATATACATTTTTTTTCAAAATTTTTTTTTCGAACAGAGAAAAAATGCTGGTCATTGTTTGGAAAATCCAGATTGAGGTGACGAGTACTGCATCCAATCAATAACGTATGACCACACAAAGCGTATGGATTGCAAACTATACTCAGTCTATGTTCCACTCTATCGGTGTGAGTAAATTGTCCGCTTTTCATAACAATAATCTAAGCTTGAATTTTGCATGGATGTAGCTGCAATGGTTGTGGTTAGTGGGCAGTTTTGAAATTGCACGTCATTTCATTCCAATATAACCGTAAATTTGATGTGTAAAATGATGTCAAAAATTACTATTTTTTTTAAACTGACCACGTGACAAATGAAATTGCAACGGTGTGCGTTTCTCTTTCAGTGTACAATGATGTGTCACTTTCTGATTCAATTGGCACAATTTGCTATTGCGCGCCAAATTTATTTTATATACAATTTTTGAATGTGTAACATTTATTGATTGCATTTTTCCCAGTCATTTGGCGGTCATGAGTAGAGTAAACCACAACCATTTGGTGGTGATGGTGGTGGTGGTGATGATGATGGCACAAGTTATAAAATAATTTGTTCAATGACGAAGTGTACCACCGATTTTATGAATAGAGAAAGAGAGCGTAATTGAACGAAAAACTTGGCTTATTTTAATTCACGGCAATCATCGGTTGCTTTGTCATAAATTGTATTGTTCACATACACAAAAGCACACTAGCGTAATTATAAAATTAAAGTGATGATGCGATTTTCACCGATTTGAAAATTGCTGACATTTATTTCGCTGAATTGACATTGTTTCGTAGAATAAAATCGTTAAATCGTCGCTGATTTCGCCGATTATGTGATGATCGTTTCAGTTTTTGTTTGCTGTTATTTGGATTCGAATTGATTTTCTAATGATAAAATTCATTTCATCGTCAGCCATAGACTCATTATTTGAAATCTGTGATACGCAAAATTTCGCAATCGTTTATACATTAATTTTTTTTTCATTGTTTGTTTGTAAGTTGCCAAGGTCTGGTGTAACTACGTTTTAATCGTTAATCATATTTAAATAAAATGCAAGCGAAGGGATAACTTAAAATATTTATATTTTATTGACATTCTTATCTATATTCAATATTCATAAGCACATTTTTCCTGACTCTTTTTCTCTTCATTTTTTCGACACGTGCACTCGGAAAATTTCCATCAAATTACGAAACAAAGGTCCCACCGTCTTGCTGTGTCAAATTGATCGATGTTTTTTTACTTCATAAAGCACAACAACCGCGCTGAGTCCGTGTGTGATTTATGGTATTTTTGTTTATTTTTCACTCATTTTGGGCGATTTGGTCGAACTTGCGCTCTCTTTCTTTCTCTATCTCTCTTTCGAGAATAAACATGACTGACTTTTACTCTATTTTCTGTGTGAAACCATTTGACATTGGATTATTGCTTGGCAAATAAATTATAAGCGAGAGAAAAAAAACACATAACAAACGAAAATAATATTAATACTAATGAATCAAATCACAAATTCTTGAAAAGAAAAAAATAATAATACAGAGACAAGTGAATTGCTTGTTCAGTGACTGTGATGTTTTTTTTTTCTTTATTTCATTCGTTCGTTTGTACTTGAAAAACTCCACGAAATCCGTGCTTCTACGGTTTTCCGAAACGACGATGAAAATGTTCCTATTTTTATCACATTTTATAACATTGATACTGAAATTATTGTACTGTTGTGCATAGTTGTTTTCATTCATCGCGCCCCCCATTCCCATTTGGAATCGATAATATCGATCAAACACGCGTGTGGGGGTTAAATGTGATGAACGATGTAAACGGAAAATAAAAACAAACGAAGAAAAAAAGCGGAATAAATAGCGGTCAGCGAGCAACATATGTATGTGTAAATGGCCCCTCGTTTGAAAGTCAAACCACCAAAGCCACTTGTATCAAATTTATCATGAATGTAATTCCGTGTGTTGCGTGGAATTTGGGAATTGCTCTCCAATCATCACATGGTTTTTTTTTTCTTTGTCGACAAAATACCACAAATTAATCGATCCGAAAAACGAGAAGGAAAAGAGTGCAGGCAACGACATTTGACCTGATCAATGGCACAAACAACTTTGTCATTCACCTTAATGGCTTTTTTTATTTTCTCTTCTACTTTCGGTAAATTTCGAACACGTCGCAATCATTATGTAATGTCATTTGTAGAATTTGTGCTTAACCGGAGGAAGAAAAAAAAAGACCAACGAATGTTTTAATGTGAAAAGAATCCATGTCGAATAAAAGGAGGGAAAAAAAAACCGACGATTTGTTGCAAGCATTCAATCGAATGTAAAAAATGTTTTTAATTTGATGCCGGAAACGGTTAAAGTTCTTCTTAATTCAAGGAAAAATGAAAAAAGAGAAGATTTGTTCAGTTGAAGAAAAGCGAGAAGTTTGAAGCGTGATTTCCGAAACTATCGATCGAATTATTCAGCGAAAAATGGAATATTCAACAATATTTCCTTTGAGGTTTTTATCGATTTTCCGCTCGATGATGTGTGTGTTTTTTTTTGTTGTTGGAGCGTATGTGCTTTGAATTCACAAATATTTACGTAAACACGAGTAAAGTAGTTTTTCCAATCAAAATACTTAAAAGATATGAATTATGAAAACAACATTAAAAAAAAATCATCAGCCACAATCGGTAAAGTGGTCGGTGGAGAATTGAAAACAACAAAATCACAATCCACTGATTTGATCTATTGATCGATTTGCCTACCATTTATTCCATTACATCCATCAATTTTCCGTTTCTCTCTAAGTCTCTTTCTCTAATAAATATTTGTTTATGCTGATGAAATGGAATAAAAAGAGCACTGTTTTCAATTCAATCTACAACAAATAGATGAACACACATGCTCGCGAGCCAATGAGTGAGTGCATACGTTCATTTACAATCTGCTGATTGAAATATCTTGTCGTAATTTGTGCAAATGTCGTGTTCAATGTGCTGTTAGCAATAATAATAATCATTAAATAAAACACGAGTACATTTGCTTTAAAAAAAACAACAAACAGCCGATATTTTTTAAACGATTGAAAATGAAATAATATTTTATTATGATTTATATTTTCGATATTTTCAGTTGTTTTTCCGTTCGTTTAAATTTTTGTTTGTACAGACTAAGGATGATCTTATTCTCACGCGAATGGAACGCGCAAAAAAATGACGCGAGAAAATACATTCACACACACAAAATAACACAGACACAAATAATGTTGTTTATTAATAACACTGAAAATGGGTATACCATACAATGGCGATTTCCTTGGCCTGCGCGAAAAGCTCACATTAAATGTTCATGCTATTGACGCAACACGGGATTGATAATAGTTCCCATGTGTCGGTGCTGTTGTTGTTATGTTTTTTTTTTCGGTTTGTTATTTTTTCATTTTGGTTTTGGCGCTTCGATTCAATAGACAAAGAAATTTTCGTTGAACCGTTCTTTGCTATTTATCTCTCTCTCTCTCTCACTCTCTCTCTCTCTTTCTTTGTGGCTTTGCGTTATTTTTGTGTGTTGATATTGTTGGCGCACACTAAAAAACATTGTTTGTATGGTCAAGTACAAATTATCTTCACTCGAATCGCACCATTCTTTTACATAATTGACGGGTGCCCGCCCAAACACAACACAAACAATCCAAATGATTTGAAAAGCTCAGCACAATTCTCGATTACAATTCAAAATGAAACAGACAAAATTGCGATTGAAGATTTCCGCATTCGACAAATTGCTTCTCAACGAATATGTATATACTAGAGAAGAGCGTATAAATATTGGCACACTTAGGCAGACACACACACACACAGAGGAGAGACATACACAAATGACCGGCGGCAACTGGCAAAACAAAGGGACTTTTATTGCTCTTACATTTGATATATATTAAAATAGGAGAAGAGTCTCTAGATATTAAATAATTGAAGTGATCTTGCTGCTCTCAGAACTTGTTTGGCGCCATTTCACTCAACTGGACATACACAATTTTATATGTATCATGTGTTTGTACTTATGTAGATTGTACATCTTTCGATTTATTGAGTGCACTAACGAATTTTGTCACTCGCGCGCATACATTTGCTCTCTGTATTTTTATTCATCTTTCTCATTCATTCCTCTGTTTCCCGTCCTTTCTGTCTCTCTTTCGGTTCTTTTGCATATTCCTTTCCTTTCCACGTTTCCGTTGCTCCATTGCTCTTGAACTTAGTGACACAGACACACGCAAACACACACACATACATAAGCAAAATGTATAGTATTAGAAAAGTCATATGTTTCATTTTAATGTTCCTTATCAAATACACTTAAAAGAACATCACACATTTGAATTTAAAAAAAAAACATTGCTTAAAATTATTTTATGGGATTGTGTGTACGGATATTATTGAATAGAAATCATACCACGTTTCATACGAAATCGTTGTATGTTTCAGTGATTCGTGCCAGTACTACATAACAAGAAGAGAAAAAAAAATCATGATTCGTTTTTATCAGATCGCCATATATTTCAATCCAACGGTTATTTTACGTTGCCATTTCGAGCATTAAAAGTGTGCGCACTCTGAATTTTTGATGATACACCGTTTCTTTTTTCCACTCACTTCAAACGAATTTCTTTCTTCTCGAACGATTCTCTTTCTTTCTATTTCTCTCTCTCTCTCTCTCTCTCTCTCTCTCTCTCTCGCTCTTCCTTAAATGAAGCCGTTTTTTTCTCGCTTTAAATCACGATTTTGTCCAACAACATAAATAGCAATGCGATGACATCTCTCTTATTACGATGAAATAGATAAAATGTAAAATGTTCCAAAGCGACATTGTACAAAAGTGACGAATTTAATTCGTAAATCGTTTTTATTTTCATTTGCTGCAACGTTTTTTTTTTTTGTGTTTGTTTAGATTTTTATGTTATATTCAAACCTTCAGCAAAGTCGTAATTTGAAGGTTTCTCCGGCTGTTTTTGATGCTGTATCAAAAGTAATTTGAAATTCAATATGGTAAAATGCGCCACAAAAATAGCAACATTTTTTTAAAAAAATCTGTTTTCATCATTTCATATTGAAAACATATCCCTTTGATTGTTTGTTTTAATGTGTATTTCATCACTTGGGCTAATTTGAGCCGAATGGATCAACCAACGCATAATCCAACTTGCAGGCCACCAAAAGATCCAATTTTATGAGTTTCAATTGAGATTAAAATGGTGGCGAGCCATTGCGTCAGTATTATTATATTTCTTCTTCTCCATTCGATTTACAATCGTAATAACTTGTTGATCTTTTTGATGTTGGTTGTGGTTGTTGTTGTTTTTTCGGTTTTTCTTCGAATGTCTTAGACAATAAATCAAAACGCAAATTACAGTACGAGTACGGATGAAAACAAAGAGTGAAAATCGTATTGTTGATTCGAATAATGTGCGGTCTTTTTGTTGTTGTTATAGTTTCTAATGCCCAAACTCTTATGCAATAAAACCAGATGCACATTTGATGAATATAAGTGCACTTTTGTATATGCGGCTTGTGTGCATGCGCTCATATTATTTTTCGATGTTTCAATCTCGACAAAACATGAAACGAAAACAATTCCTTAGATTTATTGGAAATTGCTTATTTCATTCCTTCAACGAATCTAAATTCGTTTCTTGTTGTTGTTGTTTTTTTTTTGTTTCTTAATTGACACAATTCTACTGATCGAATGAATGAATAAGTGTGTAATATGTATCTATTAAATATCTGGAACTAATTCCATTCAACGTTTTGCGTAATCGACATCTCATTTCATTTTCGCAACATGCACACGGTGTGCATGTGTTTTTCTCTCTTTTGCTTCTAAATTCGTTATCCATCAGGCTTATGAAGAAAACACCGACTGCATAAAATATAGTGAAAGAATCAACATTTTTCAACGTCATAACTCACGAAACGGTTGTGTGTTTTTTTGTTGTTGTTGTTTTTGATAAAAGCAAACACTTAACTGCACACACGCATTGCACAACTGAATTGCGGAAGCAAAACGCGAACGTAAATGCGATATCGATAATTCGAATGAATGAAAACCCAAAGAGAGATAGAAGGAAAAAAAGAACTTGATGAATTAATAAACGATAGACGAATAGAAGAAAACAAAAACAACGAATAGAAAATATGAAGAAATGTTGTGTACAAAGTTGTATGCGAAAATAATGAATGGTTTGGAACAGGAGGGGATTATGTATTGTTAGATAATCGAGAGTATCGAGTTATATCGAATCCTGTAATGTATGTAATGAAGGCGTTGATAGAAACATCTCGATCACACTCTCGCCCACTCTATGTGTTTTCATTCTATCGCATGCGCACCCCGAAAACGAATTGAATTACCGTCACCATCAGTGGGTAGCCAATGAGTCTGAGTCATTCATTATGTGTAGAAAAATTCAAGTTTCTTCTCGCACAAAATGTGTCGCAATAAAAAAAATTCTCTTCTTTATAAAAAAAAAGGTGATTTGTTGAGTAAATTACGCTCAATAATTAGACCATATGCCAATTCAAATTATTGTCATTGTTACAATATTGAAAAAATACCATCATGAAAATAACTTAGAGTGGAACAATCTAAGAAAATCATTTAGCGAATCAAAATGGTGTTGTTCATGCGAAATACCAAAGTTCGCCAATCTACAGTAGACAATAAGCGCAAATACAAAAAAAAAGAGAACGAGAACAAAAATATAGGAAATATAAATAGTAATCTTTGTGACAACATTCATCCATGGTAACACCATGCACGACATCGATGACGGCAACGAAAAAACAACACAAACGGCGCTGTGTTATTTTTGTGTTCTCATAAAACATACAAACCACCATTTATATCTTCCTTTTTTTCTATTATATCCAACGGATAATATTGTAAATAGAAAGTCATACCATACACCGAATGAAAATTGCTCGAAATGAATGTCATGCAGCGCATTTGCTGGTGTCGTCGTCAACCACTTGTTTTCATCTTGCAACTCTCGAAGCGACTTTACTTCATCTTCTTTGATTCAACGAAAACGCTTTGTATTCATTTATGCTCTATTATTTAATTTTTCATTCCCATAATTCTGGATGTCAGGGTCAGTTCTAAAGCAAAGTGAAACTATTGTCTATGCATGAACCGACCGGAGTGAGTAAGTAAATGGTATGAAAAAAAACACAGCGCATTTTTGATTAAATTTAAATGTTGGCGGGAAGGAGACATGCCGATTTACCAGAGTGCAGAATGTCTGATCTCATTTAACAATGTTTTAAAGCTGACGTCATGCACCCCGAGAAAAAGGGGTTCAATCTGCATAGAGTTTCGACTAAATTTTGTGTGTGTCAGCCGATTTTTTGTGTTTTTCTCTATGGATGATGACGATGAAATAAATGGACTGCATCGGAATTCGATTAATCATATACACATAGTTACATTCAATATCTTCAGCATACTTTGATGACTGTGCACAATTGCACAGAACACTCCATTTTGACTGGTCTACTTATTATTCGAGATTTACTCTCAGTTTTTGAAACGGGCATGGCTCCAATTTTCCATTACACGTCAACCCAGTCGAAAAGTAATTAATTAGAATTAATTTGGTTGTTAGCCTTTGTGTTTGGAAAACCGTTCTCTTAGTAATTCATTTGAAATTGAATTAGTGGGCGCTTGCAAAACATGACAAGACACTGCTTGTGACGTTGATGATATTCACATTTCTTTCCAAGTAAGCAATCGGCTCACGCACACATATATATACAAAGTAATTTCGGCCAAGGGCTGCTATCAAGGTTCTATAACGATATATTTTATACTAATTTATTCTCATTAATCGTTTTTTTCTTTTCTATATCTTGCCACAGTTTTTATTTGGTGCAATAAACAATAGTATAAAAAATATACCCATTCAATGGTGCTGTAAATTGGGCCACATTGACATCGATGAAAAAAGAAGAAAGACAAAAATACAGATAGACCCAAATTAAATTGCCTATTTAGGCGATATAAACGGTGAACGAATGAATGAATTTTACAAACAAACGGCAATTATCGTTGAACTTATTACGATTTTCTGGATCTTTTATTTGCCATTTTCCATCTTTGAAGAAGTTATTCTGCAATATTTGATCATTTTCACATAATTCAGTTTCTGTGTTGGTGCTACAATGGAGCTGACCATCAAAACAATTTTCGCTCGAATAAAATCCAAATTGTTGTGTAACATTCACATTATTCTCGATAGTTCACTTTTTTCCCTCTCCCGAATATGACCACGCTGTTGTGCAATAGATTGCTGGGAAAACAAACTTTGACTAATATTTTCTTTTTTCTTTCGCTACTCTTTTTTGAAATGTAGATTTGAATGGGCCCGAATGTGCTATTGAGGTATAAAAACATTGTGTGTTTTTGTCGTTGCAAATAAATGTTTTTTTTTGCGTTGATCACTGATAAAATTTGAAGGCGAAAATTAAAGTCGGTAGTTTGATGTAGAAAAAATTGAAAAGAAAGTAAAGTACTTTGCTGCTTGTGGGCTACACTTATTTATCAATAGAATGCATTTCTAATGTTTGGTTTGCATGTGAAAATCAAATTCTACATTTTCACTAACCCAGATTTGTGTGTTAGTTGTTTTTTTCCTCCTCGTCCCGGAATGCACCAGAGAGAAAGAGAAAGAGAGAGAAAGTGGGTTTGGTGGCATAAGTACACAACGTACAAGTTCACCAAAATCCACGTTTCGAACACATTCAATGCATAAATGTGCAACGAAAAGGTGTGTTCAAATATAATTTCATTAAATAAAATATACACTGTGTACTCGCTCTCTCCTCGCTGAAGGAACGTAAAATTGTATTTAATGACGCAAATTCCTATCAAATTATTCCCCCAACGACGCGAGGACGGTGAATATTTAAGCAAAGAAAATAAAAACAAAACAAAAATTGTTAATAATTCGAAATGCAAACAGTTTTATATTCCATTCTAGATAATTGACCACATCATTAGCTGCTTTGCAGAAAAGATTCATAATCATCGTCATCAATGGAAGCAAAAGCGATGACAACGACTACGGTGTATGTGCTTGATTGAATCTCTCTTTCAGTTTCTTGGTCTCTCTCGCCCTCTCTATCATAAATAAGTCAATACAGAAAACATCCGGTATTTGGATCAAACAACGGATGATCTAAAACACTATGTTTTGTTCATATCGACTAAAGCGAAATTAAAAAAAAAATACGAATATACGCAGTAAACATATATCGCGTCATCGTTATTTTCCATTCGGAAAAATTGCACAGACGGCAGTGAAATATTGTGTCCTTTTTGACTTATACTGATTTTGTAATGCAATAGAATTTGTATACGTGGTCATGCGTCATTTATACGACGAGACACACAACACCACACAACATTGCAAACGATCTAATTAATAATAATGGAATTGATATCACCGCATTTCGAATATATGCTATATGCGCACAGAACATGGCCACGTACTTTGGATAATTAAGTTTTCTAATCACGAGATTTTCAACAAAATACTTGCTGCGGTCGAGAGTTGGATGGCAACCATGACGGAAGCAACAGCTGTCGAATTGGCAAAAAGTGACAAAGCCAAATAATTACTTCTCGTTACTTGGTTTGTTTGCGTGTACGCCATTATCGATGCATATAATGAAGTATCTACCAGTTTATGACTATGTCCATCGATTTTTGTTTTCAAACAAATTTTTCGCATTACCAATTTCGCTAGACGATGAAATATTTGATTTGTTTTTTTTTTTTTTTTTTTTTGTTCGCACCAACCGTTGATGCCGAATGTGATATCAATAAAAATATACCATACTGTGCGTGTTTTTTTGCCAATTTATCCATTTTTGCATTAAAAAAAATCAAATTGTGTTGGCCAAAACAAAAAGACACGCTTGCAAAAACCATTTAGTATCACTTTTTTCACTGTTTAGGCGCATTCATTTATTTGGAACTATTTGTTCTCGTTTCGGTTCTGTGCTGGTTTTTTTTTCTTTTCTTTCATTTCGTTCTCTATTGCATCGCAAAATGTTTATGCGTACGAACCACGCAATCATTACCTTTGATTATTTACGCAAGCATATAATTCATAGTCGAGAGCAAAAAAAAATGGTAACGCGAATCTGCTGTATTTATGATGTATTTTTCAATGTAGGAAGCAGTGCGTAACTAAAGTGTAAGCCAGAGCGAGAAAAAATATATAGGAAAATTGTTGAAAACTCCGGCAACTTTGAACAAAACAATATACTGCGAATGAAAAAAACTATGAAATTTGATGATTTTCATCCAACGAAAAGTAACTTTGGCATTTTTGTTCACACTTTGGAGATAAAAGTATAATGTACGGTTGGTCGACAGACTTTTAAGTGATTCAACCAAGCATATGGTGTATCTATTTTGCATTTCTTTTATTCATACTTTCAATTCACGTGTGTGTGTGTGTGTGTATTCGCAAATGTGCGTCATGGCGTTTGCCGAATGTGCTAAATGCGTGTGCATGATCGTGAAACGAAAATCATTTCCATTCCATTTGGGCGACAATGCTATCATTCTGCGGAGCTTTTATTTGCGTGTGTTTACTGTACGCAATTGAGTTTCGTTGGCGCGAATTATTTTTCTTTCGCGCGTGCAGAGTATTATGAAAACGGTAGCTGTAAAACTATGGCAGCGGTGGCGTTGAGCACCGTGACGAAGACGAAGAGAACGAGCACTCGCACACAGCACAACAAATGATAGGCACTTATTTTTCTTGACCTTATTTGCACGTTGAATAAATCGTTCTTGGTTGTGAGTGATTTTTTTTTTTATTCGTCGGCAGTTAGTGCACACAAGCACCGCTATTTCTTGTGTGTTTTTCAGGTCAATGAATAAATTACTTTTACTTGATATACAAATATGTATGTGCGCGTGGTTGTTTTTTTTTGCATATGTATCATTTGTGGATCCTAACGAAATGCATACAGCCATCGTTGACATCGATAGATTTTGAATAATATTCCTATTTTATAGCGCTTATTTTACTTTCTATTGTAGCTCGATGTCTTAATTGTTTTAGTTCGTCTGTGTGTTTGTTATTTTTTTCCATCAAAATCTATTTGATTTCATGATATAGTTTGTTTGTGTGTCATTTTGTCCTTTGCCCTTGGAAAACTAATGATTTATGCGCTTGCCTGCTATGTGTTAGGCACTTTTGTATTCTAAAAATACAATTTGAATATGGATTTCAAGACGATAACGATGGCTGAAAATGCGAAGCTCAATTTACCACATACACAAACACACTTCAGTGCATTTCAATTTAAACGCGCTCTTGTTTGTGATTGATGGACATTATTTTATTTTTCAACTCCACGTTCAGATGGTTGTAAACTCTTTTTGCACATTTTTTTTTTCTTTAACTTGTTCGTCTATATGCCCTCGGTCGACCGATCGCGACAACAATGAAAACGGAGAAAGTACCCAGCATCTAATTAAGATTTGTGTGTTTCATTTTCTACTCATTCTTTCCAATCAGAGGTGATTAATCAACAAATTCATCTCTCTTTCAATATACATTTAGTTTCTCTGTCGATCGAGATCACGGCATGCGGTGTCATTTCATAAACACGCCACTCACATTCGCATCGATAACTAAACATTTCTTTCTATTTTTTTTTGTACTGTTGTTTTTATTTTGAAAGTGAACGAATTTCAATGACGGGAAAAAAAAAATTAACATGCACAAAAAGTGATTTGGCACTAGACATTATCAACCGATTCAGTAAACGACAACAATGGCACTTTGGAAAATCAAATGCTAATGAATGCGTGACTGTGTTACTTTTTTGCGACGTATTTTTCTCTCTCTTACTTCTTGCGATTTACAAGTTTTTTAAATTTTAGCGTGAGCTCAATTTTCAATTATGGACAATTTTAAACACACACACACACTCACATAAATAATTGCAATGAAAACTAGAACTCTTTTTTGTTATATTTTTCAAGAATTCCTGTCGCCTTCAAATAATTATTCTGTGTTCTTTGTTCGTCGGTTTGATAAAATTCATTAGCATGCTCATCCTCGGGTGTCGGTTTGGATTACACAAAAAGCGAGTGTTTTTAATGCTTTCATATCAATTACGGCCAATTTGAAAGCGAGGATCAAGTGGATTCTCACAATTGCACACACCGGCAAGAGATACAAGGTTTTTATCTAATGAGTATTATTCGAGCCCAATCAATTGCGCCGCTTGAAAATGAAATTTATGATGAAACTGACATGGAAATATTGCATTTTAAACACACACAGGCGAACCCAATATCATTTCGAAACATAATAAAAAGCCCTTTTTATTCGATTCATTTGCAACTCGCGTCTCGAGTAATTTATCTATTTATCGATTTTGTTGGATTTTCTTTTCTTTTCAAACTCTCTGAAAACTGTTTGCAAAGACGGTGCCGACCGATTTTCGGTCAACATTTGCTTAGCCAACAGACGATTGGGCCATGTTGCGGTGCGCATAGGGTATATTGAATAAGATAAAAATCAATTGCTTCATCCAAACAAAACTAAACCAAACGAACAAAAAATATCCAATAAAATGTTTCATAATGTTGATTTGTTAAAATAAACAGGCCACATTGCAGGCAAAAGATTCAAAACCAAAACCAAAATACAATGGTTAAGAAAAATAAACAAGTTTTCTATTGCAACAGAAAAATATATTTACTTGGGGGCTTTCATTCCAGATGCTTCGTCCGCGAATTTTTAAACGATTTTAATCGCATTTTCATCGAATCGAAAAGAGAAACGAACACATGTGTTTGAACTCATCGAGTTTTTCTTTACCGATCGCAAAATTTTCACATTGTTCGACACATTGTCACAATACTTGGTATGATGAAAGAAGGTTTCGATTGGCAGAGAGAGATAGAGAGAGAGATAGAAGAGTGTGGGAAACAGAGTGAAAAAAACGATGTGTAAACATCTGTTCCTGTATAATCATACAATCGTTTCATATTTTTCGCTTCGATTTGTCGTATTAGTTTCCAAAAATACCAAAAACTCGTTCAATATATTTAATATTGAAGTTTTTCTTATGTGTTTATTTATTGTTTACGTCATTTTTCTTCGGGTGTCATTTTGCGTGGGAACAAATTTTTTTTTGCCGCAATACTTTAGCCACCCAATTCTTGTTTTATTGCTGATGTTGCTTGGTTTCATTCGTTTGACATGGTGATAAAGAAACCGTTGACTTGCAAGTCATTGGTATTAAATTTGGCCATTGCTATTAGATCGAGATAATACATGAAACTATTGAACACGCACAACCATCGGAAACAAAGCATAAATCATTTTCTCTTCTTTCTCTCTTTCGTCATTCTCATTGGGCATAATTCAAATGTTCACCACAAATATAATTGAATGAAAAAGAAATGAACGGCCAGGCGATAACCACTGAGCACAGAGCTAACGTTTTTTTTTTCTCTCGGTCATTTCAACTTCTTATACGTACATACTATCATTGCCATTCGCTTCAGTCTCAAAATTTAATTGTTTTTTGGTGACTTCCATTATGTTATGAATTTCCGTTTTCATGTTCTTTTCGGACTTCTTTTATGGTGTTCATGCGTTTTTTTTCTCTCTATCTGCCTTCTTTTACCACACCTTGTTTCATTTTCATATCGTTCAACTGCCACAGCTACTGAGACATCTCAGATAGACGAAGAAAAAAATGCGATCGAGAGAAAAAATAAAACCATAAAGTTTGTTTGTTGAATGAATCTTCTTTCTGTGTGCCGTGGAACGTTGAATCAACGGAAAACTTTGTTTGATTCTCTCATCGTCGGCGAATTTGCTCTCTGTTTATCTTTACTTTTTATTTACCGACTGCGATCCATGTGCAGAGGAGAGCTGTTTGTGCCTCACAAAGTTTTCACATGCACAGCAAGCAAGCGAGCGAGCGAGAGAAAGAGAGAGAAAAGGAAAGAGAGAAAGAACGTTTGCAGGGATGTTAAAATTAAAATCAATAGAGTGGCTGGAAGTGATAACAGCCAAAATTGAAGCGAATGCATTTGTCAACAATGTCAAAACTAGTACGAGACAAGTCGACAATGCCAAAGCATATAATATATCATTGAGAATATACAGTGAAATTTAGTTCGTATGCAAAACGAACGATAAAGAACACACAAACTAAACAAATTCATGTACATTGTAGCTTTGCTCTAGGCTTTGCTAAACTACAGTAAACTATTGAAATGTGAACACATGACACAGAGATAGAACGAGATATAGCCTGTGGAATAGGTAGACATTAATCAATTGAGATTATTATTTTTGTGCCTTTGTGTGTGGTGTGGTGTTTCTTTCTCGCTCCCTCTCTCTCTCTTACTCACTGTGTTCCCATTTGACATTCAGCCAAGATATTGTTGCAGAGTTGTATAAACAGTACTAATATGTGCATGTAACTGTTTTTAAAGGTCACCGAAATATCAAGTGCTTACCTCGTCGAATAACTTTTTGAAATAAATTCTATTGTTTTGTTGTACAAATGTCGAATGCTGTGGCTAGCATCAGACACACTGAACAAAATTCAATCGTCTTGTGTATCGTCGTGCAAAATGAAATCGACAAAAGAAAAGCAAGAGCAAGAGCAAGAGAAAGAACAATATCAGTAAACATCAATAATTTCCATTTCTAAAATATTGTTGAAAACAATACGATGCGAGATGGCAAATCGGGTGAACCAGCATTTTAGTTTGTTGTGTACTTCCATCGGTTGCAACAAGTCTCGCATTTGCCATTATAGTTGAATGTACCATCGTTAACTATAGTTTTTTTTCTGGGTTATTTGTTTTATTTTCGGATTCGTCTCTCTATTTTGTTTATTGGTAATTTTTAAGGATTTTCACCGACTCTTAAATGGATTTGTAATAGACGTCAATGTGATTTTAATGACCGAAGCGAGCGAATGCACGAACAACAATAACAACAATAATGCGTTCGGTTGAATAATGAATTTCAACTTTTAGCACCGAACAGAGAGCTGTATTAAGGATATTAATGTGTATGTGTGAAAGAAAAACAGAAGAATGTTAACATTATTTACATGTATGTCGGCAATAATTTAATTTAGCTTTAGCGCAAAGGTTAAACACAGTGACATGCACATTTTGTACTTTATTCTCGTTCGTCTGCTCTCTGAATTATTCTCTGAAGAGAGACAGAACTTCAACTGTCAAAAACTTCTTCTGGGTAAGTTCAAATAAAAACAAAATGTACGTAGTATCATATTTCTCTAGAAACTCTATGACTTTGAGCGAACGAATGTGTCATATAAATGCAATTGAGGTCGATGTTCGAACCGAAGACAAACACACACTCATGTTCCGTGAGTGTATATGAAATGGTATAGAATACAACAGGAAATGTTTCCGATGCAAAGTGTTTCTTGTCGGTGTTTTTTTTACACGTTAATCAAATGATATTCAATTGAATCAATACAAAATCTATACTACCTACATTTGCTGAATGAACGCAATGGGACAATAGAACAACAGCAGCAACAACAACAACAACAAAATCATATGGTCTTCTTCGTCTGGCGTCGTCAAAAGTAGGCAAAAGAAACTCGCCACTTTGGAAACAAAGGAAAGACACAGACAAACAAAGTCACGATGTGCGGTCTTTTAATTAGAAACGGAATGCTTTTTATCCGAAAAAAAAGAAACCTCTCTCTCCCACAACGAAACGTTCAAATTTTAATTAGATTACCTTTCTTTCTAGAAAATCGGTCGATTTTTCGTCGATTTCACATCACAATATGATTCGGCCTTTTCGTTTTTTTTTCTTCCTGTCTCAAATATTATCTAAACGGTTTTTGAGTGCGATAGACAGCATTTTCATGTCGGTATTCTTTTAATTATTAGCTACAGCTAAGATTTTTTTTATGCCCACTTTCATCACACACTGTTTTTAACAACACAATTTTGATGTTGATGCCCACATTAGAATCAATATTGTTCCATTAACTTCATAGTGGTCGTGCATCAGGTGGATTTTTGTGTGCCAGCACATTCTGAACGATGTAATCAATTCAAAATTTGAAATTAATCAAACGATAAGAAGAAGAATGCGTGTATTCATTGTCGCCCTGGAATCATTTCTCGGATGCACACACACACACACACACACACACACACACACACACATACATGAGAAATGGTTATGCAATTCTCTGAGAGAAAGATTTTCCGATGAGTCTGTACACACGCAGCGTGTGATTGTAGTTTGATAAATTTTCGGATATGTACTTTATCTATAAAATGAACAGATAATACTAAATTTCGACATAAATGTAGTGTAAGAGCTGCATGATGCACTTCCTTCTCTCCAGTTCCATCATCGTCTTCTTTATGGACTGAAATTGCGTTGAAACAAAAGTGAAAGAATGCGTATGCGATGCGAGGTAAGAAAAGGGACAGCAAAAGGCGAGAAATAAAAACAGAAGACCAACAATGGTTCTTTTGAAGTGCCATCGAGTCGCGCGCTTCAACAAACAATGACCAATTCCGTATAACTTTATGGTTTATTTTTATCTGTCTATTTTTTTCTCTTCGTTTTTTTTTTCGCTTTCTGTTTGATTTTTATTTTTATGTTGTGTTGTCTTTCACATTTTATTTTATGTACGGTTCAGTCTCTTAACTTTGAACTGTTTCGTTGTGAATTCTTACTGTTTTATCGTAGTCGTGCTCTCACTCTGTGTTGTGTGATACTTTATGGCGTGTTGACCATGTCCAAGGTAAATCGACAATTTTGGAATGTTGGCAGTTTCATTTTCTCTCGGTGTGTTTGGCCCGTAAAGCCGTCCTTATAGCGACGGCCAATACAAAGAACAATAAGATAATAAGAAAATACGCCAGCCAGCAAGAGAAACCGAAATACAAAAATGCAACATCAAAATCGAATGGAATACAAAAACGAAGCGTCGTCGCAACAATAGCTCATAAAATGAACGTTTCACAGTGTGTGCATGATAGGAAAACATACACAACGAACCGATCAAAATGTGTATAATGATTATGTGCCGAGAGAGAGAATATTATTATTATTATGATGATGATGATGATGATGAAAAGCAAGTAGAGCGCGGTAATGTTAAGTGAGATAACAATAAATAGCCTGTGTATGTAGTTTTGTTCGAGATTTTTCTTTTCATTTTTAAAATGGTACGGACAGAGTATTGGAGTATGATTTGTCTGTATGTTCTGACAAATGTGTGTTCGAGTTTGGTAACTATTTTACACTGACTCTGATTTATATTGTGTGCTCTTGGATTATTTTAGTTGTTTTCATCAATGATAAATGACTGAATTTGTCGTTGTGTATAAAGTGATTACTGGGTGCATCTGGAGTATCGTTGAGTCTCATTTCGCTGATTGAATCACATCTCAAATACACAATACATAATTGGTTATTCTGATGATATGTGCCAAGGTGTTGAGGCTATCACGCGGCTCTATGACTCACCGACAACATTGCCATTCTCTTTGTCTCGATTCGTTCTCTTCGTTATTCCATTGTTTTTTTCTCTTCTTTTTTTAATATTATTATTATTGCTATTCATGTTATGCTCATGCAATCAAAAACAAATGTAATTTTTTTTGGCTATGGTAATATTCAACCATTGCCAACGTCATCGTAACGTGTATGACCCGTTAACACCGATTTATTAATAACAATTTGTCATTTATTTCGTTTGTACCATAAATAATCTTAAAATAAAATTAATTCCCATTTATTGCTCGTTGATATTATTATTATAATTTTGTCTGCTTTTTTTCCTCTCTTTCCCTCTTTCTTTTGAAGAATTTAAATAGATGCTTATTGAATTGGTCGTTATGACAATGGTAAGTGAAGAGAGAACAAAAAAAAAAAACAAACCAAGAATGCGAGGCAAGAAAAAAAGACAAAACGGCTATTTTGCAGAAATGACATCGTTGTTGTTTTCTTTTTTTCGGGCGACAGTGTTGTTGTTATGGTCGCTTAAATAATGAATCATTTAAGAAAATATCAAGGCTCATTTGAAAGAGTCCAATGACAAAGAAAGAGAGACTTTTGTTACTCTTTAGAGAACGAACACAAAGACCGAAATTTGAATAATATTTGTTAATTTGTCGCTTCACGTGTTCTATTTTTGGTCTTTTTGCATCCAACAAAAAAGTCGACCAAACAATCGACGAATAGTACGGTGTTTTGGTAAATCGATGGCCATTTTATGAACTGAATATTTATATAAATTCTTCTTTTATTGTTGCTCCAATTTTTTTGTCTTCCTTTTTCTCCGTTGTCGTTGTGTCTCTTTGATAGTGGTTGTTCCCATTTCTTTATGTTCATTCGTCTCTCTCTCTCTCTATCTTTTTCTACATTCTTATGCATCTTTCAAACCAACATATCAATGACAATTTTCAATGCCATTATATTTATATATCTCAATATGATTTTTTGATTTTTATTATGTGTGTTTTGGTGTCTCGGTATGTATGCATACGTGTACTGTTTGCCATTTTCCAAAACTTCGTTTTGATGCAGTAACCTCGGTTTGAAGACCACATTAACAATGCTTCTCGTTTCAACCATAAACATTAATCTCAAAGTGTGTCTGCATCTTTTTTTTGTATAAAACTTGCCGAACAAACAAATGAAAAAAAAAAACACACACAATTAAAACTGAAAAAAAAAATCGTCGTGCATTATCCTCTTTTAGATTTCAAAGTGGATTGACATTTTTGGTGGATGTGAGTGTGCGCACGCGAGCATGCGGTCACATCTTCAATTATATCATTTCGATAGCGCACAAGATTATTTCGTTTCATTTAATCCGGCCCGTGTACAGTGCACACAGAATTGCCGAAAAAACAAACACATCAATTTTATTAGTTTTTATTTATGAACAGGCGAAGAAAAAACAGCACCAAAATTATAACGGTTGAAAATAAGGTAAACAAATGCATCTGACGATAGAGAAAAAAAGATTGTTTTAAAACGCATACAATCCGAAAATATGCTCACGTTTATGTGATGGATTCGTCTTGTCTGTTGTGAAATGATGCTGTTGGTTTTTGGGAACTGACAAGTGTGTGCATGTTTTGTGTTTGTGATGTATTGCATAATTGTTGGTCGTCTGTTCAAGTAGCGTTTCAATTTCGGTAATTACGTTGATTGAACAATAATAATGTGCACATCGAAATTATTGGTGGGAATCCCATTTAAATTTATGCATGACTATCGATTTTGGCTTTGTGTTATACCACAGATACAGCGAGCATAAGAGTGTGAGATAGAGCGAAAGCAATTAAATGTGGATTAAGTGGAAATTATTTGTTTTGATTAATGATGGCGGTTGCCACATCGATTTTCGGCAATTTTATTGAAACAAACGTGGCTTTTTTCGAGCGCAAAAAATGTTTTTATTTTAGTTTCGATTCAAGGCGCTTCGCTTTCTTTCTTTCACACAATTCATGCGTGTATTGCTAGGCGAAACGATTAATTGAAAATATCGTAAGTTTTCCGGATACATACAACACCATCGACTTTGCTGCAGCTGGACGCCAAATTTTGCTCTGTCGTAATATTGACGTTGTTAGTGTTATCTCCAGCAAACATTCAATTCTTTGTAATTAATCGAAGTTTTTGCTGAAATTCAGACTAAAATAAAATCGATTGAAGAACACTTAGAACTGTTTCGACGCTTCATCTCATTTTTCCACTTGTTTATGTTATTCCGAAATTCTAAAAATATTTACTTTGTTGATTGAACAACAGCATTCAGCGCAATGTTCCAGCAACAATGTTGTGGGCTAGCAACACAACTCAATTTAATTCTATAGATATTGCGATAGATAGAGAGTGGCAAAGAAACACAGAGAGAAAAAGCGAGCTTGGAAAAATCCATAAATTCGTGCTATTTTCATTGTTCGTTTATCATGAAATGGCTTTTTCGCGTGCATGTGGTGCTCACAATCCAAAACTCATTTTTACTATCGCCAATATATATATTGTGTTATTGAAACTCTCGGTTTAAGAGGAGAAAAAGAAAGAGAGAGAGAGAGAACCGTTGACACAGTATAAATAAATGTGCGTTCTCATTCAGAATGATTGCTTACGGGCTTGTTATTTTGTTACACATTATAGTATATTTTATAAATTTCCATTTTGTGTGTTTGTTTCGTTTGACAAACAAAGCGTTTGTTATTTTCATCATTTGAACAAATGATAAACGTGCTCAAGTTAAAATGAATAGAGAGAAAAAGAGAGATGACAATCAAAATGACAGAAACCGAAAGCACACCGGCCGATAAATGACATCAATTCAAAATATTCCATTGGCACTAATTTTTTTGCTAGCTTAAAAAAATGAACTCTATAAATTATCATTTCCTGATCGTGTTTCAAAGGAGTTGATACACACAAAACTCAACCAATAAGCCGGATGTTAGCATCTAATTACTTAAGATGAACTAACGAACAGAGAAAAGAACATACCGCCATCTTTACGACATTTGAATGCTTGCATCATTCATATGCGAAATTGCATGCATTGCCTTTGTGTGTGTGTGTGTGTGTGAGGGAGAGAGAGAGCGAGCGAAAATTGCCGAATGACGGATGACATCGCATGATCGACATGACATAAGGCGTACACACGTCAACAGATATATGTGTGTTTCTTGTTTTGTCGAACCGAAAAAAGGCATTATATTTCGAAAGAATAGAGAATCGGACGTGGTCGATTTATTGTAAACATGTCATATCTGCTCAATTTTTGCTGAACCTCAGTTCTTTTGACACACGTTTCAATTCTATGACACAAAAACAGCGTCAAGATGAAATCTGGCCATGTGTATCACGTTTGTTAATTAAATGTTGGACAATAGTGGATATTTCATCTGATTTGTCGCGTCAGCAATGAGATCAGCAGCAATAACAATAATAAAAGCGCCACCACTAGTATTTGACCCATTTTGTGTCTCAACCATGCGCATGCGATCGTTGTGTATGGCAAAACTATTGTTTGCATTATGATCAATAGGCATTTCGTGTGATCCATCAATACGATATGGATGGCACACCGTTTACGATAATTCAATTGAATTCGAAGAAATTTTTTTAAGACTTGAGTGAAATGCATTTTTTTCTCAACTCTTGAAATATTGAACATTGAAATTGAAAGCGGCAACGCGCAAACACAATGATTCGGCTAATGCGATTTAGAATTGAAAAACCAACATTTGTCGAATGCCGCATTTCGCATATAATTAGTTGTTGAATTATTTTTCGCCAGCCGATGCCATTTTTCTCTCAAATTGTGTGTGTCTTTTTTTTCGGTGAATTTCTTTTTATTATCTTTCAGTTTTCAATTGAAAAGAAAAAAAAACCATTGTTTCTGATGAACTTGAAGACACAACACAAATGGTTTGTATGCTTTTTTTGTGAAGCACTTTCACCATTCTCCTGTGGATTTTATTTACACATCGAAATTATAATATAATGGCGTGAAATCATTTTTTTTTGTCGAAGAGAGTGCGCGCATGAGCCAAACTATGGCAAAAAGCGAAACAAAATTACCATCACACAGCTATGTGTAAATGTATGGATGAGATAGTGATAGTGATCAATTTCAAGCATTTTAACCGATGTCTCGAACATTATCAATCACACGTATTTGTGTGAGAGAAAGAGAAAAATGGTTCCACTTATTTTGTTCGCATTTTAAATTGTTCAATTTCAACCTGACGTGATGCATCATGGTATAAAAGAGTAGCACGTGACATGATCACCACTGGTAAAACAAAATATATATATATAAAAATACACAACGTCAACAAAATATAAAGTCTGCAGCAGCAGCAGCAGTCGATTTGATTTGATAGCCAAATAGCTTCTATTTAACATTTCGGACAACAAGCATCAGATTGACTTCATTTTATACGGTGCCACGGTGAAAATGTTGATGACTGGCATGCGCCTTTTTTCCTGTTGTTTTCGAATAAATTATTCTTTTTCAGACTTGTTGAAACGTTTGATACCTTTTTTCGTGTTCAGTTTCAGCACGATTTTAGTTACTGTTTAAATAACTTTGAGTGTTACAATTTGATGTTGTGCTGGAACACCTCTTATCATGAGATCAACGAATGAAATCAAATTAAAATGTATGATGCGAAAATTCGCAATTGAAACTCACACCCACATACTCTCACTTGCTCGCTTTATTCACTCTGTTTATTTGGAGATTTGTTCGTTTTTCGAGGGACAAATTTCACGTTTTTCAGAGCAATCGAATGAGAGGTAGAAAAAAAGCAAACGACAAACGTCAGAGACCAAAGTGCACATAGACATAGAGACAGAGATAAAATGACATTGGCATAAGATTTTGCTGTTGATATGACATGCAAATGAGCAGTCATTGAATGTTTGACCTTTTGAATTGACACGTAGCGCGAAGAAACGCGTTCGCTAAATCCATTTTGTATCATGGAATGTGCATTACATTTTTTTACACTCTTTTCTTTGCACAATTATTATTGTTGAAGCAACAACTGCTATGCTGAATAATTTAGATGTTGTCCATCAAAGTAAATTGTGGTGTACAGAAACGTAAATAAAGCAAACAGTGAAAATCGTCTTATCATGTCAAACCCCAACATCGGTTGACATCAAATACATTCGTGCGTGCACACGAACCCCAAATATTATCGATTGCAAATTATTTGTCAATAAAATACGTTTTATACACGTTTTTATCCATTGATTGATATAGCGTCATAAATAAAGGTCATTTTGCCTGTTTAATGATGTGTCGAATTTGGTGTTTATTGATTTTATTTTATATTTTGCATGCAATGCTTTCTTTGAATTTTCAATTATGCGTCAAATGATTTTGTTGTCATTTCAACTTGCGGCAAATATAGAATTTATGAAAATTAACTTTCCCTCTAGAAGGTTAAGAATAAATAGAATTACAGCAGTATCAGCTGGGTCGAATGCATAATCAAATGTCGTTTAAATCGAATTAAAGGACTAACCGCAACGTCAAAAGTCATCAATTCACAATGTAAAGCATTTGTATATGCCCAACAATGTACTGACGCACACACATTCTCCACTTAAAGCATCATCGTTGTCATAATCATCTGGGGGCATATGACTATTTCGTAGTCATCATGTATATACATATATAATACAAGAGGTGCGTGCACGCAACAATAATACTCTCTTTTACTTCGCTTTTGATGTGTATGTGTGGGATGAGTATTGCTGGATTTTTTGTTATTGTTGTATAAAACGCATTTTCGTGAATATCGAAATCGTTTCATCAAATCGATTGAAAATATGTGTCTTTGTTTCGGTGCTTTGTGAACGATATGCGATGATTTCAAATAAAACGCACTTTAATCCATTATGAGTTCCCCCAAAAAAAAAAAACGATGTGCGTCTCATTTTAATATGAACGCCAATATTTTTTCCGTCAACGATATATTCAACTAGCGCAAAATGTGGTCTCCCGTCATTCATACAAAATGTAGTGCGCAATGTGCGTTTCTTTTTTCTTCATCACTTTTCATTGTTCTATGAAACACTTTGTTGTGTTTGATTTGTGTTTGCTTTGTGTGTGCAAGAGATGTTTAGCATTTTGCGTTGTATCACTTTCTAATCTATTCGAAACCTCGCCCACCGTCTTACCGATTTATTACGGCATTTAATTCTCGAATCAATGCGCATTTCGAAAAACTTAAACGGTCTCGTATTCCAGTCAACTTCGTATGACAATAACACAATTCTAAACAACGGTACATAGTATGCATTAAGTGCCGGAGAGAAAAGTGCGTCATCGAAATGATTGTATTTTTGCGTGTGCATGTGTTTTTTTTTTTCTTCTTCTTCTTCTTTCTTGTGTGGTGTCACGTATTTAATACCACTTACCAAGTCAATTTTCAATTCGATGAACTCGGTGTGTGTGCGTGTATATGATATGTGTAATGTATCAGCGAAAAGTGTTTTCAGCTGCCACACATTTTGAATTTATTACGAAATGCAATGCAAACACTCCTTTCCTGTTGCCAAACTTAGCGGGAAGAAGTAAAATACGGGCACAACATTCCATCTTAAGATTTTTCTTTTTGCGCTGCTATTTAAAATTCCATCATAGAACACATTCACTTAAATCATGTAAACAAAAACACATACAGAGAGAGAGAGAGAGAGACTGTCATACATTAGAGCACACATTTCAACATACACACGACTGATTTGAAATTGGTTGAGCAGTTTTTTTTTTCATAAGTAGAACGTTTCCCTTTGTTGTCATATGTTTAATGTTAAAATAGATTTATTGTCGTATTTTTATTTTTTTGATCATGGGTTAATTATTTTTATTGCGTCTCGCATTCGCACAGCGATAGCTATTTGTACGTCTGTGTGAGATAGACGTATGTGTGTGGCAACATTGACCATTGCCAAAATTATGTTGTTATTGTTTTCATTTTGGATTCTATGTTATTGTTATTGTTATCGTTGTTGTCTCTAACTTTTGCTCTCTTTGTCTTGTTGAGCGTCAACACAGCACGGCAAACCAGTATAAAATACACAATGAGCGTTAAAAGTATTGTACGTATGCACGCGCGTTGTTGATTTAAACATTTCCAACTGGCGGCTTATTAATGAATCACATGTGATATAATTAATATGTTTATGTTGAAGTAAACACGGTTGATTTTCAAATGTGTTTTTTTTTTCAGCCGCCTTCTCCGTGCCTTTTAGTCATGACTCTATTTATTTATTTATTTTTTTCTGTAACTGCTGCTGCTGCGGCTCTCCTTCGTGTATTCGAATTGCTCACGTAAACCCTTTGTTCTCATTGTTTTAATAGCCGTAATTTTACCAGCGAAAAAAAATGAGTGTACAACGAAAACAAAAATAATAATGTTTCAACGGCCATACAACATAACGGGCGCGAGACCAACGATACTTGTGAACCAAAAACTCGAACTTGTTTAAATGCAATTTGTAGTGTTTGCGCTTGTCTTCCTGCTCTTTGCTAAATTCAAATGAACACTGTTTCTGCTCTTTCATTTATTATTATGATTGCAACGATACAAAACGAAATGAATAAACGAAAAACAATGGTTCACCATTCTTTGCCTAGACCATGTTTGCAATTTAATTCAATTCAAACAGAAACAAAAAAAAAATTACGCGAGAAATACCAATGGTTTGAATATGTTCTTTTACATTTCGTTTAACCAACGAATTTATCTTGTCACTGAATCGAATAAGATAATTGTAGTGATTTTGTGTGACTGACCAAATGCAAAAAAAAATTTGTTATTATGTATTGATTTGGAACGAAAATCGCAAATCGACTGCTCGCTTTGAGTGATTTTTTTTTCTTGGTCTTTTCTTTCGAGCAACTTTGCCCGTCGAATGATTTCCTTACAAAAGACGAAACGATCAAACGGAAAATGATTTTTTTTGGAAAGATACATGGTTTTCGTTTCACAATAGGTCAAAACCCGTGACAAAAATCACAGTCAATTCTATTGACCAATCTACCGCCCCTCTTCGGTGAGAATGACTAAAACCGTGGAATTGATTTTTTTTCGTTTGAAATAGAAATGTTATTGCTTGAGACTGACAAGCTATGGAAAATCGATTTTGATTTGCGTCGAAAATCAATCTTTCATCGAAACACTTCTTGTCCGTACATACTTCACAACATTCACATCAAAATTGAGATCGTATGAATGGTTTGCGTTACAAACGCGTATATAACAAGAAAATTACATCGATGATATAATCGAAATCGTCGCCATCGTCGTTGTAGAAAATTTGTCGATTTATGCGCACACTTGGACGTTTAACTTGAAGCCGTATTTCAAGTGCCCGTGCATTAGTTGGCGCAAATTGAAACGAATCGCATTTGTAATGTATATGTAGATTGGTGAATATGTGGAATAAAAAAAGAAATGAACAAGAAAACCGTTTTCTATCTTGCATAAATGGCGTTTGAAATGAAAATCGAAGTTCAAGCATAGACCTCCATTAGAAATTTATGCGTCGATTACGATTACGTTGGTGCGTATGTGACACAAAATAAAATTATACAATAACGTTGATATAAAATTGCATGTAAATTTTCGGCAATAAAACCGACACACACAAAAAAAAACTTTTAATGGTTATTCGCCCGAAAATTATGTCTTAATTACAAAAAAGGCAATGACGCAGTAACAACAAAACAGATTAACCTCGGCTCGATAAATGCGCAACTTATTTTCCAACAATACCGCGCAAACGCCATCGAATCTTTCACCGACAACAAATAAATGGATGAACGGAATAGAGTGCGCACTGAATTCTCTCTTTTTTTTCACGCACCTAATGTTTTTGCGGTAACTTTCAATTTTTATTTCTTTCTTCTGCCATATCGGTTCGTGCACTTCCTGCTTCTATAAATTGTCTAACAAATTTTTCGCACTGAAATCGATTTTCTTAACTTTCACTTAGACTACGGTGCGACCACAACAATGAAAATTTTCATGTGTGAATTGTGTGATGATCATTTGCGACATCGATCACGTGTCATATTTTGAAAGAGAAGAGAAAATTGAAACCAAAAACGGGCAATACCTGAAATTAGGACTTAAAAAATAAAAAAGAGGCAGATGAAACTTACGCAACTAAGCCGCCAAAAAAAGCAACGGGTCCACCGCCGATTAATCGAATTTTTCGATGACACGAATCAAACAGTGACGATCGTGCATGTGCTGGTGGCGATGGATGGGTGTGTATACCCATTATACCACCAGATGTTGGACCATGACCTACAATGTGTGAAGGTGATCGCAACATTTTTTCGTTTCAGATTTTTTTTCTTGCACTTCACTCACAAAAGTAGTAAAATTATTACACAAAACCAAATTTAAAATTAAAAAAAAAAAAATGTGAAAAAGCCGCGCACACGCACGCACGTACACTTTCCTTTCAAAGTTTGGTTGACGGTGATCAGTGTGACGTGCGGCAAATAGTATTTTCTGCACTTTGCAGTTTTTTCGATGGTTTTTTTTTATTTTCGGCTCTTTTCTATTCTGCGGCTACTTTTTTCTTTACGTCGATTTCATTTGATCACATCGACACGGCTAAAATTGAAATAAATTTGTATTTCGTTTCTCGCCTCCTCTTCATTTGTTTTCATTCACATTTAGATGTTTGTATCTATCTTTTTTTTTCTTTCACTGTTTGCAATAATTTTATGCAAAATTAAACTCGTTTTATTTTTTTCGATTCGTCTTAAATTTTTGTTCAATGATTTTTCTGTTCAGTTCATCCTAAATCTGTGCGAAACAAATACGAAATTAGTCAAATGAAAGACAGAAAAATAAAGAATCGACGGAAATAAGCGCGAAGTCGAAAGAAATGATTGGCAAACGGCAGTTCGTTCGTCAATTGCAGGTAATTAAACTGAACAAAGACAACCAACGCAACTTGATTGAGAAAAAAAGGGCGCGCAAAGTTTGTTGCAACGGTGTGACTTTCTTCTTCTATATTTGCCAAACACAAAACATCATTCAATCTTGTGCAATGTGATTTTTTTTTGCTTTTAGTATGTAGTTTTTTTTTGTATATTGTTGAGACTAATTGACACGACAACGAAAAACAAAATTACCTTTTTCGAGTAACAAAATGCCATTTTTGGCCTCTATTTTTGCATAATATGTTTAAAAAAAAAAAAAAAAAAAATCATCTAGTTAAAGGGTTTTCGTAATGTTTCTTGTTGATTTGCGTGCGCGTAATAAAAAAAACGCTGGCGCACATCATCGTGTTTTGTTGCCCACATTGTGTTGCGATGTAGCAACATTATCATGAAAGAAAAAAAAACACGATTTTCATAGATTGAACACATCGCACGTGCAATATATATACAAAAAAGTGTCGATTTCATTCAATTCGGTGACATTTTCCCTTTTCGTCACACACATAACATATTACGTATCTCTCTCTAGCTTCAGTTCTTTATGTCCTCTTCGTGGCTTAAGTCAGAAAATATTGTCATTTGTTTTCTTCAATTTTATAATATCCAATCCATGTATGTGTGTGCTGTTGTTGTTTTGACTCTTGCGTTTATGTTCCACGTTTGTTGCTACGCACATTTAAACAATTCATGTGCAATGACTCTTCGTTGATTTGCTTTCAAAGCGTATACTTTTCACAGCACATTTTGCCAATAATTCACTATTTTTCATGGATTCGCTTAGATTCGTTTGGTTGTTTAGTTTACTGTATCAAACATTTAGATTTTGATGCAATAGAGAAAGAAATCAAGCCATTCCATTCGAACACATACGATGGAAAAACTATTAACTGACTTCGCGATTTCAGGTTCACGACTTTGTCGAAGTTACTTTTGTTTCGTTCGAACATTATGATGTGAAGCGATTTCCATTTGTTTATATTTTATTGGGAGGTTTTCTGTATATGCATCGTATACATATACAATTTTCAATTGTAGCTTAATTTGCGTTTTATGACTGTTGTCATCGTTGTTTTTTTTTTTCGTTGCTTTTTCTTCTTCATCCATTTTCAACCGAATCGGAATCATTATAAACAAAAAAAATGACTTTTGATTGATTTATTATTCCAAGGCACTATTTTCATTCTGTCTCGCTTGTCATTTTCTTCTTCTTTGCGATGACCGACTAAACGATCAACGATGCGAAATGTAATAAACAGCTGATTGTGTGTTTGTCATTATCAAAATTTCATCAATGATGCAATATGTTCATAACTTAACGAAAACAAATCGAATAATGTGCCATTTGTTTTGCTCAATTTTGATATTCGAATCATTATAAAAAAATACATTGATTTTTAACACAGTGTAACTTTGATTCCTTTTCACAATGTAACTTTAAATAATCGGACATTTTATTTAAAATTGAACTTTTCAACGAGTTGAAAAATTCAGTGTGTTTTTTACTACCGACTTTCTAAGCGTAAACAGTGACAATATTGATAAGAGTATATTTTGAAATATTTGTATTTTAAATACACTGCATTCGGAGCAGCTATGAAAAACTTAAATGTAATCAACGAATGCGAAAATGAAATGGAACGAAAGAAGAAACACTCCAATCATCGTGTCAACAATTAGCGATTAGATTAAATTTACAGAAATAGGATGAAATTTCGATCAATGATCAAAATGATTTTTTTTTCGACTCAAAAACAATTGAAGGAAGTCGAAAAGAATATCGACATTGTTTACACAATAAGAATGTCGTTTGATACCCATTATGGAGTTATCGAAAGAAAAAAAACATCAACAACAAAACAAAATATTGCGGCATCGTTCAATACTTTATGCAAATTATGGCACGTCGTTTGCATTTATCGATCGTTGACATTTTGGCATAAAAAGTTTTGACTGTTGTACGTCGAACATACAATTGTAACACACGTTATTATTCGTAATTTTCTAACGGTTGGTGTGAGATTATTATTTTTTGTGTTTTTTCTCTCTGTACTCATATTCTGGGAGGACTTTTTTCTTTCTCTTTTTGTAAATCGTTTAGTGATTGAAAAATGTTCATCACAATTGATTTTAAATCGCGATATTGAATTGGGTTCAGTTAATAGTTCTATATAACAGTAATTTGCTCATTTAATAGTTTCTCAAGAAAAGACGCAATTTAATGACAATATACAGATGTTTATAATGGATACAATTTAGAATTACCAACAACAGAGATTATATGACTTCAATTCAAATGTCATAAATTCTATTTCCGATCCACTCGTCCGATCTTTCGCGCGCGCGTTTGTGTGTGGTTGCTTTTATCTCTCTTTGATAGCATAAACAAATCTCGATTGATTTAAAAACCAAATGCAACGGCAAATCGTGCATCAAAAAATGGCATAGCACAACAATAAGGAGAAGAGAAGAAAAAAATCGTATCCATTTGATGAAATGGCAATTGAAATGACCATGTTTTGCGCAACAAAATAAATATCATTGGCATTTTGAGTTCGATTAATTGAAACAACCGCAATGTATTCACTTGAAGAAATGATCGTAGATCTTGTTTCTCGGTAATACAATTACTACGAAACAAAAAGAAATTATAAGAAAAATACGTCCCGGATACACTGATTTTCGATCCAGCATTTTACATTTAGCAATAAATAGAGCACATTTTGCTCTCGCTAGCTTCGTCAGGATCAATATATTTTAATCACCTCTCTGTAATCTTTACTAAATAAACATCTACCCACACACACACGCCGAGAAAGACGTCAATGCAAATCGGACCAAATGAAGACTAAGGAGAAACTAATTCGATTTTCAAGAAAATATGAAAAGTTTGTAGAAAACTTTGTGTGCACAACATTGCATTGGCTGCTGTAAAATGTTTTAAGCTGTATCTACATTTAAAGCGTGAACGATCTCGTTATTTTCATTAGAATTCAACCATTTTTATCTCATATCTCTCTTTCTGCTTCGCCATCACGCGTTTCTTCTCTTTTCCACAATTAGAAGACCTTTTCTTCGCTATAATTTTGCACATTTTTCATTTCTTTAATATGTTTCATCATTTTTCTGCAAATATTCTCTTTGCTCTTTCACTCATTCTTCTATTCGAATCACTTCCTATGTTCTATGTTGCAACAAACTATCAAATAAAGTGTTGAAACAATTTTTTTTCGTGCAAATCACATATAATCTCTTGCTCTTCGTACGGAACAAATTGAAAGCAATGAGAGAAACAGCGAAAAAAAAACACGCGCTCGCATTCACACTCGCTCATAAGTCAGTGAATCAAATAGAGAAGAAATAGAAAAGAGTTAATTCGTGGAAGAGTAAGAATTGAAATGTGGTGTGTGGCCATTAAAAGAATCACATATACACAAAACTAACGGAAGAATTAACGGATCACTACTTGATACAGACTTTGTGCTTTTCTCTATATCTTACGCTCTGGTTTTTGTTAAGACTTTGTCTTGAAGCCATTGCATATGATCCATGAACGCAATCGCATTTCGCAAATAAAGAAGAAAATGAAAAAAAAAAATGAAATTATAATTTGTTGTGTACGTTGGGAGTGCGTGAAATGTTATTTGCTATGCTCACCGATGAAACCGTATTCAGATCAAAGGCAATAAAAAGCAAATAAAAGTTTAATTATGATAAATTAGCGATAAGAATACACAAAACGACTCAGACGCTAGATTAAATTAATTAAAATACACATACACAACGTAACAACAATCAAGGAAACATTGCCGAACAGAGAGAGAGAGAGAGAGAGAGAGAGAGAGAGAGAGAGAGAGAGAGAGAGAGATCAAAAACAAATATAGCCGCAGAAGTAGGAGGCTGAGAATAACAAAGGAAATTTGAGAAAAAAACACATCGAGCGCATTTTATGACGAATAATTAATTCAAATATGATAGACACCGTTTAAACTTTCGAGCAATCTAAATGAAAGAGAAAGAGGGAGAGAACATAGAGCAACGCATCAGATATATATATAAAATGAGTTGCAGCAACGGTTGCTGCATTGCGTTTTTTCTCTTCTTTTCTACTTTGCTATCTAGTGTTTGCACCTGTAATTTGTTGCACGACAACGCCAACACATTGTATGATCCACACAGTTGATCTGCTGTGCTGTGATTCTCCCATTGCTTCTTTCATTTATTCGTTTCAAACCGCTCTCTTCACTATCTCGATGCATGCAGTGGCAGTGCCGAGCCAAGTGTAGAGAATAAAAACTCCCTCATTTCTACAATTTATGCAATATTGTTATTGTATCATAGTTGCAATGATATTATCTGTGTACATGCGATTTTTCATTGAATACAGAAAGCAAGGGAGATAGAGATAATAAAAAAAATCTGTGATGAAAACATCATTACTTCATCATAATAAAAATGCACGAAAATCCGATTTGAAAAAAATATACATCATTGCGAGATGAAACAACAACAACAACGAAAAAAAACAGAAACACAACGCACAACGATGGCTTTTGTGTTCGCAAAAAAAAAATGTTAGGTACAATGAATGCTTACAGTGAATTTAATATTTGCTTGAGCGGTATGTGTATGTGTATGTCGGATGTTGAGATCCGATGAGATCGACAGATAATGAGACAAACAGAAGGGAAGAGAGACAGGGAAAGTGATGTTATGTTTCTCTTTATTGCTGCTTGAATTAAAACAATTTTGCGATCCTGTTTCTGAAACTTCCCAAATGCGATTTTCACATACAAACATGAACCTTCAACATTTATGGATATCTTACACAAATCACCGCATTGATTGTACGCGAATACAAAGAAATTGTTAATCATTATCATCGTCATTCCATAAAAATGACGGCCAAATTTACGTGTGTTGGACTGATCTTTTTTTTATTTCGGCAACAATTGGCAAACGTGTATCAAAACAACAAATACGTTCAACTAAGCAAAATGATTAAAACCGGTTCACGTGGAATGAAAAAGATAACAAACACACGAAAAAAAGAAATACTTTTGCGCGATGATGCGATTGCAGTGTGAGAAGAGTTTGGTGGTCGTCGTCTTCGATATCACGACCGCGCACATTAGCTTATGCAAAGGAACAACAGCAAAGCACCATACTAATATTTCTCTGGTTGCGTCGATTATCGGTGACTATTTAACCGTGTTTGCTGCGGGCTATGAACTTTTCGTAGAGTATTTAGATGATGCCGCCGCCGCGACCGCTGTTGTTGCTATACACGCTGTATTTCGTTCACTTATGCAGTAAACAATAAAGAAAGTACACTTACACAGCCGATTTGCAATGAATCGTGCAGGAAATAAGAATAAACAGAAACAATTTTTAATAAAGTCGCGATTGAATGTATGCAATGGCCATCTAGACACATATACACACGCAATCTTTCAACGACACGGCAATTTTCTGGCATTCTTTCCTTTTTATTGTTGCTGCCTTTGTATGTGCGAATGTGTGTGTGTGTGTTTGTGTGTTGACTGTTTTTTTCGGTTCTTTTGCTCGAAAACTTTAAATGATGTGATATTCGTTTAGTAAACGACTAATACAGAGAGTTCACGCTCAAGCAAAACTATGCCCATTGGCAGAACATTGTCGTTATTCAACACAAACACAGGCCACTTTTCAAAGAAATACCTGCGTACAAAGATTTTATTTGCTCTGTTGCATCGTGTGCCTTATTGACTAAAGCTAACTTTGGTGATGAGACCACCATTGTGCAGACGACGCTCTTCTTCTTCTTCTTCTTGTTTTTTTTTTCAATCTCTCTCTCGCTCTCTCTCTCTCTCTCTTTTACTCTTTTGCCACACTCTGGCTGATTGTTAAGTGGAAAAACCGCAAAAGAGAAACAACAAACGAGTGTATAATAATCAAACAAGTTGAGATATGGTGCATCAACATCATTCGCGAATTCTCTTTGGATTGCAGCAGACAGACAGATACACAGGCAGCATATGCACAAATTTAATATTCCCTTTGTTCAACACGTTCACCCGTTTTGTGCAACAAAATTGAATGGCGAAAAATACGAGCGCACGCTCGCGCGCATTTGTGTGTGTCTGTGATCGAAAAACATTTTTCGCCATTCTGACAAACATACAAAGTGCGCGTTCGCTCTTCACGGTTCTTGGAAGCTTCGGTGCTAATTAAACCCATCGGCCGTTTTTAATGCATACAATTTTTCATAGCCAAGGTAAATATATACACATACATATCCATTGAATGCGATGTACTTTGTTGTTTCGCATGTATACATACAACAATCAATAATTTTTGTACCTTGATCGAAGGTGCTCACGCGTCATTACATTCAGTTACATCATTGGCATCGAGCAATGGTGTGTATACATAACATTAAGTGTTCAATACAATACGGTCATTTAATAAAAGAGAGAGAGAGAGAGAGAGAGAGAGAGAGAGAGAGAATGAGCAAAAAATCAAATGCCAAATTGAACGAGCCATCGAGCTGGCTTCGATAAAACGCAATTACAACAGTGGAGAATAGCTAGACAAATACCGGCATGCATAAACACTCAAACATCTAAATTATGCCTTCAGCATATATCATTGACAATAAAATAGCTAAGCACAAGAATAGAATAGGCGGTTTCCAATTACGGGCCTTTAAATATTATTACAAGTTAGCAACAGCAAACAAAAAATTGCACGAAACCGTATGATGACTGCAGTGAATGAATTTCATATTCTCAATGTAAAATCACCTTGAAAACATACACACACTCATAAAAGTGACCGAAATTCTTTTCGGTGCAGACAAATTCGATTTTTTTTTTTCATCGTTCAGCAGTAGAGACGAAAACTACAATTTGATGAGATTCGTGTGTACTTTGCCGCAAAGGTAATGGGAGAACAAAACTAAAAAAATTGAAACGACAGTTATTGACCCACTGCGAGAGAATTAGTTATAGAAAGAGACAGATAGTCACACATACACAATGCTGACCACATTGATGTTGTAAATGATGTCAGACATCAATGTAGATTGTAGACATACTCATTTATGTTCAAGCAAACTGCAACCGTATAATTAAAAACAAAGTGACCGAAGATTCTTCAGTAGACTGTTTCTCTTTGTTTCTATCTATCTCTTTCTTTCGTTTTTTTCGTCCGTTTCTCGATGCATTTGCAAGTGGAATAATGTTTTTTTCATTTGAGTTAACCCGGCGTCAGAGTGCTTCTTTTAATTGGAATAAATGCAGCTGTCAATAGAAAGAAGGAAAATGCCATTGATTAACGCCTCAATTGTTCTAACTCTGTGGGGGCAAATGGAAAAAAATCCGATTTTTTTTTCACTGATTTTCGGTAAAGTCAGTTCACGCATTTGGAATTGTACAGTGGTAAGACACGTAGTGTTGAGACAAGATGCAACAGGTTTTTTTCCGCTCTAGTGTTTTTGGACACGGATAGAGGGAGAATTTGATTTTGAAAGAGGAAATCAATTTGGAGAAAAAAAGAGAGTCGAAATAGGGGAAGAACATGTTGCCTATGATTTCGAAAGGAACAACAAAACATTTATGTCAAAAGGATATCGTTTGAATTGATATTGATGTTGTAGAGGTACACACAACTGGGACAAAAGGAGCACCGCCAAAATCGATCGAACAAACCAGTCTCGTGCAGCTTCCGGTTATATCGGAATAAACGCAGCTGCATAATCATCGACAACATTTGTATGTTTTTTCCTCTTGCTCTGATGTTGTTATTTCATTCATGGATAGGTTTTTTTATTGGATTTTTGAGCAATTAAAGAAAATAAATTCTCAATCAAGTGTTCTTCATGGAGATTCATACGGAATCGTTAAAATTCATTACAAATATGTTAAAATTTGTTTTACATTTCTCCATTTTTGATCGCACTCAAGTTTTGTTCGGTATTTTATTGAAGATCGTTTGGAATTTTTTTTTATAGATTGAGTATTGAGAGAGAAAAATAGATATGTACTCCAAGCAAGATTTAATACGTACAAGAACCACAACATTATTATCATTCAAATCGAGTTTTTTTTTATTCGATTGGGGAACAACATCATTAAATTTTCGATATTGTTTGATTCGAAATCGTTCTCTTTTCATTCTCGCAAACAGTTACAAACTGTATTTCTTTCTACTTTTTTTTTTTAATTTGTCATTACATTCGACTTTCATTTTGGGCGTTTGCTTTGAGTGGTTGATTTGTCATTTTATGGCTTGGCCAAAATGTTTGACTCATTTGAAACGATCATATGTTTGTTTCAATTTTCGTTATTCTTTTCAATCAAAAACGACAGAAATTTCTTTGTTATTCTACTCTTTAGGTTACTCGACTGTTTGTTTGTTTTTTGTTTCGCGTGTTTACAGTTTTTTATTCGCTCTCTCTTCGTTTCGTCTGTTTGTCTCCACATTCGATTTGCACACATTGTAAACCAAATATTTGGAACAATTTAAGATTCTATCTCCATTTTTTTCGTATTTGGTGTCTTAATCGATGGCAGATCAGTTGCCTCCCGATTCGGTTATAACTGTAAACGATCTCTTCGCTTGCATAAATACGTCTTGGATTTGTTGTATTGTGTTTTGTTGTTGTTTTTTTTATTGCTATTTCTTTATTTCTTCACGAAATCTGTGTGTTTGAGTGCGTTTTTGTTGAATCATTTGCTTAGTTTGCCATCAGTTTCATCTCTCTCTATCTCTATCTTTATCTAGTTGTGTTCGTCAGTTAAATGGTTTTGCGGTAAAGAAAAAAAAAATTAATTGGCCAACGCATCTATTTTTAAACAACACACACATAGTCTCTGCAACACACACAGTGTGAATGGCTTAGATTAATAGTTCTATATATTTTGGTTTTTTATTTGCTCATATTTTTGTTTCGTTTTATTTCGCATTCGGTCATTTTTGTCCGTTACAGCATGTTCAACTTACACTTTTTCGAAAAAGTGTGTTCGTTCGTTCATCTCGGCCCATTCGTTGTCTGACTTTTTATGGCTTTATTGCTTTTTTTTCTCTTTTCAAGCAAACATAATAATTTGTGATCGTATTTGTCACCATCAAAACTAGTGAAATTAAAAACGATATATACACTAAAAATTATTGACATGACAGAACACACAAACATCATCACAGTTCGAGAATACACCGATGACTTTGTGCGCTCAACAACGATTTTAAATTTATTGAGTGAAAGAGGACAAGTGTTTTGCACAAGTGGGTGAACGAAAGTTTAGAAATTTCATTTCTTCTTTTATGTTACTATGTTTGTTTAACGATTTAGATGCTTCCTATATTCATTGTGTCACTTTTATGATTTTAAGAGTCTATATTTAACGCTAAAAAACACAAATTTATGCAAATGTTAAATTGATTTATTAACGACAGGCTGCGTCGTAATCGTTACTCTGTCTTAATTTTCTTTCCTTTTTTTCTCGAATCATCTGGTCCAGAAATTGAGGCTCGGCGTGTGCGTTTGTCGTTAACAATTACAATCGCCTGTTTCGCTTAACGCATACGTTTTTTAATGGTAAATTTTTGTTTCCCTTCTTCATTTCCATTGCAAGTGGTGCATGTGCAAGCACAAAAATGGTTACAGAAAATGAACACATAACAATTTGTAAATTGACGTGTTTAAGTGAAAAAAAAAGGGAAACTTGTTTTTAGCAAAAACAACACCAGACGCATGTCGTGAGGTGGCCATTATTTTTTCTTTTGTTTAACGGTCAAAAAAGAAGTCACCAGAAGTTTCGACATATTCAAAATATCGACCATGTTTTTATTTACTTCTTTTTTCATATAAAAAATGGGATAGAGAGATAGAGAGAGAAAACATGAAACGAACAATAAACATGGCCCAAAACAAATCGATTTACATTGGACACGATAATGCAAATAATAAATGGTGGTAATGAAGAAATAACCATGAAACTGAGAATAGAGAAAGCCTCTAGTGCCAAAAAAGTTACGAGCGACGACAACGGCAACGTTTGTGTTCTTTTTTAATGTGTCGTCTTCTCTGTGTCTTGGTTTTTCCTTCAGTTTCTGGCTATTTCTACCGTTTTCTGTGATGTCATAAGAGAGCAATTTTATTTTTGGCAAATCGCAAGTGCTGCATGCGCCAGATCTTCTCTGAATTTTCTCTCACACTTATTTCATTTCGTTCTTTCATTTTAAATATAAAATTTTTTGTTTATTAACATTTCGCCAAACATCGATTTGTGTGCAAAGCGTTAATTTTAATGAAATTCAACGAAATTCACATTCGATTGGTAATTTCGGACAAAATCATTTCATTCAAGAAAGAAAAAATTGGCGAAAATTACAAGTGCGCCATTGGTTACACTACGGTTCTTTGTTGCTGTGACTATGTTTCTTTTTTTCGTATTATTTGTGGCTCTTTTGTCGTTTTTATTTTCATGTTAAATCGACGTAAGCGCGCACACAAGCGAACATACACACAATCAACCATCCAACCAACCGCCCGCCCGTTTGCGTTTCAAGAGCATTGAAAATTAATGGAACGCGCATTTACACAAAACGGCCGAGTCAGTTTAACGAAAAATTATTCGCTCTTTTTCATTCCTGCTCGCTCATTCACTCTTTAACGTTTTACCGTTTTCGTCATGAATCTTAGCGTCATTTCATGCACTATAAATAAATGTGGCATTATTATAAAAATTCATTTGCAAATCGGTAGTGAATTACTAAAGAGATTAAACCCATTTAACCAAACCGAAGTCGAAAAGAAGCAATATATACATGGTGAGACGTTTTGCCGTTCATTTCATGTTATTACCACTCTCTTTTTTTCTTACTTATTGAAATGGATTTTTTGCTGTTTTTGTTCGTGTTGCGGTTTTAGAAGTAAATGGCCTGTCAGTTCCGCGATTCAGAATAAATACGAAAAAAAAACCACGCCGAAAAACAGCATCAAAAACAATCGGTGCTTGTGAACACAGCGATCATCATTGATATACCGAGAAATCATTTTGACGGTATTCTCTTTACCGTGATTTTGTTTTTTCTCCATGAAAATCGTGTGTGATTACTGTTCAGAATACAATTCAAATTTTATTCAATTTCATGAATATGACCTTTAAAACAAACAGTACTGGCGCGAATTCTGCTTTTTTTTCTGCACTAAACCGTTGTTGACATCGATGTGATGTGAGACAAATTAACCGATTTGGATCAATTTGGTTTTAAGTGTGTGTATATGATTCCGATGCCAACAACGTACATGAGCCACACATTCAAATTCGCACATTAGTTTATTCGTAAATCAAATTCGAAAAAAAATACACAAACACGTACACATATAATATTTGCAATCATCGAAACGGATCATTCACATGTATGGCAATTTCATTGTAGCCAATTGTTTTTTTTTTTTTTGGTATTCATCGATTTGATATTCCACAAGCAGATTGAAGCATCTACACACTCATTCAGAATGCATTTAATTCGTTATGTTTTTCTTTAAAATCTTCTAAAAATATTGAAGTCCAACACAATTTCCATCGAAAAACCCACCACGTCTGATAATTTAATGGATCAATTCATATTTTGATAAATAGCAACAGACTTATCATAGTTATTTTTTCTTTCTCACATCGTTTCAATGAGTCATCTCAAAAATCGTCATAATAAAATTCATTAAAATTAAATGCGCTTGTTTTGGCGGAAAATTTCCAAGATTGACTTGATTGAGGAGAGAGACGAAAGTAAATAAGAGCAAAACAACGACCGGTATCACCATAGCGATAACTTATTACATTCACACAAATGAAGAAAGAATCATTTTGTTGATTTCAAAGAATTTGCGATTCGTTATTTTTCTTTCTGCTCCCATTTGATGAGACAACGACGACGGCGACGACACTGCTCAAAATATCCACTCAGTGTCCTCCAATGTCACTGCTTTTACATATTTTTAATTGCAGACTATTGAAAGGGCAACAAAACATCTTACAAATATAACATTCAAATTATTTTAATTGGCACAATAGACTGCCTTCACATGATTAAAAAAAAAATGTTTCAGCGCTCTAGCGCTCTCGCGATATATATATTTATCTAATTTCTCTGTTGGCGGTTTTTTCTTCCTTAATTTGCATTTTAATTATTATACAATCACAACATGTCATGACGTGTGCGCCACATTTCTTTCGACTTTGCACTTTTTCATCTTTGATTTTTCAATTTTTTTTCTTCATTTTTCGTTTGTTATTATTGTTGATTGATTCCTTTACGATTCAAATGAAAAGAATCAACAACAAAAAAGAAACGCACACAATTTCATCAATAACACATATGAATGTTCTTTTTTTCGAAGCACGAACGATAACAAAACTCTTTTATTTGAAAACGATCTAGCAGAATTGTCATTTTCTTCTTTCAAATAGATAGATTTTTCTAATCAATAAATTATAATCGAGAACGACCAACAGCCATAAAACAATTTTTCATTTTATATTCCGCTAGATTGTTTGCAAATTTTCAAATTGAATCGAAATGTAAGAAAAAAAAACGACAAATTTATGTATAAGAAAAGCAAAATAATTACACAACGAACTGAATTAGAAATGATACGAACGGTTTAAACAGCGCGCATTGCAATACAAAGCTCACAATTTGAATGTTCACCGTAAACTAAAAACAAAACGATGGACTCGTAACGTATTGAGTGCGTTCAACAGACAAATGTGGATGAAATCTTTAACGGCAACGGACTTTCTTTGCGGTATGTTGCAACGGACGCGCATAACAAACCCAAGTTTAAAGGAAATTTCATCCAAAATGTGAATTTTAGTCGTTTGATAAATATAAAAAAAATCGATAAATAAAAATTTCCTATGAAAACCATGCATATTTTCATGTTCAACGAAATAAAAGTGTACAGATTTCATCGCTAAAATAATTTCGTTGACCGAAAGATACATTTTATATGTGTAGTGTGTGCTTGTTGCGCGCTAACAATTCACGTTGTTCGTACGTCAGTGATGTTTATTGATATGTATTGGCTGTAGTTGTAGTTAACTATGACTCTATCCGAATGTCTTGTGTGTCCGTGTGTGTTAACTTGTTTGAGTGTATGAGATAGAGCGAGACTGTCAGTTACTTCTTGATTCTGTAATATATTTTGCACAGACATACACACATTTCTATTCGCAGTATAAGCAAAAACATTTTTGACGTTCGTTTGCACAACGACTTAACACAGGCACACACGTGCCAACGAATGAAAGAACAAATTGACTTGGTTATGATTACAGAGCGAGAGAACGAACATTCAAACTGGATGTCTTGTTTGCTTATGATGACATTTACTCACAACAGACAATTTTCGGTGTTCAAACACTTAACGATTCGGTTATAGGCGAGCGAGAAAAAAAAAACAAAAACCTCCAATCGAGCGAAATAGCAACGAATGTGTTTTGATTTATTGCGGTGCGCAATTTTTTTTTCATCATTTGTTTGATTTTAAGACTTTGATTCATATGCGCAACATTGGTCGTAAATCGTTCTTCAATGTGACATGTACAAAGAGAAGAAATCCCTCGAATTACCCAAAATAAAATCATACGATCATCGTGATGACACTACTTTCAAAACGGCTGCTAACGGCGACCGATACACATGCAAAATACCATTGAACAAAGTCACGTACACACATGTCGTGGAACAAATGTTCTACTGCTTTCACAAACACACACACCTGCAACAATGTATCAGTATTTTGGTGTTCTATGTCATTCTACCATCAATAGTACCCTATTTGGATAGGTTCGATGTCGTTACTCTTTACAATTCTCTACACTGTATTGGTTGGTGCTGTTTTTGTCGACAAACGGCTGATGGTGCTAACTGGTGTGCTTGTGAATGGAATTGAACACACGTACAGGTAACATAAGTGGCTACACATGATACATTACTTGAATGTGTGCATGTACATGTGCGTGTGTGCGCACCTTCGATTTGACATATGTTAGCCGTTTTGGCTGAATGTATATAAATTTTCAAATAAAATTCCGTTGCTGTTTGCGGGCTTGTCAATGAAATTCGCTCAACGTAATATAGAAACAGCTCCCGAAAACAAAAGACACAATTTTTGTGGTTTTTTTTTTTGTATTTTCTCCTGAATTTTCTGTTTTTTTTTTTTCATACAACCATGAATATTTGTTTGACCGGTAAATTTACGTAAGTGGCTTGTATGTGGATAATTGTGGTGTGTTAATGGATGTACAGCTTGCACTTTTTATTGCCTTTTACAAAGAATGTGAAATTTTAACACGAAATGTGAATAAGTCGGGTGCTCATTTTCGTTGGTGTTTTTATTTGAATTTTTCTTTAAAAAAAAATTCAATTTTAATATACAAAATATAAATATGGTTTTTTCATATTCAATGTTGAACGCTAAGACGAACGCCACCCCGAAAATGTTGATTATTTCATCGGTATGCCTTTGTTCATCTTTGGTCAAGCAAACAATTCGTTAAAACATGTATGCCATCCATGAAACGCATGTAACATTGATGATGATCAAAAGACGTATAGCGACGAAAGAGACTGGGATTAAAGCGGTACGTTTGCCGTGTATTCTTTTCTTTAGCATTACATCCCTATTGAAAACACAAGCATCGAGATGATTACTACGTATGTATTTTACTTGTTCGCGCCTATGAGCTCATTAGCCATTCTGTTGCGCAGCAAAGCACCAACTAAAATAAACTAAACCATAGTGCAGAAGACGATGATGACCATTTTTAGAAGACGAAGAAAACAAGACACATTGATGTACAACTGAATGCCATCTATTTTCTGTCAGCTTTTTCGGAAGAATTATTTGTATTTCGTAGCATTGTGCGATGTTCTGTGTCTATTCATAAGAAATAGTCTCTTGGTACCGAATATTGTCAGTTGTTTTTCTTATTTCTATGCAGTTGTCTTTATATCAGTGTCGTGTATCAAGTCCTCCAAAACGAAACACACACACACACAAACACAAGGATTTGAGACACGCTGCATTGACAAGAAATGATCTTGCATTTTTTTCATGTGAGCGCACATGCATGAATGGCATAAAATACACGAAAGGTGCTATGTGCACATCCGCACATTGTTTGGTTCGATGTTGCAACATCAACAAAACATCGCGTCCTATGCGTACACACATTGCTTTATAACAGTTACAATTGCTACTTTTTTCTTTACTTCTTCTTTGGCTATTGTTATTTATGATGTTGTTGTTTTCTTTTTCGTTGTACGATGTGCTGGCCGTTTTTGGGCATATTTTCTTGATTGTATTTCATTAAAATCCGTATACGGTGTGTGTGTTTGTGTGTTGTGTATGAAATTGGAATTCACCGGGTCGCTTCAAGCAATCGGTCTCGTTGAGATGCTGTACTCCACGTCTTTTATTACAGTTCAATAGATTGTGTAGAGCAGTTTTTGGTGTGATGGTTTATTCGATTGAGTGTGTATTTGTATGTGTGTGTGTGTGCAAGAGTAGACTGGTTGCTGTCGGCTATACCGAATGAAGCATGTCCAATTGAAGGCGGAAAAGAGAGTGAATGATCACATAAAGGCTAGAAGACTCAAAACGATATATGTGTACAGGGGGAAAAAATACATCCAATTCTGTGAAACAATAAATTACATTTTACGTAAAGTACAAATATGTATGTATCCAAAACGGTTATTTCAGCTCTCTTCAACTTCACATAGATTTTATAGTGATCTACGTGCAGACAAAAACTACACATCGAACGAACGATGCTGACGATAATAATTATGATACCGAGAATATGGATCTCTAATAATCGTAAATTCGCTCGAAAATTTTTGTAGAGTATATCGAACGTGTTGAAGTTGATATTGAGGCACACATCGACGAATGAAAAAAAAAATTTATTCACGTTTTCATTTTTATAGCCCGAGCTTATCTATCTATGTGCTTTACAACATTGTTTCAAAATTATGAACCGCTGCAAATGATCCCGCGGCTCTCGCTGCATTATGGTCCAAGAAAAAAAAACTATGCTACGGCAAACTATGAAACATGAAGAGCTAAATAAAAACGGTATGCTACACTATAAAATTAGTTTTTTGTTGTTTCGAATGAAATGTGTCGCCCCACGCATCGAGATGAAGCGAAACAACGAAACAATAATTGTGTATGTGCTCGGCATGAAATTCATGATGAGAGGCCACAATTCAACGTGATCGAATACAAACAACGAACAAAATCATTTGTAGTGGCTCACGTGCGCGATCTAAGATGAATGATTGGTTTTGCATCGATTTATTCGAGCTACAGGTTTCGCCATACGATTCCAGATGCGAGATTTTGTTAATGTTATACTTGCATCGTAATAAGCGTATCGCTCAGCCAGCCGGGTTTCATGCAAAACAATTTTTTTTTTGCATAAAATGTAAAATCATTTATGACAATGAGCCCGCGCGCTTGTATATGTGTGTATGTTTGTGCCGGATTTCAAATAACCGAAACGGATTTATCAATTCAATTGTATTTTGTTTCGCTCTATCGAAATGACGACCGAAAACAAAACAACTAACGATTACATCGATTTCGTGCGCACACAAAATTGTAATTGGCCCAGCGCAATTTCACTTTTTTCCCGCTCTATGTGCACAGCTCTGCGCCGCAATACACATCATTTCGTGTCACGCGAGATTTATCGTGTGATCATTCAATTGCTGAATTGAATAATGCTTAATTTCAAGTATAAAAGAAGTGATTTTATTGCTAAATGTATTTGATAATTAAGCCATTCAATAACACATACAAATGATATGGCAGGAAGAAAGAAAGCAAATGAGTTTTAATTGATTTATTTTGTCGATGGTTTTGCACATTCAAAATGCGCGAATACATGCCGCGAATAAAAAAAAAGATAAAAAATGATTTTTGCGAGTGACTTGACAGGTTGACATTTACCCAGGTGGGGAGGAAAATCTATTGAAATTTGCCAAAAAAAAAACATCATTTTTAATACGAACACAACAATGGTATTTGTTAATGACTTTCCATCAGCATTTTCTGAATGGGAACAAAAGCGACTATGGTTTCGGTTGTTTGATCTTCATTTACTATATATTGGCTTACGTTTTATCTGCAATGCTGTCTAGTCGTTCAAATATTAAAGCGTGCGCTTCGATGTGAATTTTCCACCTTGAAAATGTTGAAAGCATGTGTGCACATTTTGCACACAACATTCAAATAGGCACACTTTTTATGATGGTAGTTGACGTTTGCCGTTTTTTTTTCTGTTAGTCGGCACAAAGGTCACATTGCCATATAAGAGAAAGAGACGGACAAACGAAAGAGAAAAGAGACGATGTTCAAGCAAAATGTCACTGTATCACACAATTCGTGTTTTGCTTGCATTTTTTTTTTCACCATCGCATTCTAATGGCAAACTTTCGACTCACAATCTATTTTCACTTCGATTTGACTTCGAGTATTTGCAATTTACACAAGCACACAAAATTGGTTCAACTATTTGAAAATGCTGGCATTTTCGAATTTCCTTTTTTTTTCGTCGGTGTGTTTGCGATTCAATCGATTTTGTGTGGGAAATTTTTGTTTTGTGGATGTACATAAAAGAGAGGAAAAAAGAAGCGCTAACACAAAAACCGTTCTCGATCTCGCTTTGTTGCTCTCCTCTTTTTCCTTTGTGAATGCGGCAAATTCAGAAACGTGACGCTTTGCATGATAGTTTTGCGCGCAACAGCCGATGCATCGGTCACAAAGCGTCAGACAAGATCAGCACTTTAAAAAAGAGTACACACAATTCGGAAACGTGTTGAAATAAAAAAAAAGAAACAAACTCCAAATGGAACCGTAATTTTTCGTAGTTTCACTAAGCGATATGTTTACGTTTTTGGAGATTGGAACACAACCGAAAGTCAATGTAACCAGCTCAATTTGAGCAAACATCCGAACTAACAGCATACACACACATTTTTATGCTGATAAAACGTTTTTTGATTTCTTTGCAAGCTCCAGCAAAGTTTCGATATATTTTTCTGTGTACCGTGCAGATTTGTTAACTAGACACACAATTCGAAACAATATTTCAAAAAAAAATAGATGGCATAAGCATTAAAGTGCCACTAAACAAATGTCACTTTTACCATGCTTTTCAACTCTTTCTTTTTCAGTCGTCATCATCAGCACATTGTGGGAAAAAAATATGAACCGATTATGCTATGAATTCGTTTTCGTCGAAATGCTAGGCAAAATAATTTGAATTTTAAGATTTTACATTAATTCGGGTGAAAAATGAACATCGGGAAAAAAAACTGAAGCGATTCTAATATATCACGTCCCAGATAAGAAAGAAGTGTTTAAAAAGAATTGATAAAAAATAACAATCTTGAGAGAGCATAAAAAAAACTTGGTGGAGTGGTTCCATGAATTTCGTTGACGTCGTTGTACTGATTCATGCATGTTTGTAAACAGTAACAGAATGGATCATTTTGGAAATTTTGGAAATGTTTCACTTTGGAGATACGGTGAAATCTTGTTGAATATACGCCGAATCGATAACACTTTTGCTATCAGACTTTGGAAAGAAATTGTCGAAAACAGAAATATGCTCATCACATTAGCATGCATTCAACAAATGGTAGATCCATTCTATTTTCAATATCGTTTGACATTTATTTTATACGTTTTATTGACATTTTTATTGTCACTCTTGCTTAATATTTTTCGGAAATCATAAATATCATCATGAATGGGATTTTCATAACAAATGATTTGTGATTCGTAAATGCAAAATGGATCAGATTCCAAGAAATGCTAGATTATTCTCTAATGCTCATATTCTATAATGCATCTCTGTGTATGTATGCGAGTATGATTCTACATTTAAATCAATTTTCGTAATCAAACTGAGAAAATGAAAATAGTATAAAAAACAGTGTTTGTTGGATCGCTTAAAGCGCAATGTGACTTGAGTATGCGGTTTTTATCTGCCTTATAGCCATTTATTAAATAGATAAATAGAGCTCAAAGTGTGCGGTATGAGTCAAGATGCTGGCTCCATGGTCGCAATTTTCTTCATAATTTTACTTTAGCCATGCATACACACTCACTCTCACACACTATTGTTTCACCCGTGGAATGTTTTTTTTTATTTCTCGTCGTTTTCTTCAGTTCTGTTTTTTTTTTTGTTCAGATCTTTTTCGGCTTCGCACGCCTTTTTATTGGGCGTTATGAATGAGAGAATGCAATGAAACATGTACACTGTGAGAAAATGAATGATGAAATAAACAATAACACATTTTTTTTTGGTTGGTCGAAAAACAACAACAAAGATTGAAAACTGCAATTGAAATTGCAAACAAAGACACTATGAAAAAAAAAATATTCATGAGATTTATATAAGTTTCATATTTGGGTCTAAGTGATATTCAATCTCAGCATCTATACAATATATTGTTATTAATTCTTGCAGAGCTGAAAATAACCAATTCGCTGAATATAGCGGGGTACATTTTAATGAGCCCAAACGACCTTTTTTGTTTGAAAATAAATGGAAATCTCTCATGTGGTCGACAGCAACAACGCTGACGACGGACAACAGCAACCGAATGGTAACTTGGACCTTAGCTAAAATGTTCGTTTGCAAAGCAACGCGTTTTTTCAACACATTTTTTTTTTATTTCAATTTTGGTGGAATTATAGCTAGTACGTGTGGTAAATAATTATTATTGAAACATACGAATCTGGTCTCTTTTATAACACACCTTTTTGTCTTTAGCAATCTATGTTTCTATTTTAACTACACGTAATAACTATACGTATTTTCTGCATTAATTTTCGTCGTATTCACCACCCAGTTCTTCTTAAGGGAAATTTTTTTTTTGTTTCACAATGCCTTAAAAGTTTGCCACATCAAAATTGAGTCGATATAGTCGAGTGAAAATAAAAAAAATGCATAAAATGGCTTCTTTTTCCTTCTCGTTCTCTCAAAAAAATCAAAGTAAAAACAAGACCAACCTTATTCACACAGGAACTAGAATATGTCGCGATAAAAACAAATTTTATGAATTTTGTCATAAAAACGTTTTACGTATGTTTATGGTTTGGAAAAAAACAACATAGTATAAGCTTATTGGCCGGATAAAAGCCGTTTATTTTCTCTCTCTCTCTCTCTCTCTCTTTGAAGCTCTTCACCTAAGCATACACGAAAGCCCATCCAGAAAGTAGAAAAAGCTAAAAACAAACGCGCAAAATAAACATACAAACTAACGAAAAAAAAACCGTGTAGAGTAAGCCAGAATTTGATGCCAGTGTGTCATTAGAAAAATGCATATCGCAAATATTTCTGCATTTACGGTGTTGAATCATTATTGTTCTGCATGGCGCACGGCACATTCATAAAGCTGCACGAAACACGGTTTTGAGTAAAATAGAAAGAGAACAATAGCTAAAAATGTGTATTATTACACTATTTTAAATAGAATTACGACAGAGAAGTTAAACATAAAAGCTAGAAATCTACTTATATTTTCTCTCTCTCTTTCTCTCTCTCGTCCCTCTTCTGTTTGAATGTTTTTTTTTTGTGCCGACGAAAAATATGTCGGATAACTGAAATGATGTAACAAAGAAAATACGCCGACTCCATCAAACAATTATTGTTGCACATTTATTTCTGTTGTGTGTGCTTATGATTTGATGTGCATGTGAAATTTTCGTGCTTAAGAATGACTCATTGACACTTTCTTCGTCGGTGCTATTATGCAATCTCGACTATGTCTGAGATTTTGAATTATTTAATGTGCTGATATAACGATAATGTTAAAATCAAGGCAATAAAAAAAACACTTGAAGGTTTTCTTTCTCTTACATGTTCACGTTCAACATCAACATTATGTTGACTACGCCACTCTTATCCATATTCAATACGAATGATAATTTTTGTATCACTTTAATTATCATATCATCAATATGAGATATGGAAATAACATGTACAATGCTACATTAATGGTTAATCGTTCTAATCGGATGATGAGTAATAAGTATGTTGAGCACGTCAGAGAGCTCTCTCCTGTGTTGATATGATTGGATGCAGAAGTTTTTTTGTGTTTGTTTGTTTGCACACATTAAGCTTAAAATTCCACATTAACTTAATGTAAAGTTAATCATATATTAAATGAAATCAAAGCTTAAATGCGTTTCAAATTGTTCCGATACCAAATTGGATTTTCACATAAAATTTATTAAAATGTACAAAATTTATTGGATCGAATATTAAAACAATTCGATGCACATACCCGAAATACGCAGAGAGCATAGAGAGATGAAGAGAGAGAAAGAGAGTGCCCAAAAATGTATATGGAGTAAATAAATCGATTTCTGCAAACCAAAATCGGTGTGTGATTGTTTTAATGAATTGTTAAAGCCTGTTATTAATGCTATGGATGCACTTTTTTTCTATCTGTCTATCTCTTTGGCAATCTTCTCTCCTTCAGTCTCTCTTTGATTGTCCAGTCGAAATGAATGTATGTCGAAAAAAAATGTTCGAAAATGCATAAATTGAAATTGAATTCGAATGCAAGCGTTAATATGAAATGTAAAATGTTTCGAATGGTTGGGAATTTTTATTCAGATGCTGCCTGTTTTATGAATTATATAATTGGAACAAGGGAGATAGAGAGAGAGGAGCGTAATGAATGTGTATTTAATTGCATTAAAAGAAGAGCTTCGCTACGGAAAATGTTGCACGGACAAGAAATTCGGTGAATTCACTCGGTGTGTGATTATATTTGGAAAAATTCATGTCCTCGTTGCTCGACAGAAATCCGTTTGCATATAAAAATTTCAAAGCACACAGCTAATTTCCCATGAGATGTGTCGCATGCATCTATCTATCTCTCTCTCTCTCTCTCTCTCTCTCTCTCTCTCTCTCTCTCAGCATTTGAGACAATTGCGAAACAGGTGTGCGTGTGTGCACCGTTGTTTTGCCATATTTTTCCCTTGGATATTGAGGCGCGCATCATCCGATCTGCTGATGATTTCTTAATGATTTTTTATGCCTTGTTCAATGTGTGTTGTTGTGAATATATACGCGTGTCATACATAAACATTTATGCGCGCACAATATTCATACGTTTGTCTGGTCTATAATTCAGTCATAACGGTGTATTGCATACAAAACATATACGTCACACTTTCTTTCTTCTTGTTTGATCTAATTTTTCACGTTTGAATCACAAAGATGTCATAAATTTTACCGTTTCTCAAATGTTGAACAAAAAGAAAATGTCATATGGGTATTTGATTACGGAAGACGACTGTTGCAGCTATGCCAAATAAAAGATTGGATAAGGGACTCGACATTTAATCGTAAATCTTATTTTTGATTCATAGGCTTTTCATTTTTTTTATATATATATCATAAATAATTTCATGGAGAAATCTCGGGTTTTAAAAGGTCCACATTTTATTGAAGCTCAAAAAAACCATCGCCTAAAATGCTAATGATGAATCACAACCGAATCGCTTAAGCGTATATGTTCAAAGGGAATTATTCATAATGCGCATTCAATTTCTTGTGATGAACTTGTTCTTTTGTTTCCGTTTGCAAATTTCATTCGGTTTTGGTCAACTTGTATATTAAACTGATGATTCACTGAGTAAAAACTCAGTTCTTTTTTTCATCGTTTATAATGTGAACGGAATTTCTGTTTAGTTCAAAACATTTAACATCAATGAAATCACAACTAACCAGGAACTGAAAATAAGTCAATTAATTGGTATATTCGCATATTGTACTGTTGTCTGTTCCATGAAATTGACAAAACAAGCACACGGTTTTTCCTCATTTATTTTTTTTTTCTTCTCTCTATCTCTTTTGCCCGTGTCTTCAGTCTATCCAATATTATAAAAAGTAAATTGTTCATACAATTGAACGTTTGTTCGTTTCGCCATTGGATTTACAACAACAAAAAATCAATATAGCAAGAAAAAATGTGTAGCGTACAAAGTTTTTCCCATTTGTAGCTCATTTGCTCGACTAAATAATGTGTGGTATGGCCGGTGTTGTGTGAAAACTCAATGGATTTTCTCAATGCACCGTTGAACAAAGAAAGCATACACACACACACCGGTCTGTGTCCGGTGTGCGCACTCTTTTTTCATTCTCACTCGATTCTTCTTTCTCTCGCTAAACACGTTTTTTTTAATTCGGTTTTTGAATTGAATGCTCTTCTCTTCGTTGCTGTTTTTTTTCCCAAATTTGTGGCAAATTAATCAACTTGCTTAACATCAAATCACTGCAATAATTTTGCTGTTTCTCCGAACGTTCATTTCGTAATAATTCATGCTCTGTACATTTCTTGGATATTGGATTGATTGGGTGGCTCTATAATTCCATCAAAGAGAGAATGAGAGATTATGGACAAAGTGAGAATTTCAAGCTTCACACACACTCACAACAACTGACTTTGTTTGAATTTGGTAATATGCCAATAATTCAAGTAGTTGGCAAGCAACGTATTGTCCGTGTTGTATTCTCGTGGAGCGCGAATTGAGCATAATTTATACATTCATGCGTCATTTCATAATGATTACTGCAAAATAGTACAAAAAAAGTACAACATAACTCACGTTGCCATTTCAATTCTTTTTTTTTTGTTTCTCTCTCTCTCACTTTGTGTGTACACACCAAATGCTGTGATTATGATTGTTGTAGCTTACGATGAATATTACATCACGTCAACAACGGGCTGATATTAACCGTGCGTTTGCACACATTCGATGCGCATATTGGTCGCGCTTTTTGCACAAACATTCGAACGAGTTTTTGGCTATTGAATCTGCAATCAAATTAAATCGGATTTGTTTTTTGTGCCTCTTCAGTTTGGGCTGGCATCAACAATCACATTCACATCAATTTACTGATGTGGGAAAATGACGGAACCTCGCTGTCAATAAGAATATATGATAGATGAATTTACTCTATAGAAAAAAAGAAGCAACAATATTTTTAAAGATGAAAAGAGTTATCGTTGCATTCAATGGAAACGAAAATAAATCCAAAATAGAGGAAAGAGAGAAGAAAAGAAAAAATATGAACGGCATAAAATGATGAACGAAACGTTTATGTTATTGCCCATTGAATGTGAACCGTTAGCATGTTGGTAATTGCATGAGCCGTCGTGATGTTGATGATGATAGTCGTGGGCAATATACCTTGTGCTGTTTCTTTTTTTATTTATTTTATTATTCCGTCGGAGCCTTATGGAGCAGAAGCAAAAACATTGAGCTTCATCGTTGGCAAGAATCTATTTTAACATTTCAATATTTGATGTACAGCAATGGCACGCATATCATCATATCTGTAGCTGGTCGTTGGTTCAACTACATTTGAAAAAAGAAGTGCGCTCTCATCTTTCGTAGCGTGATTTGAATGTCGCAAATTCTTTTAAGAAACACACAACATATGATGTTCAATATTACGTATGCAAGCGGTTACAGTGTGGTTTTTGTGGCTGTCTCACACACAGCAAGTGCATTTTCATTATGGTATATATACCTTCTTCAACAAAGCACACATTCAATTTGAGAGACGAGTGAGCGAGCGAATTTGTGTGGGTTGATTATTTTTCCATTGAAGTAGAAAAACCACTGCCACACTCCTAATACCATATAATCATAGACGATGCCAAATTTATGCCGTATACTCTCTTCAATCCAGATGTATACACAAAATAGCCGAACTGTATATATGGGGAAAAACCCACTAGAAATTATAATGATAATAACAACAGCCATATGCTAATGGCTTATAATTTTTATTTTGCTATTCTTTATTCAAATATGGGGCGATATTTACTTTATTGTTATTAGATTGGCGCACCAATATGATTTTAATGTAACCCATTAAAATACACGATCGTATGCAAAACCATATTCTTATATTTCTATAACACGCACACATTTTCGGTCGAAAGACGAACGTAAAACATACATTTGTTTCTATTGTGAAATGAAACGAAATAGAAAATCGGTCTAAAGCAATTATTTAAATCATTGAGAAAGAGAGAAAAAAAACGAACCATATTTTTTTTTTTTTGAAAAGAATAATCCGTTTGAAGAAAGACATTAAGTTTAAATGAAAAAATATATAGTTTTCAGAGATGTTTTTGGCATTTAAATTTTCCAAAATTGTACCATTGAATTAAGTTTGGATTAGAAGTCATTTTTTCGAATATGTGGCAATCATAAAAATCTATTGAAACAAGTAAAACTTCTTCTTACTAAGAACGTCTAAGTCGTGAATATTGAAACAAAATACGGTCGTTCTGTGCTTTTATTCGCATCTGATTTGCACTTTTTCAATTGACAAAGAGTGCTGTTAAGATGTCTTTGAGTAGCTTTTACTCAAAGTCACTACTTACTCTTGTTTTTCACGATATGGTTTTTTCAAAATTAAAAATAGACCAGAGTGAAAATCGAAGAATAACCAGCAACAACAATAGCCTACATTCTAATACAACGGAACTATTAACCAAGATATAAAAGAAAATTGCATCATGATCATGATGTCATTCGGTTACCATGGTGCAATTTACAACAAATAATAATACTTTATATCCCATATATAATGTTGTTCAATGTCAACGATGATTGTGTTTATTTCCATTTGTACGACATATTTTTTTCTTCTCTTATTCACTATGGCAAGTCTGCAATCGAAACACAACAAAATACCTGAAGGAGAATTGTTTTATGGGAACAACTGTTACCATTATCATGCAATCACAGCATTTCAATAGTCCATCCAGCGACTTGTAAAAAAGTCAATGTTTTCAAACATCGATGTTCATGTTGATAGTAAAAAACTAATTAGCACTTACCTATAAAAAAAAATAGAAAAAGAGAGAAAAGAAAACATAATTAGATACAAGTCAAATCAAAATAATTTTAGTAGTATATACTATATAGTGGAATGAAAAATGTTCATATTTATTTTGGTGTGTAATGACGGAGAATTAATAATTTTCTATTCTCTATTTTGAAATGTGTGCCATATTATTCGAATAAGACTTTTCGATCGTGAACACAAAATTTCAATCGAAATAGTCAAGGGAGAGAAGAAAAACACATGACTTACATATTTGGTTTTCATGTTAAAAAAAAACAGTCATACTGAATGATTTCCAATAATAATTTACTTGTTCATTTTCTTGCTGTACATTTATGTAGGTTTTGAACATTTTACAAGTGTTTATTTATTTTTTGTTATTTAATTACATTTGAATCTTAATTTAATTAACTTAAAATACATACAAAATCTTTACAAAATAGAAAAAAAAATGCTGAAAAAAGAAAATTATAATATAAGTTTATCCTTAAGCTCCTGGTCGAATTCCAAAAATGGAATTATCGATTTATATGGGTAAGTGGCAATGCGTGGCACAGCAATGTTGCAAATTTTTGTTGCTACTGTCATTTCGAATATGAATTTGTCGAATTGTTATATTCATCCGCGTATATATTTGGTGACACATTTGTTGATTTACTTTTTTTCCATAAATTATTCGTGTTCATAACTTTCATGATGCCATCGTTGCCATTGTACTTGACGGTGTTTGTTTGTGAATTTGGTCCAAAATATAATTTTCCACTGTTACCAAAATAGCTCACTTGTCCTCGATTTTCGCCGATTTTCACCTTTGTCGAATTACCAATCACATCCAAATGGCCGGAATTATTATTCATATTTATTTTATTGTCATTGCCGATGATTCGCAAATGAATTTTATTATTATCAATTGTGATGCGTTTGCTATTTCCGATGTATTCACGTTTTTCCATATTTTGAGCGATTCTTCAAATTTCGATGAAATCTGGAATGGTGCTGCGATGAGCGGTGACTATTCTCTGAATGCAATCGAACACTTTAAATTATTCACGATTCATTGGTTTTTCTTTGGAAAATGATTAAGATATTTTAGAAGGTATTTTAGAATGCTTTATCCAGAAAAAGTGACGAAAAATAAAAGTGTTCGAGTAAATGAACCGGCTTTTAAGTTTTATTTCTTTTTTCCGCAAGAATTCAGTGTGTTTGACAATGTAGTTCACTTCAAATTGAATTAATTTATTTAATGCTTTTTTTTGGTAATTTTTAAAATATTGTTTTTTTTGCTCGTTTTCCACTAGGCGGTAACTGTATACCAACTGACAATCGATTTTTGCTATTTGTACAGTATATATGCAGATATTGTATCGATTCGGTGAATTCCCGGAGCTTTTTTTTTTTTGCTATTCATATTGTCGCTCTCTCTATCTATCCGCTTACGTATGGTGTTGTCATTCACAAAAAGATTGCGGTTGTCATGTACACATGTATACATATGTGTATGTCATCAATAAAAAAAAAAAGAATACATTCAAGTTCGTACAATACATACAGTCGAATCCGGAATTAATTTTGATTAAACGATGTCTAACGACGTCAATGTTTAGAAGTGCTGCGATTGAATTTCGAACGGAATGAGTACATGTTTCAAATTCATTCACTTACATTCTACTCGAATCGTTTGATTTGCGGGTTTTCATTTTAACATCGGTTTTTTTCCCAATCACAGTTTTCTCTCACTCTTGCTCACTCGCTCTACAACTAATTAAATAATCATTTTTATGACCGCGGGGTACAACCGACACACAGATCGATATAATGATTTGTTTTGGTAGCGAACAATGTTTTCGTGTATACGCACGAACAAACAAACGTAATTTTCATTTTATTTCAACGTTTAGATTAGCGAATATGATTTTAAAGTGCCAAATGTAATTTGCTATGTTCAATTTTCGTCCAAGTGGTCGACAACCATAACAGCAATAAAAACAGTGTATTTAAAATGGTTTTCTCTTTTATGTGACAGGTCGATATGTCAATTTTTATGATATATCCAAACAACGTATCATCCATCGTATAATTTATATAAGACCTGATTCGGCTTGTGCTTCGATTCTTATTGAAATGAGTAATTTTCACATTTTTTTCATATTAAAACCTAAATCGTCGTTCAGGATGTTGATTTTTCCGCGTCATTTCTTACGATTCATTGAATTTCAATCAATATCCATAATTTCGATATAAAAAATCACCCTATTCAATCGAAAATGTTTAGCACCACTTTTTATACTTGCAATTAAAACTGATGATATCAGCCGTCACATGTTCCATCTGTGTTATAAATGAACAATTTATTTTTAATATATTTTAATCCAATGCAGAAACCATTTTGTGTAGCTGTTAATTCCTGCATTCACACCTGCCGCAAAGGTGAAACAAAATGCTCTACGCTCGAAATGAAAATCCGTATGGATTTCAACGTTTAATATATTCTTTACCCAATAAGAACATTTTGCAAATCATCAATACCAAATCAACTAAATACGGTCGATCGATCCAAATCGATCTACTCATGATTTTAAAGGTCAAATTTACATAAGAATATCATTTTGAAAATCTATTTTTTTTTTCTTGCATGAAAAATTGTGTTCATTAAATTGATTGAACCAAAAAAAAAATGTTCAATAAATATTGTTCGTGTGCTCCTTCGAATATCAAACAAACTGAATAAAAAATGTCTATCGGACCAGATTTTTGAAAATCAAAACTCATACTTATATGAAACATCCGGTATATTGACGACGAAAAAAAATTCGTCAAATTCGGCGCATTTGTGAATTTTAATGATAAAATGATTGAACGTGATGTCGTCATTTTTTGTCATATATTGACGTTTACATGTGATTTAGCACTTGATGAAAACAAAATAAATAAATTGATGTCGCGTGTGTGCGATGCAGACAGTCATTAGTCCAATCACTTGTAATTTTATGTTGATTTTATTTCCTTTAGCTGGATTCGAAAATTCAATTTAGTCATATGGACCTTGTCTGAGTGTATAGTGCACAACCGGTTCATGTAATGAGGTGATTTTTATTTTCTTCAATTCTTACGTACGGTCTTTTTGCTCATTCGGGGACGTTTGTTTTGATTTTGTTCAAATATTATGAATAGACAACAACGATAACATCATCATCAGCAGCATCACCAAATGAGACGTGGCATAAGAGAGAGAGAAATAAAAACTAGAGAAATGTATCTGCGCTGTTCGTATGATGTTTGTTTGTGAGAGTGAAATGTGCCGCAATGCATTCATTTCGAATGACTTCACTTCGATGCAGTGTTCAGGGGCCGAAGCCGACTTTTGTTTTGGCTTAATGCCAAGCCATTTTCAATTGATTTTTTTTCGCTTGATGGCAAGAATATTTCCACCACATTTTCGAAAACGCGTACACCAAGAGAAATGGATAACGAACGAACAGAGAGTGAGAGTAAAATGGTCGATAAGTGTTGATATGTGTGTTTACCCAGGGTCTTTTATGCTGTATATCGTTATATGTGTATGAGATAGAGAAAATGTATCCAGTGTCGTTATGTTTAAATAATGTTATGAAAATGGTTATGACTTTCGATATCGTAACTATAAAAAGAATCTGTTCACAGTCGGTGTTATTCTATTATGATATTTGAAATATTGACGAATGCCAATTTCTTATCACTGATTGATTCCGCTGTTAAATCGATAGCAATCTGCAATATGGCTTGAAGGAGAAGAAGAAGAAAAAACCACAACACCACCACCAATATCAATAACGGTGAATAAATGCCAAACTCGAAATTGTTGACATTGAGCTTTTTATGTTGAGTGAGAGAGAAAAAGAGAGAGAATATTTTCAATGGAGAAAATTGGCACAAAACTCATATTCAATATATTTCAATCAATAGACGGGGTTTTTCTTCTTTGTTGTTATTGATATAAAAAGAGCTGTATGTGTATCCTCTCTGTATTTATCTAGACTTGCATAAATAAAGTGGTGCCCATATTGTTGCCTTTTGGCAGTATTTTCCATTTTGCGGTTTCTTTATCCCGCAATTTTTCTCTTTATATCTAACACTTACTGAGAGTAGTAAGTATGATCGAGTCTCTGATATAACTCGCAATGCATTAAGAAAATTAAACATGGCCTACTTTACATACACATCACAAATCACATTCAAACTGATAAATTTCATCAGATTCATAAACATGAATTATGGATGCGTTTGACATTCGTATATTTCCCATCCGTACCACTTTCAATTGCACAAACTTCATTCGGCTGTCCCATTTTTATGTAAAAGAATATCAATAAATGATTTGGCACACCACCAAAATAACCATCGAGGTACATAGCTCATGCTCGACCGAAATCAATGGCTTCCAAAATATCAATAAATGTCCTCACACAATAATGCATCACATGAATATTCGACTATAAAGACGAATAGGTTTAAATGTAACAACAATTATTTAAAATGAATTATGAATGGCTAACAATATATTGTGCCCATAAAATACATTCAATACCAAACACATTCTTTCTTTCTCCCCATCTCTCTCGCTCTCTCTTATTCAAAACCATTTTACACTATGACAATGTCACGGTATGGTAGTATTTTACTCATTCACGGATTTTGGTCATACACATAGTTCTTTCATGTAGAACCACACAAAAACATGGTTGTGGCATATTCAAAGTATGGTTCTAATTGCTTTTTAGAGTGCAAATAAAAGTGGGATTCAGGCCATGAATAGAGTTTTTCCTATGATATGTATATATGCACAATGTGCACAAACACACACACACACACAGAATCGTGATAGAGTGAGAGATGTGAGAACGTACCAACTAACCAAATTTGCTCAACCAACAACCACACGCAATTATGCGCGCATACATATTGTTTTCTTCATTCAGTTTCTATCTTTCTCTTTCTTTCTCAGTTCCGTTCTTTGTGCATCCCTCATTTTTATTACGATTTGCTTTTATGTGATTTAATTCGGAATCGGGAGTGTGTTCGAAATCATTTATAATGGTTGAATGTGAATTCCAATTTTGAGTGTCATATGAAATACACCTGACAAAACAAAACACGTTCACATGCTAAATATAAGAGTTTTCGGAATATTTAATCATTTCTTTTTCGATTATTTATTCTCAGCTGTTGTTTATGTTTTTCGCTAACAAAATTTCGTAGGAAAAAAGCAAAAAAAAAAAAATAAATAAAAAAAATAATGTGAAATGAGTGAAAATGGAATAAATTCGATTTTAATTGACACATTTTTTTTTCTTTTAAAACAAAAATCAGAGCAAAATAAAATGTGCACAAAAAAAGGTCAAACCTGCAAAAGCATGTAACTGTTTCTTCGACATCTAGTGGCAATATGATTTGGCCGCTGGTTGTTCGTTCATGAAGGCCAATCGTTGAGTACCGTACGCTAGACAATGCTTTTGATGCAGCCGCACTGTTGCCCGCTCTACCCACTATCGTATTCAGCCACATCACTGACGATTTTTCATTGTTCTTACTATTTCGAGCACTGCACCATTAGCGTCATCCATATATATTTCGATATATTTTTTTTATTGGTTATTATTGTTTACGTGCATGGTTTTTTTTTATTTGTTTGTCCAACCCATTCCATTCCGTTTTGAAAATGGTATCATTTTTGTTGTTGTTTAAAATTTATGGAGAAATTGTTTTTTTTATTGTTTTTCGGACAATGTTTCCCAAAATAATTTTTTTTTTTTCACAACAATTTTGGCCAATGAAAAATATATGTAGAAGAAGAATAGAAAATGAAACAAAACAAATTAAAAGTAATGTTGTCCGGTGGTGATTGTTTAGAATCGAACGTTGTAAGCATGATTTGTTCCAACAACAATTACAGTATTAGTAGTGGTAGTTTTGGTGGCTGTAGTAATTGTTATTCGGTTATTTCTGACACTTTTCAAACTGAAATGGTACACAGAGTACAAATGGTTATGAACAAACAACTCTCGGTTGCACATTTCTCGGCATGTGCATGTGCTTTTTCACATTGTTTCTCTATCTAAATATTTGATTGCTATCACAATTTAATTGAAAACAAACATTGAACTTTAAAAAAAAACGTAAACACAAATTAACACATACACGATAGATATGGTAGTTTTTTATGTGATTTTTTGCCATTTGTTATTTCACATTTTCGTATGATTTGCGTACACGGAAAATAGATTAGAATAAAAATGAGTAAACCAAACCTTTATGTATATGCAGACATGTCTTATAATTTTTGTTTAAACGTCAACTGTCACAAGAACATGAATTTGCAGCGTAGCCCACTTAAATCGATTTCAAAAATTACATGTAAACAAACGTTCAATGCAAATTGCTCAATTTCATTTTTTCGGCGAATTTTAATCTGGATTTATTTGTTCGGCGAAAGAATATTTGTTACATTTAATGTACGATATTGTATTTTTCCATTCCAAATAGGATGCACTGAACACAAAGCACTTATCTCTGAAGCCAAACTATAGCTATTGAACGAGAACGAAGGTATTAAACATACAACACGAGAATAACACGATGGATAAAAATAATAGATATATTTAATGATTTACACAATTGAATTTTCGATATCACACTTGTTGATTTTCCACATGAATTGTACAGCAGACAAATCGTCTAGAATGCAAGAACCCAACCAATAGACGAAAGGAAAGAGACAAAAAAAATGCATACATAACACTCCGGGCAAAATATCAAGTGACCGAGTCGACTGATGGACTATCGACATGTAAAATGAAACGAAACACAAAAATGACTGTTGTGTATTTGATGTAATGAGACCATATGGGCCTTCTGTTTACTTTTGCAAACAGTGATTTTCATTTTCGTCTTCTTTTGTTTCATTCAAAATGGTTTGAGTTTTCTTGTAATAGCATTAAAGTTCGTGAAATACAAGCCACGACCAATCAATAACCAATAGTAACCAAAATATGGTATATACATCGAGACAGAAATAGGAAGATGTCGACCGTTTTTCTAGCGAATTATGAAGCACCATAAAATTTGTTCGAATTTACTTCGACACTCTCGCGTAAGCAGCTCGCGGACATTATTACACGTGCAATGCATCAATCAATGAGTAATTTGCAAAGCGAAAGAAAGAGATAGGGAAAGGAAGAGCAATAAAGAGAGCATGGCAGAGCTGTTTAGTAAGTCAATATAGAATGTATATATTCCGTGATTTTGCTACCGACAAATTGTAATATCACGTGTCCATTGTTTATTTTATTGTCATTAACACATATATACGAATGAACGATGAGCCTCATAATTTGATTTTCATGAAATATTTCGATCGGCCAGTGTCGACATCTAAGCATGCTTTTGTTACATTTCGTCGTCTTTGCGATGAAACAAACAAAGTAATTACAAATTACTTTTAAAAGCGATAATCAGTCGAAACAAATAGCAAAGCATCTACATATACAGGCCTCGATATTTTCAAGTGTAAACAATAATGGCGTGATGTGAACAACAGTTAATTCGATACTACTATTGGGGAGTAAAAGTTTTCACACACTATCTCTATTGGTAACATTTGCACGCTCAAAACACATGTGACAAAACCAACAAGTTCAACAACAGCGAAGCAATGCGACACAGTTATGGATTTCTAGCTTTTTTCGAAAATTAACTTCATTAAGCCAATATCATGCGTTTTAGTGTGTTACGTCAAGGGGACACAGTAATCAATTACACATCATCTTCCTCAACTCAATTAAGGCACATTTTCCGCTTTTATTTTTCCAAACTCTGTAAAAAACATCATTTTAATCCAAAATGAATCGATGAAAAACAACAACGAAAGGACTAGAATATTCTATTTCAATAAAAGTTTCGCATTTTTATTCGATGGCATTTTAGGGACAAATCGATGCATCATAAGTCTCTTTTGCCCTGCGACGTGTTTTCATTGCTTAAACGGAATGCGATATATATGTATTGTTTCTCACTTCCACAAAAAGTGATGATAATTAATGTGACAAAACTTTCTCTTTGTTTAATGACAATTCAGATGATGCTAACTTTAGTTTTTCCATTTAACATTGTCAATCAATCACTGTTGCTCTTTATAAGTAGAAGAAATGATTCTCGATGAAACCATACAAACAGATTATTAAATTGAGTTTGATTTGACAAACTCACTCATCATAATTACTCATATACTCAAGTAAATACACTAAAAATATCATGAGATGTGATGTTTTTTCTCGAACGTTTCGCTTCACTGCTCATATTCTATAAATAAGCAACAAAAAATAATCTTGCTGTTTATTCGCAGTGTCTTTGTTGCTATTCATGTGGCAAAATCGTTTTGTAGCAGATTTATAATAATTTTTGCTGTTGAAACAAATAATAAATAACATACTTTCAAAGCGACGAAAGAAAAAAAAAAAACAAGCATTATCAATGTTGCGATTTTTGAAAGAGTGTAAGCATTATGCACGACACCACAGCGTTTCAACAAATTTTTGCCATCAAAATAATGAGTGTGTATTGCTTATTATCATCGTTTCAGTTATACCATGTGGTGTGTACGAGGTGGAAGAACGGGAAAGACTTATTGATTGTGTTGTGGGGCGAGGAATAGCATAAGTTGTTGATTGTGAGCTGCGAAATGTTTGGATGTGGGACTGTGGGTGCTTCAGACTAGTCGACGTCGTTCTCAGTTTTCGTCGAATCAGAGGCATCAAACACAATATGATATCATAAAGTTTCGTTCAGTAACGCTGAAAACAATGCTTTAAGTAGATTTCGAAATAAGAGCCCATCATATATACGCAAACTGATATCGCCATCATAATTCTTCTGTTCCTATATATTGTACAATGACAAATATATATACATGTGTTCGTTTTTTTTCAGCTCCAATCTAAATGTGTACTGAAACTGCAATGCGAGTACGTTTTTTTTTCGAATGCAACGACAACATCGAGTTGTATCGACTTATACATTATTGTACATGGAAAAGTTTTTCGTCATTTTAAATGACGATTCAATTAAACATTTTGAAGTTGAATGCTTGAAATTGAGAAGGAAAATACCTCGTGATACATTTTAAAAGCTTCATTCCATCATGTACCTAGGTATAGGTGTGTGTGTATAGGGGGGATTTATGTGCGCCCCAAAATAGTAACATGCATATTGCAATTTGTTTACTTGTCAAGTGTGCTTCTTAGTCGAAGAAGGGTGACAAAATGAAAGAGGGGGAGTAACAGAGAAAAATGGAATAAATTGGAACGAAAAATGCAATTTTTTCTCTTTGGCAAAATATTTTTGAGAGTTTTTGAGACATGAAAACAAAAAAAAGGCTCATACTTTAAGTGTAATATTTAATAAATGACGACGACGATAAAAGATACTATAAATCGTGTTCCGTCTTCTACTTTTATTCAACATTAGATGAACACACTCATTTTAATTGTTGAAGTCATTTTTCTTCACTCATATTTTTTGTTGTTAAGTTGCTCAATGGATTTTATGAACATTTTTGCAATTTCATCGAGAATTTTAATCAAAATTGAAAGAGAGTGAAGTTACGCGAGATGCATTTTTTTCTTCATGTTGTGCTTATTTCAAATTAAACTTTTTATTCAGCTTAGCGTTTTTCTTTGTTTTTGTTTGAAAGTTCACCATTTGCTAAAGATAAATCTAAAGATGTAACGAGAGAAAACAATTCAATAATATAGTCTTTTCATTTTCCCCCCTCCACTTTCGCCCCCATTTTGTCAGCTTTTGTGTTGAGATCACTTCATTTATATAAAATTATGTTTCATTCATTCATTCGCTTGTTTATGTTCGTTTGAGTTGAATACATGGATTAAAAAGGACTCGAATAGATTCGAAATATTTTCACAAAAAAAAAAAATGTTAACCAAATGTAGCATCACTGAAATAAAATAGTAAATATACCAGTCGGCGGGTATAGGATTTTTCATGGTAACCATGACTAATCAAAGAGCTCATCATAAACGTCAACGATCATAATACAAATCTCTTAACTGAATTAATGAGCAAAACAACGGATGCCCGAAATAACTTTCCTGGTTTATGCGGAATAAAAAGAAGATAACATTTTCGATAAACACTGTATGCGCATGAAAGAGCGAGAGAGAGAATTCTATATGAATACAAGAACCGTTACCATAGCCCACAGTTAAAAGCTTTTTAATCGATTATGACAAAAGCAGCAACTGTTACATATATGTGGGATGTATGTATTCCATTCACCAAATAAATTCACATCACATAAAATCAGAGACTGTTTCTCAGAGCACTATATCTGAGGAGGAGTGATCAGAGGAGCCAGTGGAGCGCCAAAGAGCAGGAGGAGTTCTCAGTGAGGAGAAAAATATTAAAAGTTCAAAAAAAAATATTCAAAATCATAATATTATCAATTTGAATAATTTTTGCAAATTTTAATTCTTTGCACTGAGGAAGAGCTCTGCTCCTTACATATATTGCCCTGAGAAACAGAATCTGCATATGAATTTTGTCGTTCTGTTCAATGAATTTTCGAAAGAGGTTTCATACAGAATAGATAAATACGCACAGAGAGAGAGAGAGAGAGAGCAAGAGAGTATGAAAAATGGACGAATCCAAAGCATTGATCATTTGTTGTGCTCAGCCAACATTTATCGATGAATATGTACTTACCCCATAAACCATTCAACGGTGTCTCGCAGATATTCAGGAAGTCGCTCCAGTTTGACGGCGTTTCTTTTACTTTTTCAACTGCAAAATGTGTGTGATTTTTGCGAATTTTGAATTCGCTAGCTGTGGCCTTTCTGTGGTTGTCGCCTATACAACGTGTACGTTTGTATGTGTGAGTGTGTGTGTGTGTCGTTGTTGTCGTCGTAAGCCTGTTACTCCAAACACAACACCGTTTAACCCAGATCACAGTATCCACCGATGTACAACACCATTCAGCTCAGCAGCGCTCAGTCCCAATTTTGAACGTTACAATAACAAATGAAGTCTTTCTTTTCTGCACTGCATTCACTTTTATTTTTAATTTTCGTTAACGTTTTGTGCCAATATGTTGACCACACAACTTTTTATTGCTACGCACTAACACATATAAATTGTCAAAATCCTGTTTGTCGCATATTTTTTGTTTTTAAAAGAGCATCAGTCAATTTTTCCTTCGTTTTGAAATTGATTTTCTTTCAAATTTCGCACAATTAATTCACACTTTTGACAACATTATCGATTCGTCACACTTTTCATTGGGTGTGTTTCATTTCATTTTCAGCGTTCTGTAAAAAGAAAAAAAAAGTGACATTTTTAACTGGACATTTTTTTGTATTTTTCCTCAACAAACATTCTACCAATTTAAAAAAGGAGCAATTCAATGGTTATTTTACATTAAAAAACACACTCTCTTCCATTATCAAGTTTTGATTTCCAAACTGCAATCGTTTGCTATTCGAGTAACTTATTCAATATGTTAATTAATGGCTTTAAATTGTTCAATTTCATTTAAAATGGATTCTACCGCAAAAACAATTCCACCAATTTTCACCAAGTATATTGGTTACAATTGAAAACGAGACTAGAAGCTCTTAAAAGAGACACCAATTCACATTGGTTATTGGAGTTTTAATTAACCACTTTAATTAACCTCTACGTTGAATACATACACAAACCGTCAAGAGAGAGAGGAAGAGCAAAAATGCGATAGAAAGAGATGAATAAGCGAGATACGCATTGTCGCTCTTGGTTTGATATTTATAGTGTATCGAGTGGATCACTATCAAACCGGATATGCAATCAAAAATAAAATATGCGAAATTGATTTCATTCTATATAGATTATCGGTTACACACACATACATTTGAGTACTAAAACTATGGTTATCAAATTACCAAACCATAGTGTTTTTCGTTTTTCGGGCATAAACATCGCACATATACTATTTTCACTTTAATCAATTATGTGAAAATAGCTTTTAACCGAATTTACCAGTTGCCTGATATGCTCAACGCACTGGTTATTGATTATATTATACGGCGATATATAGTCAAATGGTGTTGGCATTTCGAATCCTGTGAGCATGGATGATATAAATTTTCGGATGGATCATCACATAAATTGTGTTCAATTGCTCTCATTTTGCACGTGCATATATTGGGTTGTGTGGCGCGTGAGGGATGCTATTGGATTTGATGCAAAAAAAAGAGAATCACTTTAATCAAATTACCAGATTGATTGATTCGACAAAATAAAACGATTTTTTTCATTGATTTTTCTCTCTTCTAAAAATACACCCTTTGAATTGAACGAATAACAGTGAAAAACAAAAAACCACTTTATGGTCAAGTGTTTTTTTATTATTGTTGTTGCTTTGCTTCGAAATGAAACGCGACGTTGGAATAATTGAACAGAAAAAAAGAAAACCAAACAGAATATTAAATGGAAATATTCAATCGATTCTTGGTATTCTATTTCCATTCTGTTTGTCTCTCAATTCTATGCGGTTGGCTAATGTTGCATCCGTGTTGAATTTCTTTGGAGGTAAATAATTTGAAACGGTGTGAATTAGTATGGCTTCAGTTCGTATCGGTTCTTTGGGGGCGATTGAGCCATCTGCAACTAAACTTGTGCTTAGACTTTCCGATTCGTTCGCTTGAATTTTTGCGCTCTCGCGATTTCGTTTAACTCACTAATTATTAATAAATAGTTTTTCATTCGCGATTTCTCTCTTGTTGTTCTCATTCAAATGGTTTTACTGTGAAACTCTACTTTACTCTACTCTATGATTCGGATATTCAGCCACCATCACCATGTACACACACGCACATACACACACTCTGCATTGATTTTGTATTATCGATACATTTGTTGTATTTCTCATAAGTCTAATGTTGTTTATTTGAATTACGGTGGTTCAGATAAGCGATGAGAAGAAACATACTGAACGATTGAATGTTGATTGTTAACGAAGAGGTAAAAATCTATAAAACAAAAGTTCAGGAGAAGAGCAAACGCGAAAACCCCTCCAATACATACAATTTCAATTTCACTTACAGATCAAACAAAATGATTTTTCTTATTTTCCTTTTTATCTATTGTTGTCATCGCTGTTGGTCGGGGATATGGAGCCCCATAAATTTTGTGAATTCAATGAGAACTTCAGGTGGTTGAAATTGATTTCAGATCTTATTTTTTCACGATTTCGTTTTGCATTTGGCCCATTCAGTGACACATGATGCAAAGACACACAGCACCGTTCCTTCTACTTTGTTTGTTTGTTTTTCGTTTTTCAGATTGGCATTAAAAAAAAAATCTTTCACTGGTCACTCAAAGTCAATGGATAACACATGGTTTTTTTCCTCTTTCCATCGAACGTAATGAACAAGAAACGAAAAATGAAAATTGAAACTAGAGCAAGTGAACAAAACGATTTTGTTTGAGAAAAAACTTTTGTTCGAATTAAATATTCTCACTTTGACAGTAATGTTTCTTAACAATTTGTTTGGCTAATCAGGAAAGTAAAACACACTCACACTCTTATTAATTCTCATGAAATGCACCAAAAAACTTTACTTTAAAATCAAAAGACACACACGAAAACTGTGTTTGAGTGATAAAATAAAAAGATGTACAACGCAAAATTCAAAACAACAATGAATTTTGCGATTTGAACATGGAATTTATTTGATTGTTGTTATATTTTGGCGATGATTCTTTTGAATTTGTCAAATTCAATCTTTCCGAAAAAATCAGTAGCCAGTAATGTGTGGATAATATTCTTTTTTTTTATCTGTCTTCTCTCACAAATTTTCGCATTCGTTGCGAATTAAAATCGAACCAATTATATTTTCTTGTATTTATTTAGCACATTCACACACTGACGTACTTTTTTTTAATGCCTCAATGATAATAACAATAAAAATAATAAAATAGGAAACGAAAAAAACGACGTATCGTGCATGTATATGAAGCAAAGAAAGTAGAATTTTCACTTCTCGAATAGCCTTTGAACGCAGTAATAGCACTCATTCATTCACGTATACATGTATTTTAGATGAGCATAAGAGCACAACACATACACATATATATATCGCACATATACATAACCAGCAGCACATATGGGCTCTGGATATTTTGACAGATATGCATGCAGTGTGTGTTTATTCGATTCGTTATGTTGTCAAAAAATGTGAACCACAACACTCATACAAACGCACACACATACACACTAACAAAACGCACTCAAACGAACTTCACCAAATCTCGTTCGATTCGACGTTTATTTTGGTAACCTGCTGATTGTAATTAAAATTTTATTTTTTAATAAATCTCACGCGTTCGCTTATCAATGCATTTTTGCATTATAATTGACACATGCACAATAGTTGATTGAACATTTGTTTGGCTAATGTTGTTGTATCATATATATTTTTTTGCATTTGAATCAATATCTAGTTTCTTCGTCAACAGACAAACTCATTTAGGTAAACGAAAACAAAAGGTTTCAATTGCGTTCAGTTGTTTTCAATTGGGTACATCGTATGCAAGTGATGTGTGTGTGTGTGCGTGTGTGTCTTTGTGTAAATGAATGTATAAGTGTGTGATGTCAGGCCATTTTCTGAGGTGAGTTTCAGCAGTAAGTGCGTATGTTTAACACTTTGGTGAATAAATCACACGCAATTGCATTTTACCCGTTTAATTTCAACTTCAAATTGGAAAACGTTTCACCCCCGAAAATGATTGTTTTTAATTCGTTTGATTATTTACAGCAATCAAGCTCATGTACATCTCGTTTATTTGGTAATATGTAAATGAACACATTTTTGTGCAATTGCAATTTGTGCGAGCAATTTTCAAATAATAAAATGTTGTAATTATATAAGAATTTTGTATGGTGGTGAATTATAAAATCATTGCACCGAATATTTGTAGCATATTTTACCATGAATTTATTGAAGAAATCAGAAATACTCAAAACACATAAGCGAATAAATTGTTAAATTATGAATAATATTTGCCAAACATGTTGCAATTCTAAAATGACACACACACCACATTCGAACAATGAATCGATTTATTTTTCTAAAAATGTCAATGCACATGCTTTCAAACAGTCACTCTCTCTCACCAGTGGTGCTCTGTGGATTTAAGCAAGGATACAAATTCCAATGACCGAACAAAAATCCGATTATTTTGAAAAACTTACTCTTTTATTTTTATATCGAAAATTCGTTTAGTTAAATTGACATTACGATTGACTGATATTGTGGTCGAATTGTTTGTGGTTGTGCAATCGTTTCGATCCGGTATGACATTTGTATAATGAGAATGTTAAAAACAAACAACAAAACGAAGAAAATACGAAAGTAACACGGTAATGTTGACGTTCAGCGTCCTCTACTGGACATCTGTCACATACATTCAATCCGAACTTACAATTACTGTTCTTATTGTTGTTTTGATTTGTCAAATCTCATTCAATTTTTTATTTTTATTTTTCATCTATGATCGCATTGTTTTTGCAAACAACTGAAACCGTACGGAAATCAACGAAGCAAAATCAAAGAATTTCATGTTGCATTGCGAACGAACTTGTTATAAAACATATTTTGAAACGGTGTCATATGCACGATAGTGAGTGAATGAGAGAGAGATTTTTCCCGAAATGACATAAAAAATAACGCTCGACGATATTTTATCATGTTTTGTTATCAGTAATTTAAGAAGAAGAAAAAAAGATCGTGTGCCATGTTCCTACGTTAGCCGCTTAAGCATATCAAGTCAAATGGTTGCGTTGATTAGTTAGTCTTGTGTTGTTTTTATTCTCTTGAAATTTCCGTTTTCGATCATTTTAGTTGTTTTTTTTTTATTTGAAAGAAAACAATAAAACTACGTTATTTTCTTAATTTCCCAAATGTGTGCAAACTAATCAAAATTAAGAGTGTTATTTCTCTGTATTTGCAACGGTTGTTTTTTTTGTGTGTCATATTTATGTTTATGCGGTGTAAAATATGAATTATTTGATTGTGATTTTAATCGTATGCCACGTTAATCTATTATTTGTCACATCTGCCGATGTAAAGACAAAAAATGATGAGCATTCAAAGCAATCGATCGAAGTGCCAAATGATATAAATGCAGAATATACAAAACCACCGACAATTTTAATTGTCACATTATTTCGGAATAAGGCTCATATTCTGCCATTGTTTTTAACGTATTTGAATCGCATCGAATACCCAAAGCAGCGCATTTCGTTATGGTAATCCCTAAATAACATTTAATTTTTTGATCTTTTTAATTAAGAATGATTTTTTTTAAAACTCCGTTTGTTTTAAAAATCAATTTAAGAACAGAAAGAAAATACTGATTTCGTTACAGGCTTCGCTCCGACCATAATGAAGATGAAACGATTGAGGTCTTAAATGCATGGCTGCACAAATGGTCTAGCGAATATCATCATGTTAATGTTCAGTATGATAACACGACCAAACGACGTGACTTGGAAACATCTCAAACACATTGGCCCGATGAACGCTATTTGGATGTGATTCGAATGAAAGAAGAGGCCCTGAATTATGGCCGAAAAATGTGGGCCGATTATGTTTTCGTGAGTAAATAATTTAAAATTTGAAGACAAAAAAATAGTAAGGTAGTGAAAATGTATGCATTTATCTTGAATTTATTGAGAAAAAAAAAACTCTTCAAGACTGCATTTAGAATGAAAACAAAAAAAAAACAAATTTTCTTTTTTAAATTTTTAGTTCCTTGATGCCGATGTGCTTCTGACCCGTCCAACAACACTCACCGAATTGTTGAGTTTTGATGTGCCAGTTGTCGCACCTATGCTCATGTCCGATGGTCTCTACTCAAATTTTTGGGGTGGTATGACGTCCGAATACTATTATCAACGTACCGAAGACTATAAAAACATTTACAATTACAATCGTCGTGGTCAATTCAATGTGCCAATGGTGCACAGTGCCGTGCTTATCAATTTGAATGACAGACGCAGCGATACGTTAACCTTCAACAAAACAATTTTGGGTGCACGTTTTTCGCTCAACGATTATGATTTATCAAAAATACCAACGGATGACATCATTATATTCGCATTATCGGCAAACTATTCTCAAATGCCGTTAAAAATCTCAAATGATTACCTCTATGGGTATGTAAGTGTGCCATTGGATGCGGATGATGACATTGACAAAGATTATAAACAATTGATCAATTTGAAAATTATGATTTTAAACGATGAATTGAATGGTTCAATTGACGTTGAACCAGAACTTGAACGATTCAACGAACTTCCGTCGATGGACAAAATGAGTTTGGATAAAATTTTCATGATTAATTTACTGCGGCGTCCAGAACGACGCATTAAAATGGAACGAAGTTTTAAAGAGCTTGGATTGAATGTTGAACACGTGGCTGCAGTCGATGGAAAGAAATTGACACAAGAATATTTGGATGAAATTGGTGTAAAATATTTGCCGGGATATTCGGATCCATTCCACAATCGACCCATGACCAAAGGTGAAATTGGTTGCTTTTTAAGTCATTTTATGGTGTGGGAAAAACAAGTGGCACAGAATTTACAGGAAGTTCTTGTACTTGAAGATGACATACGCTTTGAGCCGTATTTTAAGCAACGAGCAATGCATTTACTTGATGAAGCTCGAAAAATTGGTGGATGGGATCTAATGTAAGAAATCAAATCACTTAGGTTTTACGATAAATTCCATTTTGCGTTTATTTGACAGATACTTTGGTCGCAAGCGACTATTAAAAAAGAACGAGATGTGGGTAGATGGTTCCGATTACTTAGTTCATGCAAGCTACTCCTACTGGACACTTGGATACGTTCTCTCACTTGAAGGAGCTAAAAAACTTTTGGGTATTTATTTGTGTTTTTGGTTATTTGAAATTTGGCCGATTGATAAGAAAAACCAAAGAAAATATTTTTAAAAAATTGACAAATCTCACTTTAAAAGGAAAAATAATTGACGGTAATATTTTAATTTTAGCTGCAAAACCGCTTGAAAATTTGATACCAGTCGATGAATTTCTGCCAGTTATGTTCAATCAACATCAAAATGAGACGTGGAAGAGTGCTTTTCCCAATCGAAATCTGGTTGCATGGAGTGCGGCTCCACTTCTACTCTTTCCAACGCACTACACAGGCGACGACGGATATTTGTCGGATACCGAACCGTCGGAAGAGTCTGACATCATCAATGTTACTGGTAAATATTTCACACAGACACTAATTTCGCAAATGACAAATTTCGGTCCGAATAAACTAATTTAAATTCGAAATTCCATAACAAAATATTTGTCATCGACCGAAATAACCAGAGCAAGTGTCAATCATTTTTAATTGTTCAATTTAGTAAAAACGACCAAATGCGATTGATATTGATTTTAAAGATGGTTTTTTTCACATTGATTGAAACTACATTAGTAGAAAAAAAAAGCAATAACAAATATATAATTCCAATTTTAGGCGACGAGACAATGGAGAAAAAGGGCAACAAAGAAGTCAGTAATGGCAGTCCTTCGGATCAATTGCAAAAATCAATGGACAACACAGTGGATCAAAATTTAAATGTCAATGCCATCAACAATGCATCGATCGACACTTCGTTCTTTATAAATAATGTAAATGATCACGCAACTATCCAGCATAAGTCATCATCCGATCAGCACACGGAGCTATGATACAAAAAGTCAATTGAAAATTAAAAGAAACGAAAACGGTGAACGTTACTTGCCGCACCAAATTCTATTTCTCAAAAGTCGCAAAGTGCCTTTTTTTGTAAATGCGTCAATTATTTCTGTTTTTTTCGCTTTTGAGCATTGCAAATGCTTCGATATATTTTCTCTCATACACTGTATTCTATAAAATATATAATAATTAAGTAAAAGCCATGACCAATGAAAATCAGACAGTCTGCATATGCATCTTATTTAATGAATCTCCAACGAACATGAAGAACAAAAAGAAAAGCCATATGCATTTTCAATGTGTAAAATTTTATTGAAGTAAACAATTATTTTTAGGAACAATTTTACATATCCAATAAAAACGATCGATTCGAAAAATGAGAAAAATCGAGATTTTATTTCATTAATTTGCTATTTTGTCTATGACTTCACAAAAAAAAAACTTTTTAAAAAAGTATTGGTGAACTTAAATATCTTCGACTTTGGTTGTGTGCGTATTGCATCTGAATTTACTTGGAACCATTTTGTTCGCTCCAGTTCATTTTATTCGGTGTTGGTGGCAGTTGATTGAGCATTTTATTATCAACGTCATTGAAATCGATAACGATACGTTTGCAAGTTGGTTTGTATTGCGTGTACTTGATTCCGGCTGCGTCAAGCATTCGCTTCGATGCAATTACCTCAGGTTTGTGTGCATGTTTATCCGACAAATAGATGATATCCTTAATGCGTGACTGAATAATAATTTTGGCGCATTCATTGCACGGAAACAATGCCACATACAATGTGCAATTCTTTAAATCGGCCGATAATTTATTGAGCACTGCATTCACTTCGGCATGACAAACATACATGTATTTTGAGTCAATCGCATTCGGTGTATTTTTACACCATGGGAATTCGTCATCGCTGCATCCCAACGGAAATCCATTATAACCAACACCAACGATTTTTTTATCTTCGTTCACAATACATGCACCGACCTGTGTGCTTGGATCTTTGCTACGTTTTGCTGCCAAAAATGCCATCGCCATAAAATAATCATCCCATTCGATGTAATCTATGGTGGATCAGACAAGAAAAATCGAATGAATGGAAATAATTGAGAATGCATAGCATTTTTAATTACCCTCACGCTTTTTTGACGGCGAACCATTTTGCACGATATTTTCTTCCATTTTTCGCACGAATCTATTTACACCTTCCACGTTTGGATCAACGACTATGAATATTCTTGTAACAAAAATAAACTGGTTTTGTTGTTGGTATTTTTATGGAATTGTCAAAAATACGCGGCAAAACACACTTTATGTATGGGTTTGAAATTGAATATTAAGATGGCGCACTGCATTTGCTTATTATTTCATAGTAAGATTTTATTTATTTATTTAAATATTTTCACTAATCCAAAAACTAAAAAAACTAAAGACTAAAGACACACACACACATGAAATCATTAACACAAAAAATAAAACAATATTATTGAAAAAAAGAGCTCAGTAGAGAGAGAGAGAGAGAGAGAGAGAGAGAGAGAGAGAGAGAGAGAGAATACTAGACGATATTTGACACGAATTGGCCGAATTACAAATGCTTTCAGTCAATGTTAATTTCTATTGTATATTTGAATAGTCTGAAGTATTTTTTAACGATCTACAGTACTTTGACCAATGTCAACAAATGACCATTTGTCGGAAAACGTAAAAAAATACATAAAATTTGTTAATTTTGTCTTTAATACATACATCAACGAGATTCGGTGAATATTTCATTATTATGGAAAAAATCGAAGGCAAAATTCGTTCAATTCTAAGCGAATCAATTGTGGGTTCAACGATTGCCAAATTCTGGCAAACCTGTCGTCATTCAATGTGCATCAAAAGCGGCATTTTATATAAAAACTTAAAGAATAAAAAAAAACTTTGTGTGGTCCACCAAGAAATAGATTGAACTATTGCGCCATTTTTGCTTACATATACATGCTTAGAGAACATCTGTCAAATATCTAAAATTGTTTGATTGAAGTGTCAATGTGATTGCGCCAAAGCTGTTCATCAAAACAATCGTGTAGTTGTTCTCACTTCTGGTGTTTTGTGTAGTAATATTCACAAGTGAAAAAAAAGTCGTGCAAATAGCATCATGTCGACATTGAGTGAAGCAGAGCTTGCTCGAATTGCCCGAAATCGCGAAAAGGCACGAAATATAAAAGCATCCAAGCTTTGTCTTCATCCGTATTCTCGTCCAAAATCCAATGAAAATGGCGAACAATCCAAGAATGAAACGGCAACGACAACAAAAAGGTAAAAGAAAACCATCAAAGTTTCAAATGTTTTGAATTTCAAATTCCATTGATCAGATCATTTAATAGTTTTTGTCTCTTTTTTTCATTGACTCAGTGTAACACGTGCCACAAAGCTAATTGACAGTGGTGGTGGTTTTCTCATTGAGCAAGAAATTTTTACCGAAACACCAGAATGTGTCGAAAAACCCGATGTAATTGAAGAAATCCTACCGATTCCTGTACAATACGATACATGTTTGGAATGTAATGAACAATTCATTGAGTCGTATCTGTTGAAGAATTTTGGTTATTCGGTTTGTGATAAATGTCGCGATCCGGACGACAAACATTCACTTATAACTCGTACCGAAGCCAAGAATGAATATTTATTGAAAGATTGTGATTTGGATAAACGTGAACCGCCACTCAAGTGTATCGTCCGCAAAAATCCACATAATGTCAGATGGGGCGAAATGAAATTGTATTTGCATTTAGAAGTGGAGAAACGAGCATTAGAAGTTTGGTATGTTGGATAGTTAAAAAAAAATACATTAATAATAGCTAACGAAGTCCTTTTGCTATCTTTGCTTCAGGGGTACCGAGGAGCGTCTCATGGAGGAGCGTGATTTACGTGATGAAAAACGCGATCGAGCCAAACTGAAGAAATACAACAAAAATATGAAACAATTGCGAATGGAAATGCGAAGCAGTTTATATGATCGCACAACACAGGCACCACATGCACATGAATACGGCGAAGAGACATATCACGAGGAAGAAGATAATTATACACACAAATGCACCATTTGCGGTTTTATTGAAACATTTGAAAAAATGTAAAAAAAATACTCAGCCCTCATCGGTCCACATAAGCAACATTAAGCAACCTTAAGCAACCCAAAATACATCTATATTATTTCTTAAAAGTAAATCTACTTATTGTCCTTAATATTATAAAATTTTGTACAAAAAAACACCGTGATTCAATAAATTTGCATGAGGTCACAAAAATTAAGCGAAAAATCTTCATTGTGTTTGTGTCGGTCGATTTTGTTTCATTACCTTTCTTGACTCCAAAAAAAAAAAATCGATAATACAGATTTCATACATTGTTCAATCAGTTTTTCTCATCTGTCAAATGGCTGTATACAAATTTGTCATTGGTCGTTTCCACGTGCTCTGTGTACACGATATTGAAGCGGGGAAGTGAATTTTTATTTCAATTTTGGATTCGATTTTAATTGAACGTGATAAAAAATTTGCGGTAACAACAAAAAATGGAAGAAGAACAAATTGAACAAGATCAAGCGGTCGTCAACTTTATTCCCTGCATATCGTTTGTGAAGCGTGGTGTTGCCAAAGAGAATCCAGACAAGGTTTCTATTGTTTACATTCAATTCAAAACATTAACGCAATTTCATTAAGTAAATGAAAATGAAAATGCCATCCATTTCAGGTGACTTTAACGCGAGAAGAATTAGCCAGAGTTATTTCGTCTACAAAAAAAGAGTTAGAGTAAGTTTTAATTTTATACACCACAATGCTTTGAGCGCAAAGAGAATTGATTTGTTTTGTGTTCATTTTTAGTGACGAGGAAAATGAGGACGATGACGACGAAAACGATGAAAATATGGACACTTCTGATGGTGTCGAACCACAGTCACGAAATCCAGACGACGAGTTCAATTTTGCCGACTACGATGAAGAAGGTAATTTCCAGAATACCGCATTTTTTTCTCTTTGTGTGTTTATTTTTAATGCAACAATTGTGATTATAATTTCAGACGCAACTCAAGTGGCTGCAGTGAGTGATATAGCTGTCGTTGATCCGGATGAGCACATCAGTGACGGAGAAGATTCAGAGGCTGAAGATGATCTCATCAAACCGACAGACAATTTACTACTTGTTGGGCACGTTGATGACGACGCTTCATCGCTGGAGGTGTACGTTTATAATGAGGAAGAAAACAGTTTTTATGTACATCATGATTTTCTGTTACCAAGTTTTCCACTTTGCATTGAATGGATGAATTATGATCCAGAGAGCAAAGATAACGGCAATATGTGTGCCATCGGTTGTATTGATCCGATCATCACAATTTGGGATTTGGATATTCAAGACACGCTCGAACCGGCTGTTAAATTAGGTTCAAAAGGCAAACGAAAAAAGGGCATCGAAAAATTTGGACATACAGATGCTGTATTAGATTTATCTTGGAATACAAATTTTCCGTAAGTAAATAGCTCAAAGTGCGTTTTAAAATGCTCATAAAATGATAAAAAAAAAATTTTGTTTCAGACACATTTTGGCAAGTGGGTCCGTTGATCAGTCTGTAATTTTATGGGATTTAGACGAATTGCAGCCACATACCACAATTCGTGCATTCCAAGAAAAAGTGCAATCAATTAAATTCCATCCGACCGAAGCGCAAATGCTATTGACTGGCAGTTGTGATGGTACTGTTAAATTGTTTGATTGCCGTGATCCAAGCGAAATCGATACGAGTTTCAAACAATGGTCATTCACTGGAACCGAAGTGGAACGGGTCTACTGGAATCCACATAATACAAACTACTATTTTGTTGGCCTAAACAATGGTTTCATTCACTATTGTGATATTCGTCAAGAGGGCAACAGTATCTGGAATATACAAGCACACAGTGATGAAATCAGCGGCATTCTCGTCAATCATATGCAAGACGGTATGCTCACCACCACATCGGCCGATGGTGTTCTGAAAGTATGGCGATATAATTCAAGCACAGCTCCAACATTAATTCATGAAAATGAAGTTGGCATCGGTCGTATTCAATGCGCAGACATTTCTTATGACAATGGATTTACGTTGGCCGTTGGCGGTGACAACAAACAAAAACAACTTCGTGTCATTGATGTTCGAGATTTCGAAGTTGTTAAGCGACAATTTAACGCATAATTACGATACAGAAATTCTTATTTTTGTTTATAAATAACCAAATGAAATTATTCATTATTTTTTTAAATCAATTTAAATAAAATCACTTTTTATGTTTTCGAATTGAAGAAGATGTGTTATTTTTCTTAAAGAAAGAATGACTATGAAATTATAACAGTTTTTTGTACCATTTTTATATGACCTGCTCCACTCGCATTTATTCTACATTTGTGAACAGCTTTTATTGGGCTGAAGCTTTGAATGTTAATTAGATACGAGTGGAGAAATGGTATAAAGCGTTGAGTTATTCAAATTTACTCATTTTTTTCTACTGGGTTTAATACAAACATTTTTTATGGATCGCCATACGCTGGATACTTTACCGGAAACAAGTTCATTATTTCGAAAGCCGAGACAATTGAAAATATTTTCTTAATGAGAACGATGATTTAATTATTTGGCGCGGTTGCCAGTAACGACATCTTGCTTTTCGCTTTTAAAACAAAAGCTTTTTTCCAAGCTCTTGTCAAACTGTATCTCGAAGCTCCAGCATTGATAAACCATTTTCGCTACAAGATTTTTTCAAACAAATGCTAAATAAAAAAGAAAATTCAAAATTTTTCGATATTTATAAATTGCTTTTGTGATATAACAAGAAAATAAAACACATTGGATTTAGTTTGACGATTGTTTGGATGTATTTAGTTGTTAAATGCGCACATGCAAGTCGCTTTGTACAATGTCAATGTCAGCTGTGAACTGTCCAAAATATGTGATGCGACTTTAGCGCACTTTCATCGCCAAGGGAAGATAGCCGAGTCGTTAAGGTCTCAACCAGCGGCGGGATGAGCTGGTGCTATAAGTGTCTTCTAGATGCATGCCTCTTGGAAGTGCTTTGATGCAATATCTCAAAGGGCGGAAAAAGGTCAGTCCCCAATTATACCTAATTATCGTCTCTCTCTCTCCGATAAGCGGCCTTTTTCTTGTAATTTCATTTACCATTTTCTATGAAAATCCAATTTTTTTCACAGTTCCGATGGTTTTTTCGAATCGAGGTTCGAATCCTGACGTGGCAAAAAAAAATTTTCGCCATTTTTTTTCTCGATTTATGTTTTTATATTGATTTTTCAATAAATCTGTTAGGAAAAAGAATTTTGTTCAGATATTACAAACATAGGCTTTATTTTTTGAAAATAGTTCAATAAAATGTAAAAAATGAAAAAAATAAATCATAACGCTTGAATCTATCCAGCCCTGAATATTTTTTTACAAAAATATACACATATCGCACACATATGGTCGTGTATACATGCCGTCATATGTGTACATATGTGTATACTATTTCTCCTCCATATACAATGACACAAGTAACACAATGAAATAACGCTAAAAAATAAATCGATTTTTGCTTTCGGAAATTCACGAAAAAATATTTAAATGAATAAAAAAATACAATTTTTTAAAACACAATCTTCGATTGAAACATGAATTTCGTAGTGAAAATACCCGAATTTGATTTACACGAAGTAGATTTTTTGCTTTTGAATTTCATTTAGTTTCTTGTGTTTGTTCGGAGGTGTATCGTATTTTAATAAGTACAAATTATTACTTACGAGAAAATCGAGATTTTTAAATCGCCAGAAATTCATTTACACTCGATAACGAATTTTAGAAATGAATAAGAAAGGACTGGATTTCCAACCATTTGACGAAAGCACGAGCCATCATTCTCAACTAAGATGTAATTTAGTTTCACTTTGGATTTGAGTGTGTGATGTCTATACACGCCGAAAGCAGAACGATGACTGAATTTCATTCATATGTGAATACTCAACGCTCGTTCTTTGTGTGAATGAAGGGGAATAGAGCAGCTGTATCGTATGATGCTCATACACAATAATAAAACACACACTATGTTCGTGATACAGCTGAAATTAGCGGCATATATGAGATTGCGCACAGAAAAAAAATCAAACATATTTCTTCGATGAATCTATTGTTGAAATTTGTTCAATATGAAATTTTCGGATTATCGCCATATGCGAGCTAGACGAATATCAACAACAGATGAAAGAATATTTTTAATATAGGCATTTACTTTGTTAGCTAGAACAAAAATTACTGAAATAATAATATGAATGTGCGATTGTTTATATTCACTTTGTTGGACCTGGAAAACTACTTCATTTAAACTAATTATCAAAAACGAAATTGGTTTATGCTTTGTTAACAAAATTTTATGGCACCAATTTCAGATCCATTCAATTCAATCGCTAAAAAATAAAATCTAATATTGATTGCACACTTTTACAATTCATAGAAATTTAAAAAAATGCACAAAAGCAGTTTGTGCTTCTCAATAAATCGTCTGAATGTTTGTGGTCGTCGTTAACAATGTATTCAGATTTAATGTCAAGAAACAAACAAAAATGTGAATTTTGTTTTTAATCACGACGGTTTTGAAATGAAATTTAACCGTCAATCAGAGTGGACAAACGATTGTTTCAATATTTTATCGAATTTCATTGTTTCGACCACTTTGAAATTTGCCACGCTGAAATGATTTTTTTTTTTTTTTTTTTTTTGAAAAATCACAATGTTTCAAGCGATGAAAAAAAATCTCAAACAACATCGGAAAACTAAACAATTGGATCAAAGGAAATCAAGTTTTTCGAAGCATGTAGCTGGCAAAAAAGTGAAGTGGCATATGGCCAAAGCCACTAAAAATCGAGGAATTTGTTAAATTTTCATATATTTATTATTCATAAATACTTTGCTTTGAACATTTTAAATTCTGCTAACAATTCTCTGTACAACTTTCAAATAAATATTTAATTTTTACACACAAAAAGAAAAAGAATAAATAAATACAAACAACAACAAAAATAGTTAATAAGAAATGAACATAAAAAGTCATTTCAATACTTTTTAAATGATTGGCGCAATTGGAGCAAGTGGTGCAATTGGTGCAATTGGCTGTAATGAAAATGATAAAACGAAAAAATTCATCAGAACAAAAAAAAAATGGTTAAAAAAATCCATTCCTTACCAATAGACCCAATCGCGTCTTGAGACCAGCAAGCTTCACTTGGAGTGGAAGAAGTGTGTTCGTTTTGAGGAGATCTGTGTGAGAAATAAAAAAAAGAACAAATGAATAATGAATGTCAGATAAATTGCATATATAACAATGCAATATTTGTAAACATGCAATTGAAACTTACTCTTTTGAAGTCCGAGATTGGTTCTGAATGCTCCAAGATTGATGGCTCCCAATTGGAGTGGCAAAAACTTCAATCCAAGTGGTGCAAGTGGTAGTAAAGCTTGTCCAACTGTTGGTTCGGTGGATGATTCGTCTTTCTTGGATCCATCTTTACTCGAATCATTGTCGGCTAATTCAATAACGGCTGCAACACCTGATTCATCAGCAGAATCACTGTCACTGTCACTGTCGGCTTCACGTTTGTTCAATTTTTTGTCTTCATCGGCGTCTCTTGACTTGCTGGATGATTCATCATCGGCTGATTTATCTTCAGTTTGTTGTGATTCATCGGCAGCTTTGCTTTCGGCTTCAGGTGATTCGGCAATGGCTTCAACAGTCTCTACTGCAACGCTTTCCTCTTCTTCTTTTGGCGAGAAGATGGTAATTGTTGATCGTTTCTTTGGATCGGTTGCTTTGCGTGCAACTGAATCTTCCGACAATAAACTACGAACAAAACGGCTACCAGATTGTCCTTGAATCAATACTTGAAATGGAATATTTGCCTCTTCACAATTGGCTTGCATGTCTTCCACACAATTCACATCTGTTGATGAAATGAGCAACGAATGAGAAGAGCAAACAATGCAAAATGGGAAAAAGAATGAATGATTAATAACTCGTTTGATCCGAAATAAGTCGACACTCACTTTCATCATCTTTATTATTGCATTCACAAATACACTCATCACCACAATAAAATCCAATACATTTACATAATTTACATAAATCCTTACATTTTTGATCTTCCGCCACTTCGTTCCGGAGTGGAGTCGCCTGAATGTGGCACACGGCACAAATAACGACGATGAAACACAATGCAAAACTGATTTGATTCATTGTTATGCGAAAATGTGGAATCACTTGCTGCCAAAGACAATGGAACTGCACAAAATACGACTGAAGAAAGTCAAATGGAAAATGTTTCGACTTGAACAAGTTAAATGTGATAATTCACTTGAACACTGAATACTCAATGGTTGCCAATTTGAAATGTGTGCCATTTTATATAGCGGTCATATTGTTTATTATTTGCTCTGGATTGCATTTGTCAACTCTTTTTTCTTTCATACACTCACCTTCAATTCGACGCGATGTAAGCAAATTATTATTATATTTTTTTTGTTGTTGGCTTAACGTATCTCAGGTCTTAGCAAATGACATTCGAATAAATATTTTGCACAAAAACATATGCGTATGCATTTTCTTCTAGTTATGGCTTTCGTTCATGGGCCAAAAAAATATGTCTTTTCCGGGAGACAGAGACATGCAGATTTTATTACAGTATACCACCAGTAACCGCAATGCAACATATATTACTCACGTTATTGTTTTCATTTGAATGTTGTTGTTTTTTGCCATTTGTTAATTTATCATTTCTGGTTCAGTCACCTCGAGCTACATCTGCAACAATTGACCTGGTATTTGGCGCTTCATGCACAAAAAACGATCAGAATCATTTCTTAATTTTTTTTTTTTTTTTTTTTTTTTTTTGAGGAAATCCTCATAAGACTAGAAAAATCATTGAATGTTCAAAAATCTAAGGAGACATAGAAACACTGTATTTTTCCTGATTTAATATTTGTTTTATTCATAGTTCATAGTATAGTCATTTAGCTCTAAAATATCCAATAATTTCGAACGTATCATCCAATAAAACACACGTTTAAAAATAAATAAGGTATTTTTTTTAGTTTTGTCATGCAAGATTTAGTTTTATTTTGTTTTCTTTTTGTGTGTTGTGTGCCTCTACTAGTAGATTGTATTATAATTAATGTGTGTTTTTTTCTTTGTCCTTATGAAAGTCAGCAACAAAGATCTAATTTCTCTCTCAATAATCCGTATTTTGTGTCTCGTTTTCATTTACTTTTTTTGGATAAAGTATTGAATTTGATGAAAAAGATTCGGGAGTAGCGGAAGTGTGATAGCACAAAAACGAACGAAAATAAAACTTTTCGATGAACATAAGATACATTTTTAAGCGATTTTTCTTTATATGATAAGTTTATCGTAAGAGGGTGGAGAGTCGTCAATCTTTGGGTTATCATTCAAAATGGCAATGTGATATGGCGGAGGTGGAGCTATTGGGTCAATTACATTCGGAACCTGTAAATAAAGCAATATATTTGATACATGAGTGAAATAAATGGAATATACAGTTTGAACGTTTATCGTAGTATTTTCATGGTGAAATTTCATTTTTAAAAATGGGAGATTTTTACATGTGGTTCATGCTGGTCCAGATGCGCTATTTCAATATCGTTCACATTTGTTGTGACAGCACTTAGCTGGGGAGGTGAAATACTCAAGTTACGTGGTCGACGACACAATGAAACTGTACAAGCAGCGACAAAAAATGTCGCCGAAAAAGCACAAAAGATCAAAATCTCTAAACCGCTCCCTTGAAACGCTGCACGGAAAACGATGAGAATAAATTGTTGAAAATCAAACATTAAAAAAATTATTATTGAAATCAATGAAACAATACAAACCTGCCAGAAAAACTGTAGCCAATGCAAGCGATGCCCACATACCACACTTTAAATGACTGGGTAAAACTTGTGAATCCGTTGAATTTACAGCGTCCACAACATTTGCACGTTCATCAGCCAAAATTTCATTCGACGGTTGAATTGCATTCATTCTTAACGTTCCTTGTCCCAATTCGATTGGCAAATGTGATTGACTGTATTAATTTCAGGCAAAAGTCATGTAAAAATTACGAAAATGGTAAAAATGAGAAAAATATATTCGATAATGTGCTTACTATTGGTGTAAAACAGGAAAATCGGCTGGTTCACCGTATGATGTGTTAACCTCAGCATGTGTTTGAATTTCATGATGTGCACGAGATGTATGATGCTGATGATGCTCTAAATTTAGATCAAATTAAATCGAATTTAATTGAATCATTATCAGTATAAACTTTTGATTAGAAAATTTCAATCAATGCCATAAAACATTGTAAAGTCTTCATAAATGTCATTGTTTAATTAATGATAGCTTGTGTCTTCTGGGTGTCATTCAGTTTTCCAAATTAAGATTTATAGTATACAAACCTTGATGATGGATATTTGAACGATGGACGTTGGGTCGATGAACATTTGGTCGATTCACGTTTCGACATTCTGTATTTGGAAACCGATGAACTGGTGTTAGCATTGATTTATTCCGTCGTGGTGGATGATAAAAATCGTATCCGCTGCCTGACAACGAGGCGGCCACACTAAGTCGCAAATTTGTAAGTGGTTTTTTTTTTTGTTAATTTTCGAGAATATTCATTTAATTTCATAATAAAAAATTAATGGTTTTTATTTGATATAAATAAATTTAACTTACAATCCTGCTCTGGCTCGTCCAAAGCCACATGCTTGTGATCGTTTATCGATCCAAAAATGCATCCCAATCACTTTCTCTCTGTATCTTTCGCTCTCTGTATAATTTGTATGTGTGTATATTAAATTTATTTGCAATTGAGCCTATCTGAATGTTCTTAATATTTAAGCATTTGAACTCATTTCAAATTGAATCAAATCAATTCGTGAATTATAAATGTGTTCAGAGTGGAAGATTTTTCAATAACCATATTATGTCTTTTGTATTCTTTGTATCCAGATTGTTGTGTTTGCATTGAATAATGTTACTTGATTTGAAAAATTAATTAATACAATTGTTTTTCGGACATTATTCACATTCAATGACGGCAAATAATTGGATCATTTATTTATGGAAAATTTAATGGATTACATTTATGCAAAAATATGATTAAATGTCGATAATTTAAAAAAGATACAAGTCAATACATTGAAAATGCAACAATTTGATTTTTTTTTTTGTTATCACTTGAACACTTTAAAATTGTTGGATTTTTTTCGTCTATCACACACATTAATAGAATAGAAAGCACAAAATCGGAGAAAAATTCGTTCGTTTACATTATTATCTGTTGCGAGATCAATTGGTGACTGAAAATTATCTTAAAAATATGCCATTGTCCAGTCCCTCGAATTCAGTTGGTTTCATTGGATTTTTGGTCGACGCTTTTCGAAAAGCAAAAATGTCCATCACATTTTCTAAAGCGATTATTTCACGAAAAAATGATGTTCCATGTTTGCACTGTAATTGCTTGATTTATAAGACAAATGACTATTTATTGTAACGAACAGCATTTTTTCTATGTATTATTTTTTTCTATGGAAAATAAATGTTCTAATCGCAGATACGTCTTGTTCTTCTTTCAATGAGAAAGCGAAAAAAAAACAAAAATAAAAATCACGATCATATACAAAGTTCCAGGTTCGATATCCGCAGACTATGGAAGATATAACGTAAACAATAACAATAAACGTGAAAATGCTGTGGCGAATGGTGGAAAATTGATTTTTTTTGCCACTCGCTCTTTCTCTCACTCAGAGACTACTGCTACTTTGCATCTTTAGCGTGTATAAAATCCAGGAAACACAAACTTCACGTTTATTTTTAAATGCATCGAATTCAAATAATAAATGAGTTCTTTTATCTTTCCTCTTCTATCCACTTTCGAAAGTCGTTCTTCCTTTTTTTTCTCTAAATCTATTTATGTCGAAACAAAAAAAAACGAAACTGATTCAAGTAATAGAAAGTTTTTGTATTGTCTCGTCGTCGCCGTTGTTTTCGTCGTCGTCGTCGATACGAATCAACATTATTTTTGTTCCACTTATTTTTTTTTTTCACCAAAAAAATGATATATTTTAAATGGATATAGTCAATCGTTTCGGGTCGAAATTTCGTCTGCGACGTATTCGAAATCCGATTTAAACTTCAATGTTTATGTGTGTTGTATTCTATACTGTGCCATCAGCCATGATTTTCCAATGTAGTTGAATAATAAAAGAAATGAAGAAGCAAATTCGCGTGCTCGGATGATAGAAACGGAATCAAGAGGATGCAAGTTGAGAAAGTAGCTCGATGTGTGCTGTTGTATTGTGTGTGCTATATATTCGCAAATTATACCTGGGCAAAAAAGCACACGACACGAGAACACAGAATACAATATCAATGGAGAAAAAAAAAATATTGTGAGTGTCAACAACAACAAACGCATGGCGCTTGTACCACCAAAAGATTCATCGCAAACGGGCAATATAAAATATAATGTCAGTGCATGGATACACCGATTCCTGTTTCCATTCGACATCGGGTTAAGTTTACCAATTTTTCTATACGGTGCGCGACTCTGCCTTTGCGCATATCTATACATATATTTTGCAAATGTAGTAAAAATGTAATACAATACAGTGAAATATTGCCAACATCCGAATAAAGGCGAAAAGCTTTTTGCTATTCGAACCATTTAGACAACATATAGAGCAGAGGCTTTTCTTTAACGAATGCTATTATTCGCTTTTCATCTGAATCTCACACTCTCTTGTGCTTGTGTGAGCGTAACAGTTTCACTATGGGAAAATGGTCAAATGTTTGCCTTGTTTCGTTTGCCGATCGAAATTCGAATTTACGAAATAAATAGCCACTTCAAATGCAAAGACACAACTCCAAGCTAACACAAACAAACATAGATACACAAACACACACATTCTCTCTTTCTCTATGTCGCGTACATAGAAGCAAATGCACGAACAAACATAGAAAAATCGCATGAAATGCATTATCCTCTTTTCGGATGCTATCTCTCACCCTTTTGTTCGTATTTTGATAACATGCAATGCATTGCTCTTATGTCATCGTATTTATCCAGTAGGAGAGAAAAATGTATGAACACCCGATGTATCGATGTCATGTTGCTATTATTTTTCGGGTTTTCAGTTTCATGGTCATCGTTTAACTCAATATAACATTTTCATCAATATTGATAAAGAATATAATCACACAACCATCCACATCGTGTGATGGAAAGTGTGAGAGTAAAACAATACAACATAAGAGCAAAATCAGCAATGTGCAATTTGCACAAGTAAAATTGTCAATGATAATTTATATATAGATAGATTGATTATATGTATAAAGTATCAAACAACAAGGATAAGTAATGCTTGATCTGAACACACGGGAGGTGATTTTATGTACAAGTGGCTATTTGTGATTCGTTTTATTCCAATTTTACAACTTATTAATCGATTATCACCTCAAACACAGACACAGATAATGAAAATAATGGACTGATTGATTTAATTTTCAGTTTATTGTAATTATCGGTCGATTTGGTTACAAGCGGGATTGTAAGAAAGCAAAAAACCGATCAAAATAACGTGTATCACTACACGCTATGCCCAACATTTGGAATGAATGGTTAAAATTAATGAATTGATTTGGAATGGGCACCGGAACAATATACAAATTTAATGAACATGAAAATCAGACGAGGTTAATCAAACGAAAACAGAATTAAAGATAAAATCGGACATAATTCGATAATAGCACTAATCGAAGCTGTTTTTTTAATCAACTAATAGCAAAAACGACATGCTCCATTTGACACAAATCGTATTATCAAGTAATTAACATTGTCTTCTTGTTCAATATATAACAATTTGATTTCACCTCTCTTCGTAAAAGGATAAAATTGAATCAACATCATACGTCCTCAGCAGGGGTCCGAGGGGTCCGATTACCCCCCCCCCCCTGACGAAGTGTTACCCCTTGAAAATTTTCAAAGAATTCTTTCAATTTGCTAGGGATTTCCGCCAAAAAAGTGAAGAGCAAAAAAAAAACGAAAAAAGTACACTTTTCGCAAAATACACTTCACTTTTTTGCTTACCCCTCTCGATTTTTTTCAATTACCCCCCCTTAAATTTTTCCCTTGAGGACGTATGATCAACATCTTAAAAGATTGTTGTGTGCAAAATAGAGAGAGAGAGAGAGAGAGAGAGAGCAAAAGAGCAAGAGAGAGATAAGAGGAGAGCGAAAGATGGAGACGATTAATCTACTTTGTCGGCCGTTTATTTCGACTAATTCCGAATTATACGTACCTTACTCAAAACGATCGAAAAATGTATATCAATATTATTCCAATGAGAACATTATTTATGTGACATTCAACGTATATTTGTACATGCAAACATGTGATTCTTGTTCCCACTAGAATATGCATTAATTTTTAATCAATAACAAAATACAAGCCCAAAATAAATATAATCTTTTTTTATTGGTGCTTTTATTCGATTATTTAATGGAAATTATAGTTAACAAAGCAATTTTATTAATGACCTTTGAGTCAGCTAAATTATTTATCGAAAATGTAATAAACATGTGAGAATATTTACCTTTGTGTTCGAAAAATGATCGAAAACGAATTTCCGTATGAAAGGTATCAATTGCTTTTACCCAATTAAGTAAGTTGAAGTGAAATTATTTTGTTCAAGTAATAGATTTTTATTGCTGCTAATTGTTTGTTGTCCGGGTTGAGTGTCAATTTCAAAACGTAATTGAATTGCTTTTAAAAAAGGGGGTAATTAAAAATGTGGCATGAATTAAAACGATAAAAGATTGTTAATTTCAATTTCGAACTTGTTGTTCAATTTATAATGAAAATGCACTTTTTCGGTCATAATTTGATTTTTGTTTTTTTTTTAATTTTACATATTACATTCGACACAACAATAACAGAAATAAAAAAAAACGTAGTAATAAATGGGGGCAAGAAACACCAGGGAAGAGGGAAACAATTTTGAGAGAGAAATATATATAAATATGTATCTATAAACCCTGTCCTCGATTTAAAAAAAGAAACATTTACAAGTCCAAAATGATATACAATGTATGCATGTGAAATTGTCCTTTAACAACAGCGATGTCAACATGCCGATCATATCGAATCAAATCGAATGCAATAAAATTAGTTTTCTCGTTACACGACACTTTTATAAAGAATATTATACAAATTAAACAAACAATACAACAAGTCCATAGTCCATGGAAGAACGACAAGCATTATGGAAACATAAATAACACAAGAGATTGGTAGTTGGTAATGAACATGCTTGTATTATTAATAATTTTGCCAAAAATTTATGTTTTTCGTTCTTCTATTCCATGTTTGGTGCAAAATTATTGTATGCCATTGAATTCGTTTCAGTACTGAATATCAAACAGATTGAAATAAAAAAAACGTAAATAAAAGAAGAAATTAGAAAATGTACATTTTTCACGATATTTTGCCTGTTTTTTTTTTGTCGCTGAAATTTCGTATATTTATTGCATATCTTCAAAGGTATGAAAAAAAAACTAAGTTTAAACGTACGAACGATGTCAATTATTACTTTCGTCTCATTTCATTATGTTTTTGTTATTATGATTGTTTTCAAGATATACAAGAAGGAAGCGCGTTTTCATTGTCATAAATTATTGAATATTGATGTCTTTCTTCTATTTCCATCATAATAATTATATCTTTTTTTTTTTTTTTAATGTTATTCTACGACGAAATAAAAAAATATTACAAGAAATATATTGATAAAAATCAACAAATCAGATTCATCTTTAAAGTATATTAGTATAGTATATGACGGGAGCTGCGTATGCATTGCATGCTTTAACGACAAAAAAATATTATTATTATTTTTTCAGAACAATAAACACTGCGTTTTTTTAGTTCGATACATTTTCTACGTTTGTTTTTTTGTTTGGAAATTTCATATTCGGTTTTTTCGATATATATCTGTTACAATATATATATAGTACGTATAACCTAACAGACTTAGCAGACAATTGTTGGGAAAAAAAATTTCTTCTTTTTTTTTTGGTGCATTTCGAATTGCCGACGGTATTTGTTTCTTGCTTTTCAAAAGAAAAGAAGAACTCCAATTGCATCCAAGCTTCAGGACTATATGTTATGTATTTGTTTGTTATTCTCAAGTGTATTCTCTTGTATAAAAAAATAGTAGCGGCATTATGTATATGTGTATTATTATTTTTGTTTTCTTTTTCACCAAATAACAAAAAAGAATGCAAATCGATTGTTTGCTTTGCGATTCGATAGGGTGCCGCATTGGTATTTTCTTATATTCTTTGTTTGTATCTTGGTCTCTGTCTCTCTTTTTTGTTCTACATAATTTAATTAAAAAGCAGCTTCTGAATGCGATCGTACGCGAACGTCACCGCTTATTTCGTGATGACGTTGAATTAAAGCTAAACATTGCAATAGACAATGTGTACTGGCAGATGAAACGGCCTTTAACATCAGCACATCTGGATCAGTCGGACCAAGCGGACCAGTTAAGTTTTCAACAGCTTTAGCTAAGGCAGCATTACTACACATGGGGCGACAATGAAGGAAAATCAGTTTTTTATTAGATTTATGTAAAAATAAAAGAGAAAAGAAACATGATGATATACGCTTACCATAGTTCAGTGTTGTGAATTTGTTGACGCGCATTGGTGTATGCGTCGGCACTTTCACGTGAAGGTAAAATATCGGTGTGGGAACCAATTGATGGAAAATGTTTTTTTGAAAATCGTTTTCGATGGAAATTATGCTTTATGGCCGACACTTGTGTGTTGTGATTTTCAGCTATCATACGTAATACGTCCACCTGGAGATGAATCAGAAAATATAAAATGGAAATAATCAAAATTAATCAACATGTAATGGAATAAAATTATAAACTATTGCTCTAATCTCCACTACCAAATATCAATTTTTTAGCAATTTGTTTGCTATCGAGACTTCATTTAATCGAAGTTTTTTTTCTATTTCTACCCCTACTTTCATACTTTCTAACGGTTTTTGATGATATGAATTGGTGTGATTGTAATATAATAGAAATAATTAAAAGAATGAATGGAAATTCTTCCATAATGAAAAAGTAATTTTGATGACCCACCCACTGTTGACGGCTTGCTGCGTTTGCCGCACGAATTTTTAACGTATCACCCGATGCACAAGTGATTGTAAATGTTCGTGAATCTTCTTCGCTTGGATTGATAATAGCACCGGCCAAATGTTCCTGCAATAAAAATGTTTACCGTTTATGTTATGTGTGCGGTTGTGGTTTTGCCCCCTTTTTTTGTTGTAGATTCGATTTTATCGAAATAAATGTTGTTATACAATATATAATGTGTTTTTTTGCGCCTACCTGCCATCTCGGTGTGGTTCCAATGTGATTTGATGTTGGACTATCAACATTACATCCGCTATTCATGCTCAACGCATCAAAGTCAAAACTTCGATTACCACTTGAAATGCTGTGGGTGTCAGCAGCAATATTATTTGTCGATGATGACCAGCTATTTGTTGGTAGAAAATAGCGTAAATACCCAGTTTGAGCATCGACAGTAAAATATCTATATTGCCAACCTGCCGATCACAGTAAAGAACAAATCTAATTTAAATGTGTCATACGACAAAATAAATTATGCATATACATAATTTTTTTAAATGGTTTTAAGCGAAATAACAACATCAAGCCACAAAAAAAATACGAAGGGTAAAATGTGGCACATTTTATTTGCATCATTGAGTGCACATTAATCACATTCATTTTGAACTGCCCGGCAAAAATACAAAGTGCCCGTTGAATAATTACGATTCAATTTGGTTGCGAAAAAAAAAACTAACGACGACAGCAAAACAACAATGAAGTTATTATTCAGAATCTTTCGCTCACATTACAGATCTATCATTTTTCCTGTGTCGTGCATTTTGTTTAATAATTATACATGATAAAAATAGAACCGAAGCTGGTGGTGTGTTTTTTTTTAAATCTGTAATTAGACGTGATTTTCAATCAACGTTCATTGCATTTAATTAGGTAGAAGAATCGTGTAATATCGTAATCAGGCAAGAATCGTGAATTGCACTTGTACGATTTTGACTAGTTGTTTATTCATTGTTTAATGTTTCGTAATAGATAGAGCTCTCAACACCGATATTCCAATAAAATGGAATTTATTTTATTTTATTTTTGTTAGAGATGAAAATGCGTCTCATACCTTTAACAACGTTTGTGTATTTTAACATCATTTGGCCGTTAAGCTGCTGACGTGAAATACTTTTTGGTAAATTCGCGTCCATGGTTGTCGGCACCTCTTTGGTTTTATGACGCGATTTTCTGTGAAACAATTTACGAAAAATGTTGGAAATGTCGTTGAATACGTATTGACCAAGAAGGTAGAAAAAATATCTTGAAGCAAGACGATATATAGCACTGGCAGGCAATGGTTAAATCACAGCGTTGTTTATGTTAAATGGTTCTATTTGCCACATTCGATTACATATACGGGAACAAAAACTGTGTCACAACACACGCCAAATAGTCATTGGCAACAAATGGTTTTTAGTTTATTCTTTTCTCCTTTAGTTTTTTTTTAAATATATATATTACAGCTTTTTTGTTTGTTTCTCCTTCACTATTCTCTTTTCTCTTTTTTCCGTCTTTTTGCTGCGGTTTTATTATGATTATTATCGCGGGGTGCAAATCGCAATCAAACACGTACACATAACTTTTTACGAATAAAACAACGACAATGAAAATAAAATAACTTCACATTAACTGATGGCCGAGAATGTGCGCGCGCGAGCGATATGACGACGTAAAGCACTCGCGAACTAAACGCTTTTCGATCAAAAATATGATGTGACGAATATTCAGGTTCGGTGTGTGTGTATTTTTTTTTGTTTTAAATTCAATAAAACCGATTGATAATGATGACGATGACGATAATTGTCATAAAACCTCAGTGCTTTTATGATTGAGGAATAGAGACAGACATAGAAATAGATACGATGGCCCGCGTGTATGGCACGCAAAATTAACATAAACAACAACAAACAAAAAAGAAATTATAACAAATCCGAAATGAAATAAACCGCGAAATATACACAAAAAGAAAACTACACGAAAAGAACAAATAAGTTCAAATTTTAAAATGAAACTGAAAACGAGCGGCAGCAGCAGCAGCAGTAGTAGTCAACATCAAATCACAACACTTGATCAAATGAATAGAAAGAGAGAGAGAGAGTGAGGGACAGAGAGAAAGAGAATAATTTAAAAAAAAGCAAAACTTTTAATGCATACACGTCAAGATGTGCACATAGCTGGCGTGTAAATAACACACGGTACGGCCACGACTTCTTATGTTTTGCTGTTGCTACTGTTGCGATATAGCGTTCGCCTTAGCGATTGTTAACAGCGCACATTTACCATGTAAACTGAAACTGTAGTTAACTAAATTGTTGTTGTTATTGAAGTAACATAAAAGAATTATAATTTTTAAAAACACACACACTCAATCCACAAAAATTTAAGTCGAAGACGATCGATGGGGTGGCGATAGCGTTGATGTTTTACTATTTAAATGAGCAATTTTCCACGTTTCTCTTTTTCGTGAAATCTATACCACGGCAAACAAACTTAAACAACAAAACAAAGAAAAAAAAAAATATGTTTTTCTTTCGTGATCGAATCAATCGATGTGAATGCAGTGCACCAATCGATGCATACAAGAACGTTATGTTTTACTGTTTTGTCTTCTTCGTGTATTTTTTTTCTGTTCTCTGCTGATTTTTTTTGCTAGTTATTTAAGTTCTGAACCCGATTATACTTGTACAAAATTAATGAACAAACAATTTCGCGTATAAAATACATTATTCACTCTATCTTTTTTGTTCTGATCCGTTTCAGTTGATGCCTGTTTTTACTTTTCGAATGGGACTCTATTATGTTGATGTGTATAAGAATTGGCAACCGCTTCGGTGGGGAAAATGAATTCAGCCTTTATATTATTGTTTGTACGAATGAATTCACTCTGTCGCGCACATAACAACGACACCGAAAAAACCAGCAAATATTCGCACAAATAAGGAATCTTGTTTCATTTTTTTTTTTTTCATACACTTTATTGTGTCCCCGAAACACGGAATCTTAATTGGCCTAGTAGTTGTTGTTGGTTTATGTTCTTTCTTTGTTTCCCTTTCGTAATATGTTCTCTGTAATGTTTTCTCGTGCTCTTTCTCTCGTTCGTTCAATGAAATCACGTTTCAAGTGTTCATCATTTGTCCCAAATCCCAAATCGAGTGCGATTTTTTTGTCCTGCACACATCAATATTGTAGAGAGATGAGATGATCCGAGTTTGATTTTGTTGCTGTTGTTATTGTTTGTTATTCTTTTTTATTATTGAAATATTTTTTTTCAACCGGTACAACGAAATACGCACCGAATATTTCAATCGTACTGAGTGAGAATTTTTGTTGAATCTCAGTCGCCGACAAGAGGTAGAGATGATAAATAACAGAAATAAATTAATGACAATGAAATGCCACACACAAACACATTCTACCAATCTGAAATAAAATTGAATCAGAATTGCCGCCTCACTAAAAAAAATCGTATGCAAAACAAACACCGTATGTGTTGTGTGTGCCGCGCGAATGAATTGAATTTATTTCGAATAATATTTGTCCCTTTTAATAACAATTATCCATTCAACGCTTTGACTTGCGACAATACACACGAGCTGAATTTGATTTTTGGACTTTTTGTTCGTTTATTTTATTTCTACATGAAAACGTTTTAATATTTTCCTCAAATTACTCTGGTTATTTATTTTCCGTTTTATTTTTCTACTTTCGCTCGCACTTCTCACACTCTGTGTGTTTATTTTGTTTTCAATCCATAAATTTTGACGTCGCTCATTGTATGATATAAAAACACTGATGATGTTGATTACAAAAACAACGATTCTAGCAACAAAAACAGCACCATCAGCTTTAATCCACTGACAATTTGTACAATACAACGTAGCATAATCAGATTTCACATACAGCTTCATTTGAGCGCCCGCATAACAGTATGCGTGCGCACGTCTGTGTATGTGTGAACACGTTAAATCACAATTTTATACAGCCCTACGACCATACATTCCGATGCTACACCACATATATACACTGATTCGGTACGGATGTTTCGTAGAATTTCGCTCCACTGACGTTTCAACCCAAACTCGCTGCATTTGGCGCGAATTTTAATATCACTTTGCAATATAAACAATTATTTATATCTAATAAATTATTCCTGATTTCAATATACAGACGAACGAATTGCGATGCATATTTAAATCTGAAAATACAATGTTTATTTTAAGGAATATTAAATTTCACATCCATTATGAATCGATTTGTATCGAACTCTGTAATAACAATAAACATTTTATGGCCACCACCACCAATACGGTTATGCGCATCAAATCATAACACAATCACAAGTAATTGTGTCGACGGAGATGTAAATATACCAAAATCCGTTATGTGATTCAAAATCGGATCACCGTCACAGCATTCTGTAACTACGCGTTGTCGACGACAGAACATTTGAAGCTGCACGGAAGAAAAAACACATTTTTTTATTATTATTTTTTTTTTGCATTTACCGTGCCGGTAAAGAGATTAAAATGGGGGTACCACGACTTTTCAAGTACCTTACCGAGCGATATCCAAGCCTGCAAAAAACGATCGAAGCAAATCAGGTATGTTTCTTAATAAACAATTTTTGTTCGGTATTATAATCAATGTTTATGGTGTTTTATATCGCGTATTTTCAGCTACCAAGCTACGATTACGTCTACATCGATTTGAATTTTTTGCTGCACAAAGCGGTCACCGAAAATGGTTTATTGCCTTTGGAACGGGCTGATGATGAATTTTTGCTTGAATCGCGTATTTTTGAACGGGTTTTACGTCAAATTGAAACCCTTCATCGCATTGTACCGTCAAAGGTACTGTTTTTGGCCATTGACGGCGTTGCACCACGTGCCAAATGGATGACGCAAAGAAATCGACGGTAAATTTTTGGAACTATTTTTTTTTGTTTGGTGAATGTTCAGTATAGTTAAATTAATTGCTCAATTTTCTTGGAATTGTTCAGAATGCTTGCATTCGAGAAGAATGGCGTGCCAGCGGGAAAATTTGACACAAATTCCATATCACCCGGTACAATTTTTATGCGTAATTTCGAAAATGTATTGCTTGAATTCATTGCTGACAAAATTAAATTGCACAAAAATTGGAAAAATTGCGAAGTTCGTGTTAGCGGATCGAACGTAAGTAGCATTGATTTATTTTAAAAATGTGTTTGGTTATTACTGTGGTACCGTTGAATACCTTTTTTTTGGTTGAAATTGAATTAAAATCCAATTTTCTAGGTACCGGGTGAAGGTTCGATTAAGATCATTGATTTCATCCGTAATTTGAAACATTTCAATGACTACGTGCCGAACCAAACTCATTGCATTTACAGCGGTGACAATGACTATCTTTTGCTTGGTGTTGCAACACATGAACTATATATTTCGTTCATTCAAGAGGTAAGAATGTTTTAAACGAATGCATTTACTTGAAACAAAATAAATTCAATTTCCGATTTTTGAATAGCCAAAAAAGCCAACTGGAACACTGACTTCACTCTGTTCGGACGATGTAAAACACAAGTTTTCGATGATACACTTTGAATTGTTGCGTCAATACTTGAGAATGGAGTTCATCGGTTGCGAGTCAACAATTTCATTTGAATTCAGCATGGATCGTATTGTTGACGATTGGGTGATGCTAATGACGCTCTTCGGCAATGATTATCTTCCCGGTTTGCCGAAATTTGATTTGAACGCAGACATTTTGTCTACTATTTATGATGCATACAAGGAAGTTTTGAATACGTCAAATGGTATGTATAAGAAATTTTTACAAATTGATAATAAAATATTGGTTGGAAATTATTTCTATAATACTAATTAGGCTACATGACGGATTGTGGTATATTGAATGTGCGTCGTTTCACACGACTTTTGTACAATCTCAAGCCAAAAGATTTTGATTTGTATTGCGATAGCATTAATCGTTCGTATGAGAAATTGATCAGTGATAAAATGGATACCGCACTCAATTTGAATCGTGGATCAGACTCAGCGAACGATTCAAAGATACAAATTAGTTTTAGCGATTTTCTGGATATGAAATACGATTACTATGCCCAACACTTTGGTCATACCGATCTGCCGGACTTTGAAAGCATGTCAACGAGCTACGCAAAAACAATACAATGGATTCTATTTTATTATTTTCGCGGAACACACTCATGGTATCATTATTATCCTTACAACTGTGCACCGTTCGTAAGCGATTTCACTCCGTTGCACAAAACATCATACACATTTAACGTGGATAAACCGGTGAACACATTCACACATCTCTTGGCCATTTTGCCCAAAGGTAGTTCGCATCTATTGCCCACAAGCTATCAATCGTTGATCGTTGATGATCCATATTTTAATATGGTATGTTAATTATTTTATTGTCTGAAAATGTGAAAAAATTTGTTGTATTCTTTCGATAAGTAATTGAATTTTACATTCAGGATGAATTGTTGCTGAAATGTAAAATAATTGAAGAACATTTGAATGCAACAGATGAAAGTCGAAACAAAGTGAAGCCAATGCTCAAGCTTCAATACGTTGAAACCGATGACGGTCTGAATTGTGTAAAGACTACTGAAATTTTATCGGACCAGAAATTTGGTCGTGTGAGCAACGAGAAATATCTTGATCGTCCATTGAAAAGTATTGACTTCAATTTCAAATTTTCTGCACTGAATCATCACCATTTCAATGTGAGTGCACTTTTTATTATCATAACCAAAAGGTGTCAAGAGTGTATTCATCGCAATATTTCACTTGCAGGGCCGCTTAATTCCAAGCAATCCAATTACACCCACTCCACGAATGGTACTTACATTGGAATTTGAAGAACAAAATGATCTCGATGCGGTGGCGGAAAAGTACTTAAAACAAATTGTATGCGTTGATTGGCCCCATTTCACAGAAGCAAAGATCATGCAAATATTCAATGCACAAAAAAAGTTCGATTGTTCAGGCGATGAGATAAAAATTTCGGAAAATCCAGATGAATTCGACACCTGTGTGGAAACATTGAATGCACGGTATAAATAATTACTCTCGTTCTTTCTCAATCATCCAATTGTAATTTATGTTGTTGTTGTTTTTTGCAGGTATACTGCAGCTGGCATCGATATTGGAGAAATAAAAATGATTGCATTCACGGCACCATTAAAATGGTGCGAATACAAAGCCGCTGATGATAAATCAATAAAATTCGATTTAATAAAACATTGGGACAATGACAAATGGCAACCATGTGCTATCCAAGCAATAACGAAACATGTTATGGTTGATCAAATGCCACACGAGTATCTTGTCAAAGATGCACTGCAGGATAAGAAAGTGTTTTTATTCGGCGGCAAATCACACTATGGCCAAATGGCCACAATTGCAAGTGACAACGCACTCGAGACAACTGGTCGAATTAATAGTAAGTATTAAACTGATTTAGCAATATTCAAACGAAGTCCCACTCAAAAATGCATATATACTTTTGTTATCATCAGTTTTGGCTTATAAGCATGAAGAGCCAAACTTTGAAAAGGCAATGGTTTCACATCGCAACGCTAAAGCTGACGAGATAAATGAATTTAAGCAACTCTCAAGTGCAGCAGCACTAGTTGGTGTAAATGAAAAAGTATTTGCCAAAATTACCGGTACCACTTTGGTGAACAACGAAAACTGTGTCTCTGGTCGAAAAATCAACATTGGATTACAGTTGAAAAATCGCAATCCAGTATGCATCAATTTATGACAGAAAAAATGTATATGTTTTTTACCAAATCGTTTTTTTTTCTAGTTTCAAATGAGCATATCACTTTTGCATGACTATGTGAAAAATGTTGGCAGCAAATTCATTTATTCGCAAAAATCAATTGATTTGGTTCAACAATACATGGACAAGTTTCCACGTGTATTCGAAATATTGAGTAAATCGGATGCGGCTGCAATTTCGATTTCGGAATTTGAAGAAAACAACAACGATGGTCTGGAATATGTAAATGAAATTCGTGCATGGCTTCAAACATTGCCACACACCAAAGAAAGACTAAAACCAGTCGATCTAATGCGTCTGTCAGATGATGCCATCAGAGAAGTGCAAAAGGCGGTCATGGAAACTGTGAGTTCATATTTATCCATATATCAACCGACGATAGAATTAATTTTTGTTTTTTCGAATTAAAAGTACGAAAACGATGCAAAGCTTCTTAAGCTCATGATAAAGTGGCAAAATCTTTACATTCCTGATATGAATAATGTGTGCGTTGTTCCGTGTCCGAGCGCAATGTATAAGCTCTTAGATCGTATTGTTATTGTACGCAGTGGATATCCGGTAGGCAATCTCTCCTTATTGATTCTTCAATTAAAGACGATTGGAATTTCAAGAACTTTCTTTTTTTTTTGAAAAAATGTGTACTTTCAGTTTGAAATTGGTGCAAAGGGTACCGTCATCGGAATCGAGCCCATGCGTGGCCATATTCCAGGCCAAGATATTACCGATCAAGAACTGTTTGCATTGGAAATTTTGATGGATAATCCATATTCAATTAAATCAAAAACTCACGAATTCAAGCATCATCAAATCTTTCGTACGCGATCCACAAATATGTTGATCAACATTTCACACGGACGTGACGATTAAAATCGAATTATTTTTATACATTTTTTCATAATCATTGACATACACTGAACAATTTCATTTTAGACTCGATTTTTTTTGCTGAACAAAAAAAAGAACATAAATTGCCGCGGTCGCTCACTCGTATTTAAAAAAAACAAAACCATATTTCGAATGGTTAGACACAATAATCTATATCTGTTAAAAACACATAGTTTCAATCATAAAGATTTCCATTTATTTGAACAATAAAACGCAAAAATGTAAATATTTTGTAGTCTTTCATTGCGAATATAAAATATATTCATTTTTTAAAAAACTAGTCTAGCAAAAAGGAAGGAAAATCTCAAATTAAATCAAAAAATAAATCGAATTCGACGAAAGAAATAAATTCAAATGAATAGCGCAATAATGAATAGATGTCGCTGTGTACCATCGATTAAAATGTTTGCTGTCCGTCTCGATTTGACATTTCGCATCGATATACTGCATTGGGTGCCATCAATGGCGAAATGAATAAAGTGAGCTGACAGCTCGTCGACAACGTCGGCCATCTTGTAAAACATCTTTCTTTTCCGGCGTACAGTCTTATAGTGCGGACCTGTGAATTAATATTTACTAAATTTGTAAGTGATTTTTTTATCAAAAAATACTGTGTTTAATTATCAATTTGCTCAAAATGCATCGATTAATTGCGTTTGCAATGAAAATATTGGATTTTTGTGAATTCTGTGTTGAATAAATTGCTTTTTTTCCCTAAAATAAATCCATTCCAATTGAAGTACAAAGGCGCACGGTGTTCGCGTGTTTCATGCAATGCATGATATGTGTGTGCGTTATAGGTTATGTGAACTCGTTTCTGACTGTCTACTGTGTAGTTGTTCATATATCGCACGTGGAATACTTTTAGTGACAAAAAATCGTAATTTAACTCAATCGAAACAGAAAAACACCGATTAAATTGAAAATTGCATATGTCCTTTACTAAAACCATATTGTTTTAGATACTTAATCGTTCGCATTGACTTTATGGTATTCAAGGGGACTAAAGAAAATTTGGTTTATCATTTCCTCTGGTGGATTGTTGTTACTTCGTACAATGCCTCCATAGCATAAATCAACAGCTTTTTTTATCACTTAAAACAAATTTAGATGATATGCAATTTTGAGCAATTGGTTTATTCAATTTTCTTCTTTAATTCGAAAAACGTGTTTTAAAGAATAAAATGTTCACATGTTTGATTTTCTTTCATTTTTTTTTTTGGTCGCCTGCAGCACAATGGCTGAAGTAGAAGAACAGCAATTCGAAACTTTTGATGAGCAGCCAGCTGCTGAAGAACAACAATTTGACCAAGAGGCTGAAGCTGAAGCTTTGGCATACGCCACAGCAGCTGAACTTCCAGAAATCAAATTGTTCGGACGATGGAGCTGCGACGATGTTCATGTATCAGACATGTCATTAGCTGTAAGTATTCTTAAATACACAATTCAATTCGACCGAATTTAATTTTAAACTATTAATTTACAGGATTACATCGCTGTTAAAGAGAAGTACGCACGTTATTTGCCACATTCAGCTGGTCGTTATGCTGCAAAACGTTTCCGTAAAGCACAATGCCCAATCGTTGAACGATTGACCAATTCATTGATGATGAAAGGTCGTAACAACGGTAAAAAATTGATGGCTGTTCGTATTGTGAAGCACGCCTTCGAAATTATCTACTTGTTGACTGACAAAAACCCACTCAGCGTAAGTATAAATCATGATATTAGATATATCACCATCAATATTCATCATACAATATCTTATACGATTAGTCTGTCCTTGCTAGAACCAAGCAATATAAGGTCACACATTCTAATTGCTTGGCGTAGAAAACTGGACTAGATTAAACAACACAATTTGACTTATTCATTGGCCGAGAATTTCGTCAGACACATCCGACTGATGATTGTTTTTCGGTTCAATAGCCAAGTTCAAATACACGTTTTTCAAACAAAAATCAATTTGAGAATGAAAAAAAAAATATATTTGTCATTTTTATACTAAACGATGTAAATTGGCGCATTTTTTCAGATTCTTGTGGCTGCCATCATCAACTCTGGACCACGTGAAGATTCAACACGTATTGGTCGTGCTGGTACCGTTCGTCGTCAAGCTGTTGATGTGTCACCATTGCGTCGTGTCAACCAAGTAAGTTTTCATTTCGACCAAAAGAAAAAAGAATGCTCATTCATATAGACAGAGTGCAAAAAAAAAAAACACATTGTTTACATTTGAGGTTATGTCATACACGCTGAACGGTCGGATATGTTTTTATCATGACAATCGCTACGATTCGATTGATCATTCACTTTTCGCGACTAGATTAAATGTCTGACATACTTGTTGTTGGCATTCAGATCATTTTGAATCCCACTGAATGCTAATAAACATTGTTAGAACATTGACAATTCAACAGATTGTTGTTGTTGTTGTTGTTGTTGTTGTTATTTGTGTATGACGGCGCAACGTGTATACATTAACTGATAACAAGGGTTATTTGATTTGAATTCGATGCTCATAAATTGTGTTTAATTTAAGGCTATTTGGTTGCTCTGCACCGGTGCACGTGAAGCTGCATTCCGTAACATCAAATCCATTGCTGAATGTTTGGCTGATGAATTGATCAACGCCGCCAAGGTAATTTTAATTTAATCAATTTTTTTTGGTAAATAATTTACCGTATATTTCTGAATCAGTCCTGTATAATGCTGATTGATTTAAAACCATGCTGATCAACTCAGTTTCGCTTTAGGACAATATTAATGTACTCCATTTGGGGTGGTCTTCGAAAATCCTGGATTGAATTGAATTTTTACCTTGGTTTGGTCCTTGGAAACCGTTGACACATTTTTATTTACTGAAAAATTACACACGCACACTTGCATCAGTCCTGTATAATGCTGATTGATTTAAAACCATGCTGATCAATTCAGTTTCGCTTTAGGACAATATTAATGTACTCCAGTTGGGGTTGTCTTCGTAAATCCTGGATTGAATCGCATTTTACCTCGATTCGGTCCTCGGAAACCGTTGATACATATTTATTTGGTGCAAAAAAGGCAGACTTGAAATCATACCAATTCTGAAAACAAAAGTAAATTTAAATATTTCCATTTTTTTTTGGTTTCATTCAATTTCTTCGTCTATAAATGATTCATTTTTTATCTATTTTAAATTAAATACGATATGAATGTTATGCACTTCAATTGTGAATTTATTTAATTCAATTGAGACACAATCGAATTTAATGCAAAACATTCTTATTAATTTTTCTGAGTTTAAATTATTTTTTGAGTTTTAGAAGCAATATTAACTTAATAAATATATTTTGGTAGAATGGTATTTGATTTGCTTTTTTTGATATATGTCTTATGCTGTACGGTGCAATGATTTTTTTTTAAATTAGTACCATCACAAAATAAGACTATAGAAAATTGTTCAAATGGGAAACTTCTCTGGACGATTGAGTGAGAATACTTTGTCGTTGTTAAATTTGACCATTTGAAACAAAATACATTTGCAAGTGCAGACGTGTGTTTTTCAGTAAAATCAAATTTATATGAATTTTAATATTTTTTTTTTCCAACTATTTGATTTTAATTTCATGTTTTATGTTTGTATACTTACAGGGTTCATCTAACTCATACGCCATTAAGAAGAAAGACGAATTGGAACGTGTTGCTAAATCAAATCGTTAAACATACAAACTACCACACATACACTTTATTACGCATTTTACAATGTTCTTCGTTGATTTACATTGTCTGAAGAATTTTTTTTGCGTTAATAAAAACAAATAATTGAAAACAAAGATAAAAAAAAATCATGAAACAATGTAGTTTTTTTCATTGAATTTTAAATGGTTATTTTTTCGTCCATATGGCATGGTCTGTGCTCAAACTACTAATTTTTGACTTATTCGTTTATGAAACAAAATAGATTGAATACATTTTTGTCGAATTATTAATGACTACCGTTTTTTCTGGAATATTTTGATATAGACATTTCCTGGATTCATCATCGTCTTTCCATACCATCAACAAAATTATAAATTTTCAACTAAGGCACTGGGTTCATTTTCATTTTTGTGCATTTATTTTGTACAACTTTCATCAAATCGCATATAAGATGCGATGACACGTGTCATATGAATATCACCATACACATGCTTTTTTAATCATTTTGTTATGAATCAGTATTTTGTGATGCACCAACGCAAATAACACCAGAGTTCAGTGCAATTAGTATTTACATAAAATTTTGTAAAAAAAAGTCATCGATCGATAAATCGAATTCAAAAACTTCTCTAGGAAACAATATATTTTAAAACTATTTATTCATTTAGTATGGTTAGTTTCAATTCGTCCATTGGAAAAAGTATCATATTCACATTCGATGTGGTTCAGAAGCCATACCAATTTTCTTTACCAATATCCTTTTCAAAGCCGTGAGAAAAAAGGATTCGAGTGGTCTTTGGCTGCAAATGAATATGTTTTCTGGCAATGTCAAATAGCTCTATGAACATAGCGAAGAAGCCCTAAAATTGTTCAAATTGAATTCGAACTTTTTTTTTAATTCTTTTTCGTTATAAGGTTCATCGAACCGACAAAATATGCAAAAAAATACTAACCTCCACCAAGAGCTTCTTTGTACTAAATAATAATTAAATGTATTAATAAAAAAAATAGTTGGAATAATAGTTTAAATGAAAAAAAGAAATGAGCAAACAAAGAATTTCTTAAATTTCAAATATAAAGTTTTATTTTAATTTGTTCACTTTTATTCTCACATGTAATAGACTGTAATCAAACAGTTACAATAACAAACATTTTTGAACAAAATTCTAGTCGAATTTGGAAATTTCTAAAAAAAGCCTGCTGTACAATAAAATATACAATCATATTCTTTCGGTTGAAGATGTTTCCTTTACTATCAATATTATAGTATTTGTTCGCGCAAATAATTTCAGAGTTTAAATAACGTATATAATGAGAATTCTATGAATGTTTTGTCAATAATTCTAAAAGTCTAGTACAAAATTATGTTGAATTAAAATCTGAATGCATCAACTAAAATAAAAAAAATGTATTCGGTATGCAACTAGGCAACGTTATCAACGTTGAGATATTTCAAAGACCGCAAATTGGTAACATTTATAAATAGGAAATCTCTGATTATTTGTGAGCTAATCAATCTATTCATCTTCACTTCGTCAAATCACTAACTTATCTACTTGTAAATAATCATTTGTCTATTGGAGATATGCAAATTTAGCATATGTTTCATAAAATAAAATTGCTTTAGTTAACATTAAAAAAATAAAATAAAATAGTAAAACTCCGTGTGCACCAGCATGTTGAGCAAAAAATCAAGAAGAAGACAATCGTTGTTCAAGATTCAATCTGTTCACTGCATTGTTCTTCAAGAATTAAAAACAAAAACAAATTTAAATAAATATGTGGCGCTCATGTTGCATTCTTCATCATTTGGTCTTTTTCTTTCGATTGTAGAAGCGGTCGGCAAGTGCATGTAATATGCTGCCGGGTATTCGTTGATGTTGATTGATTAAATCTTCAATGGCAAGTGCGACTTTTTCCTGCAATTGTTCGGGCGTTAATAATGGATCGTATTCAATTGGTGGTCCTAAGTGTGTTCGAAATTTGACCGGAAAACCACCGTAAACCGGTCGCACTGGAAATTTTGTCTTATTATACAATTTAATAAACCAACGTTGCATAAAACCAACCGAACGAAAACCTTCGCGTAAATTTTCGGTAAACATTGGAATGATCGGTGCTTTGGCATCAATGGCCACCTTGGCGAAACCAACACGATTCTTCCAAAGTAGCTCGTAATTGTTGTTGCCAAATTGAGCTTCATAAACACCACCAGGTGAAATGGCCAATAGATTTTCTTCTTTGAGAATATTCGAACATGTTTGCACAGTACCTGGGCATACTTTCATCGCTTCCGATATAATACCCCAACCGGGTAGTTTGAATAGAAATCGATCGGCTACCGTATGCACCAAACGATCCCGTTCCAAACAAACACGTGCCACAAAATAGTACATATCGATTGGAATGGCCCCATGATAGTATACAATCAATGCTGGACCATCTTTTGGTAAATATTCCATGCCAGTCACTTCATAACCATGATAGATCCATGCATGCGCATCCCAAACTGCTGCCACACACTTTCGTGCCACATTCCAATAATTTATATCATCACTGCTAACTGCTTGATATATGACACGCCTGTGTCACCATATAATAATTATGACACGGTGGCAATAACAATCCATCCGATCAATTTCCCACCAAAAATTTACAATTCGTGTGTTGAGTACCGCGAATAACATGAAAAGAAAACAACAGAGAAGAATATGTTATAAAGTATATGACAAAGCAATAAATAAATAAAAAAAAAATTTGCCGTCACTACAATTAAGCACAAATCGACGAAATATTGTACGATGTTTTGACTTTCCATAAAAACTGCACTCCGATTTGAATTGCATTCGAATTAAATTTGAAATGACAAAAAAATGCATCCGAATGCTGATGATAATAAAAATGGTTGTCGTTCGAAGTGAAGGTTACAAAAATCGTCGATTTGAGCTTTCGTTGGTTATATTCGACTATTATATATTACCTATGAAGCTTATAAATATATAGAAAACACGATGAAAGATAAATTAGCAGCACGAAGACCATTGGCAGTAAAAATGTTAGGATAAGCGGTGTAAGTGCCCGCCAAAGCCATATCGAGTAATCTAAATCAATGTATTGTCCTGTGTGCGTATCAAAATAGAATGAATTAATAACAAACAGAGTTTAGAAAAAAAAAATGATAATCGTAACATATGATTGGTTGTTCATATTGCCAAATATGTATATGCGAATGGTATCGGATGTTTGATGCCCTCTCACATCAATGACGAATGAAATGAAACTTATTCTAATATAAAACAAAATTTAATCACAATAAATCAAAACACAAAATTCAACAACAAATCAAATAAATAAATAATTTGCGCAATAGATTTAATATCGGCGCGGTGATAACACAAGCAAACGGGCACCACTCGAATGATCGCATTCCATGATGTTGGCAATCAAAACAAATATCTTTCGATTATCATTGCAGTGGTCGAAAAAAGAAATGCTACCCAACTACTTACCAATAAAATGAATAAACGAATTGTTAAAATATGAATGATATCCAGAATCATTGTAAATGGTATACATATTTATTGACCACCCCGAGGGCTTTAGGTTGACGAATTCATAAATTACACTGTTCGTTAATTGCGTTCCGCTCGAACAACAACAATAAATTAGACAAAAAGAAAAACACCGGTAAATTGAATTTATTGCACTTTACACAAATCGACACATGAAATTTTCGACACAAGTTTTCAATTTGATTGACGCATGCAGAACGGAATGGAATTGGAATTGGTTAGATATTTTATGTGTCACGTTCGGTTCGTTTTGATTTCTATTTATTATTTTTTCCTCTTTTTTGAATAACTATTTTTTTTTGTATTTCGCGAATATCGTTGGGATCGCTGTCTATATCGATGGCGATGAACTGTTATCGAGAACAAGAACTGCCCGTATAAATTGGTTAGTGTTTGTACGATTTCTTGCACGATGGTTTTCCGAATAAATCCGTCGCCGAACCAACGCGAGCTGGAACTCGACTCGTGTGTAAGTCGATATATTGAAGAAATAATAATATGTTCCCCGATCGGTATGTTGATTTTATGGTGTCTATTTGCTGAGGTCACCTTCTTTTGCTTGTTGTATTCATTCGCTCAAAATTCGTTTCGTTCGTTGCGACTTTTTATTAGTTGCAAACATACGTTTTCTACATTTAAAAAAAAATAGTGTGTGTGTGTATGGTGTTGGGCCCGTGTCCGCTGTTCGCACTCGATTGCGATATTCTTGCTATCTTTTGCACAATTTTTGCGTGTTTTCGGTGTGTTTGTTGATTCAAATTATTATTGTTGCTGTTATTCGTAATTGCTTCAGCGTTTTAAATGTTCTGAGCATTGCTTCATAAACGCCACCAACTTTATAAATCGGCCTGCAATCAAAATTAAAAACAAAACAACGATTGCAAATGGTTTTTTTTTTCTCTTTTTTTTTATTTTCGATGGACGCAATGCACTAATTTAATCTCTATCAATTAAACTCGGTCCGCTTCAATTAAAGATCAAATTTACTGTGTGAATTTTGATTTGTTGGGTATTGCACTTCAAAACAAAAGAAAAGACAGACAAATTGGAATTTCCTGAATTAATCTGTCAATTTCACAAATCACAATGACAATTCACACACAAAAAAAAGAAACTATTTTGCACCTGCCGATTTTACAACAAAACGTCAATATTCTATTGCACGAATGAGGAATAGAAGCACACGAATTTCATCATACACACTATTATTAAATAGAAAGAATTAGCTTCCGATTCATGAGAACGTTCAGCATCTAATACACATCATTTTTACTATTCATCGTTTCTAATTCGTATAGTTTATTCTTTCGCTCAGTCTGCACGTTCGGTGTTTTGTTGTTTTAATTTTCTCGTATTCATAAATCTACTTGCGATAGTTTCGTGTTTGCAAAAACATGGATTTTGATTGGTAATTGTTTGGGCTCTTGTTATCACAACCGATGCAATTTCACTGATTAGTCAATCGCTTTTTATTTCTGCTCACAAAATAGTGACACACAAAAAATCATAATGATGTTTTATATGTTTTATATGTTTCATTGGCGAAAGTATAATACAACAAGGTATAATAACAACATGTGATTATGTGTTTGTGCTTGTGTTTCACTTCATCCAATTGGAATTGTAATATGGAAAGTCAACTCTCTGTCTCTTACTCTCGAAACTTCACATTGAACACAGTTTGACAGACAATGACGGTTCACCATATGCATGGATATATATGCATACATACACATCGATACATTTGCGTGTGTATTAGTTTTTATCTTTAAATGGCGCAAATATCGTGTTCAACTTGAATATCAGGGTTTTCAGCTAGATACTTTCTTGTCAATTTTGAATTTTTGAAATGTGTCATAATTCAGCTGTTTGCCTTACAAATGAAAACTTGATACATAAGATAAATTTATATGAATCTATCACTTTTTATTTTGAAAAAAAAAAAAAAAAAAAAAAAAATCATTCAATGATAACTTTGAGTTTTTCAGTTAATGTAAAAAGAGCAATGAAGATGTAAATCACAAACCGATTTCCGGCATTGAAATTTGGCCTTAAGATGGATTGATTTGCTGCAGCGAAATGTGCTAATCTGATTATTTTGTTTTTAATTAAATTTTACGTATTAAACGAACTCATCATACCGACTTTCAGCACATGATCAGTTTTATTCGAAGCCAAGATAGTTTCGGCACTTTTACGATTGATTTAATTAGATGATGAACGAGTTAACTATATGCATAATACAGAAAGATATCTTTGTATCTCATACATATCAACTATACATGCTTGACTGTGAATTGAGTTAATCAAATTGGATATAAGCAATTATTCTCAAGTAGAAAATCTTGTTGCGTAGACGATGTTAACAATAAGACGGAAGCCGTAAAAAAATTTGAATGAACATGTGTGAATACATTTTGTATGATTCTTGATTTCATATGACAGGTAACAAACAAAAATGTTCTAATTGCACCAACAGCTAGGTCAATCGGTTACATTTCTCAAATAAAAACGATCAAATTTGCCATTCGATATTTCAGCTTCGAATTTCCATCGAAGCAACAAAAAAACAAATTGAAAATCTTGAATCGGTTTACACTCGGGTTAAATTTCCATGTGATTAATATCATGAGATCGTAGTGTAAACAACGGAAAAGAATATAGTATAAATAACAAATTACTGGATAAATCGAGTAGTTTGAGTGCAATTGAACAGTACGCATATCGAATCACAGTAATGTATATGTATCCAAATAGAAAGAATGAAAGAGAAGGATTAGAAACAAACAAACAAAAAAAAAGAGAATTGAATGTGATTCGCTTGATGTGTCGTTGTGTGTGTGTTATTCGGTATGATCACGTTTCGTTCGTAATCAAGCATTGCGCGGATTGTAGTAAGAGAAGCGCTCGATCATTTGGTATATGTAAATGGCCATTTACATGTGTATTCGGTGATGACAAAACCATTTGCCCTTCATAAGAACGAACTGTTGCTTTGCTTGCACACATACACACATCAACTAATGGCAGAACGGTGTGTTTCGGCCACGGCGCTATTCCTTCACATGCGAGAGAATAATACACGACATTACAATACATCGAACTAAAGCAGCCAAACACAAATACACCGACATCGGAGAGCATCAGAACACGTATCGTAACGTTTGCTTGTGTGTATGTGTGAATATACACACTCAGTCATCGCGTATTGTGCTGTATGTGGGTATTTGTGATTTTTATCTCTGTATCGCCTGCTTCACAATACACAAGCGACGACGACAACAGCGGTGGCGGCAACAGCGACAACAACAACACCAAAAAGAATGAACGAAAGAGACTCACAAATATCGTTTCATGTTGTTGAGTTTGAGGTGAGTGCTAGCGCAATGAACAACACATTCGGTTGTGTTTAGTGCTTGTTTCAGGAAGAAGACCATTTTTTTAGAGTAAAAAACAAAAACACACATTTTTCGTTTCATTCAATTTCACACACAAGTTTAAAATTCCATTTTGCTCGAGAATTAATATTCACACATAAAACAAAGTTTTAGTCCGACTGCCGAAAATTATAATAATTTTGTTGTTGATATATTTTAAATACATACAAAACAGTATATATATATTTTAAATATTATTTGTCACGGTGTGCCTTGTTGTTGATTTTTTTTTCTTCATACGGATATTGTTGTTGTCGTCGTCATCGTCCGCAACTTTTTCGTTTTCGGGGCCTGTTGCTCATATTCAAAAAGAAATTCTCACCATAAAACTGACGATATTCCATTGGTCTGGCCGAGGTCTTGTGCATATTTCATCCAAAACTGTTGCATATATAATATTTAAAAAAAAAAGAGATTAACGAATTACAAATGTGAGTGAATTTATTTCATTTTTTTGTTCGCGGGATTTCAATGATTTTGTTTTAAGACGGTCATCGAAAATGACCGAAATCAAGGAAGAATTTTTTACAATACAATATACTTCGATTCGTCATTGGCAATGATATACACGTGAATGGATTACTTCGAATGTGCTGTAAACAAAAAAATAATAAGTGTTCTTTTATGACAATAAACAATAACACAAAACCACGCGACATTAAAAGAAACAAATAGCGACTTTATCGTAATCACATTAGATCGAACAGTTTTTGTTTTATTAAACACATATCGATTCATTGAAAAGTTTTATTTTCTTCGTTTGGTGTATCTCTAGTGTAGTTTTTAGTGTGATAAACGAAGGACTAAAACAGAAAAAAAAACACAACATTGTTGATGTTGCAACTGATCAAATAAAAGGTGAATTAAACAGTAACAGCAGCAACGGCAACAGTGTGAAATATTTTGTACTGTATATGGATGATTGTTGTTGCCTTCAGAAACGACGCGCATCACGAAATCTTGAATGTAAGTGTGACTTTTCACAGAAATGATAAATTTTGCGAGAAAAAAATAATAATAAAAAAACATAAATTAAACCTTAATGCCGTCACAAATGAAAAAGAGATCCCTTCGTGCATTTGTGCTGCAACAAAACAAATAGAAGGCGCATTTCATGAAGGCACATCTCGTATATTTATACAACGTTTGGCAAACTCTGCAACCCCACGAAAATTGTATAAATCTCAACATGATGTGTCACTAATTTCAAATTGTACTATGACAAATATCTCGGTAGCATTTGTGCGTGTACAAAAGAGATGGTACCTTCATTCAATGTGTAAATGGGAAAATAAAGGTGCTTGATTTTCATAGCAATGCGAATGTTTGAAAACATGTGTCCGATTTATTCACATCTGTTTGTGTACGAAAAAGTCTCTTTTCTTAAAAGAATTATTTCGTGCTGTGTATGAATGTCATTTGACTGGTTTCAATAAGCCGACCGAATTTGGCAAATCAACCATTACATTTTGGCGAGTGAAATCGAATTTTTGTTGTTTTGCACTATGCACATACACATGCAGACCGCAGTTTTTTTTTGTCGTTCACTTAGATAATCTTGGGATTTGGTTTTTGGAACGTCAAAAGGCGTCAGCAAGTAGATAAAGTATTAAATGATATCAGCGAATAATAATGTTGTTTTTTTTTGTCATTCGACAATTTCCTTATTCACTTCATTCTATTTCGTATCTCATTTCCAGATTGCCATTTTTTTCGCAAATTTTCGTTTTTATTTAAGCGTAACGAAATGTCGAAAAATTCTTATAGTATAAGAAACAATTCGTTTCATTTACAAATTTAAAATAAATTCTTGGCTAAAGTTGTTAATTGTTAAGTTCAAATTGACAAAATTTATAATGGTTTCTATTCCGGTCGTCTTCATTGTGCTGTTCATCACAGAAATCTATCTGTTCTCTTTTCTCGTTTTGTTAAAAGAACGCTGCGATATTTGTTAGTGCAGTTTCTGTAATTAAAGGCCGAAAGAAAGCCCATTTTCCGTATAGTTACAGTTTGCCAGTTTTAACCATTCATCAACGGGCACATATGTGCTGCTGTTTGTATATACAAAAAGAGCCAACGAACGAGAGACAGAAAATGTGTCTATATGCGTGTGTGTGAGAGAGAAAGAAAATGGTTTTGCATTGTTGTATTTGGTTTAAAATTGGCAATTATTATATTGTGAGCAGATGTGTCCATTAGTACGTGCTACATTTTGCTTTAGCGCAAAATGAATATTTTTTTTCCTCAAAATTCTCGTTCGCTCTAAATTTCCAAATCGACTCACTCATTTCTTTTGTATTGTCTCGTCAATTTTTTTCTTCTTCTTCGACTCATTGGCGAATGTGCGTGGCGTTGTTGGTTCACATCATGTGTTGTTGGTGGTTTATTGGTTGTTGGTGCTGTTTGCTGCCGTCGCCTAACACTCGATTATGTATCGGAATAGTTTTATGAAACGTGCGGGGGCTAATTTCATGTCAAAAAATCTTGATGCTTTCTTCTCAAATCTTATGACAGGCCCGCCATCAACATTTGCGTGCACTGTAGACCCAATTTTTTTATGTTGTTCGTTAACGAAAAGTGAAACATCGATCTTTTTTTCTTCATCTTTACATGTCGAACACAGAATAAAACATGAACAAAATTTGAAATGATTTTTATATATGCGCGTGGTAAATACACCATTAACAACAACACTACCAGTTACAGCAGCAGCAACAGCAGTAACAACAAACGACACAACAGCGAAACAGCCAACATTGTGACAGCAAACGAGATGTTTATATGAACGAAAGTGAGAAAAAATGCGGTCAATAAAAATTTAGTTCACAAACTCAATTTTACCGAGATGCAACAGCACAATTGCGAACAACACAACAGCGCAACGCTCTTCGCTTCCAATTATTTTCATCTATTTATCTCTCTCTTTCTTTCTCAATCATTCATGCAATGAACAGAACACAAAAGCACAACACGACATCTAATTTTGAAAACAAAAAAAAAAAGAAGAAAAACTATATGCGCGATCGGCTTTGGTGTTGGCGATGTTCCGTTTTTTTATTAATGTTTCTTTGATCTGTGAAGCATCACAACCAACGAACAATAATGCAATTGTTTTTTGTTTGTTTCGTCAACGGGATTTATAAAATAAAATCAAAGATCTGCTAACGCTGTTCCAAATTATTGTCCAAAAGAGAAAAATAATATGACTGTGCAGCATACGAACAGCAGCATCAATAGCAGAAAACTATGCAAATCGCTAGTGGCATCCCATTTGAAAAGCGCATGCATATTCCTTCCTTTTCTTTATATATGAAAGTACATCAAATTTATAGGCAAGCGTCGGTTTGTTGTGTCTAAAAATGTCACATCAAAACATATTTCGTTGTGCGTCGCCTCTCGTATGTCGCTGGTTTGCCATAATAACGTCGGTGTACTTGTTCATAATCATTAAAATATTTGTTTTTAATTTCACTTTTCTGCATGTCAAACGCGGCCAAATCATTCAGTCGTTTGACTTTTATTATGTGGAGTTTGATCGCACTCATATCTTTGTCGTGTTGCACTGTTTGTGGGCGGCTCACATTCAATTTGCCAGTTTCATTCCAATGACCATTTCAGTACAGACACTGTATACACTTTGAATTTGCAAACCATTTTTAACACACACACGCGCGCGCGCACACACAGACACATAAGTATATAAATATACATAAATTATCCAATGATGATTTCACAAAATTCAATCGAATCATTTCGAACGGCTAATAAATTGTTTATTTGCAAAAAATTTTGTTATAAAAGAGAAACAAAAAAATAATAATAGAGAATCCATTTGCTATTTATTTGTAAGCCCACACACGTTCATGCGTTCCATATTATCCATATTAAAGAAAAAGGCGATTGTCAATAAATAAACTGGTTCAATTGGTGTTTTGTGAATTTGAGTCACATAAATATGGAGTGAATTTTATTAGCATTAGCTCCGTAGTGCACCGATTGAAATAGAGTAGTTTATTACAACGTAACTGTCATCATAATTTCAAAACATACCAATATTTTACTCCCAATTGAATGGTGAATGCTTCCGCTTCTTTTTAACATGGCATCCATTAGAATGCGCAATTTGTGGGTGTGTAAGTAGATTTTGATTCTAATTGTTGTTGTTGTTGTTGTTGAATTGGCTCAAAGAAATAGTTTGCGTGCAGTCAACGCTGTTCGCATCGATTGCGTGTTGCATGTTTTTTCCGCTTCTTCGGCGAGCAAAATAGATAGAGAAAGGAGGAGAGAGAGATGTACGTGTGTCGATCAAGATCGGCCAACAAATGAAACCGATTGTGTTCGGTTAACATTGAGGAAATGTCAAGGTCTTTTGCTATCGCGTTTCTGTGTTTCGCTTGTCAAACATATAAGAAATGCCGTCATATATCTTTGCGATCTGATGTAAGATCATGTTGTCACAGTCGTCCGCTAAACAAGTACGGTCGGATTGTGTATAATAGAAACCAACAAAAACGAAAACAAAACAAAACAAAATTCACAAGATCGCACATACGATGCGACGGCCAACACATTGCACATTGAATTTGAATTTAAAGTCTATGTGTGCCTTGTTTTTTTCTTCGTTTGTGCCTGCAAACACATTCCACCTTTGATAATGAGAAAAATAAATCATATAAATTCAATGGAACCGAACCGTTAGAGCCGCACTCAAATGTATGGAATTCTTTTGTTAATTCCATTTTAATTGCTTTAGCAGTTTTTTTTTATGTTAACAGCGAAAGAGAATATAGCTCGTAACATCGATTGAGAGAAAAAATCTCGCATTACACATACATACAAACATATGCAAACGATCCTCATAAATGAAAAAAGAGAAAGAGAGAAAAAGAAAACATGATTCATAACTGAAGGAATTTAACATGATTGCCTAACCGCATGCTTTTGTTTGCATTCAAATAATGCCACGAAAATGTAATGCTGCTGATGCTGCCATCGATGTGTGTACAGTTTTTCCAGAAGTCACAGTAAAAGATCAACGGCAGCTAGAGAAAAGAAACAGTATAAAAGAGTCAGGCGATTCACCTCATTTCCATTGGGCCTGTACAAATAATAATATCATCGACGTTCGGTGAGCCGAGATAACAAATACAAATGTGGGAGTTTTTGTTTTATCATCTTTTCAAGGCGTGCTCGCGCTTACACATTCTTCGCAGAAAAAAGAAATATTCTCAGTTTTTCTCTCCTTTTCGCCTCTCTGTCTTCCTAATCGTCTCTATCTCTGTTTACATTCTCCAGCGAAATGTTAAAATGTTAATGTTCAGTTTCTTTAACGGCCGCACGAGGTGAATTCATCCATTTAAATGGAATTCTCCGTGTTCTCTGTAATGTGATATCGAAAAATTTATAATTTTAATAATAATCCGGCGTCCATGGTTTACTCTCCACTCTCTGCGCTAATACTAATGCTTAAAAGTGGGTAAATGATTTTGCATTATCAGCATGAATTGTAATAGCACGATGTCGGCACGATCGGACGATGCAGCGTGAACAATTGTTTTGCCGTTTCTTTTTCGCGCTAATACACAGATCTGTTTGTTTGTTATTTTTTGATTGCACTTTTTTCACCACTATTCTTAGAACATTTTGCCATGAAATATGATTTGTTTGCTGAAAAACGAATGGGCGAAATTGCATCAATTTACAAACAGTGTGTTTTAGTGTTTGTTCTCATTTCCTTTATTCAAATTCATTTTAACGTTGAAAATAGGTTTTAACGCAATTTCGTTTGTTTCGTATATGAAAGAGAAAAAAACCGTTTGAATCGCAATATTATCAATTTATCGACGAATTAAAGCCTCTTGACAAACATAAAGACATTTTAAGAAGAAACCGAAGTAGGATGCTTAAACAAATTAACGCGGACGTACTTTTGATCAAATTTATTCCGTTGGCTGTGGAATTTAAAATCATTTTGAGAGGCGATGCACACTTGAAATGACGATGATGTTCAGCTGAATTGAAAATCGCTTCATGATTTCGATACAACGTGGCACTTATGATTCATCGCCAAGAAAAATGAGTGGTTTTTGTTACTCTCTCTCTCTCTCTCTCTCTCTCTCTCTCTCTCTCTCTCTCTCTCTCTCTCTCTATTATTCTATTGATGACTTAACTAATAAGCAAACACTCAACATTTCTGTTTATGGGGAATTTATCATTGGGCGACACTTGATGCCATGAAATGAAAACAAAATGACAACGAAAAACAAGATTGAATGCGTTGAGATGGTGCTCTCTAATTGGTTTCAGAGTAAAACACAAAAACATTCATACCTTAATCTATTACCCATTTGAAAAGAGCTAAAAAAACCATTGGATTTTATTTTTATTTTGAATGACATTTCTAATCATACTATAAATAATTTCTGTTCGATGTTTTAACCGCACATTTTGATGACGCATATTCTTCAGTCTATGGGCATTCGGAATGGCTTATCGAAGATCATATTGCTTTCGAAATAGAGTAAAGTGGATGTGCTCGGGCACATAATCAGAATGGCCTTGTTAACAACATGTTCAATTGAAAACAGTTGAAAGAAATTGAATTTAATAACAAAAAAACGTACACAAATAAAATCAAATTTGATTTCTGTTCCATTTCAATCAATTGCTTTTTAATTGATGTTTAATATATGGAGGGGGCGAGTCAACTGCTGTTGACGACAATTTACACATGCAGATTATAAAAGTGACATCAATTCTCTCTGTCAACACACACAGAAATTACCATTTAAAATGCTCTTTAAGTCAATCGTTAATTTTATATGTTTAAATGGGTTTTAAATTAAGTAATTCACGTCCATCACTACAGTCGGGCAACAGCAACAACTAAAACAAGAAAAAATCGTTTGTTTTTCGGTTAGACCGGCTCCGTTCCAAACCCGTACATCTATACCCAAGCTAAATCATTTAACTATTTCAATGGATTGCTTTTTCTTTCATTTATTTTCAAAGTGTACTTTATAACAATTACATTTAAAATCGAATTTTGAAGTAATAAAACCGTCATGTCCAATCGATTTATATATTCATTTTGTGGAGCGGTATTGTTTGTAAAATGTCGACGTGTATCGATTTCCCAATGAAATATCCACAAAAAAACAACAACAAAGAATATGTGCGCACTATTGTTATTCAGCCAGCAATTGCATATCAAGTCAACTGAGTTGCAAAGTGAATCGAATTTGGTTTATTCAGTATGGTCAATGTATGTAACTTTTGATATGAACTTTCATTCATATATCGGGCTCGGGGATTTTCCTTGTTGTGTTTTTGGAACGTGTTACGTTTCTCAAAGTGAGTCAACGGAAGCGCACTACAGGAATGCATTGAAGACAGACAGACATAGGCAAACATAAATGAAAAATCACAACGAAACATGAACAACAACAATTCGAAATGAGCGCACAATTTTGTTGCACATTACTGCATATTTATCTGTAGCCGTGTCGACACATTTTATTAATAGACATCGAATGCGATAGCAATCATGATGTTTCTCGCTTTCAGCATTGGTAAATGAATAGATATCTGAGATATCTGGTGAGTGCATTTCCCTACGTAGGAAATAAAATTGAACTAACGACAGGAAATATCTTTTGATATCAATAACGTTTATTTGTGTTTGTGTATATTTTATTTTCTTTTTTTTGAAACCCATTAAAAGATGCCTTTGGCACGCGATGCTTCTTGCTCTCCTTATCATCCACTTCTCTTGATATTTTCTTCTGCATCTCTTTCTCTAGCCACGATGCGTCTTTTTAATGTTTTTCGATAAATTGCATAATTGGCCAATGAGTAAGCAATCGTAAAGATTGTGCACGTCGACTTATATCAAACGCATTCACAGAGCTCATCAATTTAAACAGAAAGATCCAATATGAAAAAATTCAATCGGAGTCTCCTTTTACGCTCCTTTTTTTCCTGTTTGCAACAATCATGCCTTCTTCTGGGCGTTCACGAGCGCGCAAGTAATTGGAAGTGAAAATTACCGTATAACATTGATTGCATGAGATGAAGACGAACAGACGCACATTCGAACGAGAAAGGAATTTCACACGATTCCGTTTAAAGAGCGGGTGAATTGTGTTTTTTTTCTTCTTTTTTCTTCTTCCTCTTCTTATATGCTGTACACGGAGAACGTATAAATTCCGTGTGGAATACGCAAAAAAAAAATCAGAAAAAGTGCAGCGTACGCGCGTCAAGAATTCTTTTCTCTATATGCCACACGCACACAGCAGACGGAGAGCGAAAACAACAGTCGATCAGAGACAGAAATGGTGAAAAAAGCGAATTATTCAGTTAACAAGAAGGTTTTGAACAATCAGGCCATTTGAAATGGGTATGTGTGCAAATATTCAATTCAATGTGCGTACATACTTTATTTTCTGCATTGTTTTTCATTCAATTTTCTACATATATTTCAATTTGTGCGTGAACTTGTTCAAACAAAAACGACCACAACAACAACAGCGAAACAACAAAGTTGTGCGTTTCCATTCGTTTGCATTCTTTCCGCATTCATTCGCAATTTACCAAATGCATACGCTGGAAAGACGAACATGGTTAATTTGTGACCGTTATAGATGCCACATTGAATAGCGCCATAAATGTGTTCAAATTGAAATTTTAAAACGAAAATGAATGCATCTCGCATAATATGACTGAATCCCGAATTCATCACCACAAACTTTGTTAATTTTTCATTGTTCATTTTTGGTAAAATATTTAATGAATTCATAGTAATTTTTGGTTCAGCATTTAAAATTACACCACATCTGTTCAATGGCAGCAGTGAATTGGTCACGATTTGATTTTTCAACGTATGCGGATGCTGTGTTTTTGTTGTTGTTGTCACGCTGATTGATCGTATGGCAGATCGAATATATTTTTCCATTAACAGTTCGATTCCGATGGTATATTTCTTTTCGTTTTATATCTTATGCATACCTATTTGCCGCACACCATTATTTTTCTTTCTCAAGATATTTTTCTTAATTTAATATTCAGCACGACGCCGATTACTGTGGTCGAAGAGGCCAAGAGAAAAATGAAAAATAAAAGAAGGCACGCAGCGCAAGCAAAAAGAAAAGAGCCAAGAGACATTTTTTTTAATGCCATTTGCTTTATAACTGTAGAGGTTGTATTTGCGCTCGCGCGGTCGAACATGCGTTGGCCACAAACACATATCGGTGTGCACACGGTGTAAATGCAACAACATCAAATATGACTCAACAGCCAGAGAGTGTGATCGATTTGATGTTCGAGTGAAAGAGAATGAGCTGAACGCTTATTATTTATGTGATAGTCAATTTTATTATTTTATAATCAACAAACTCATGAAAATGCTATCAACACCATTTTTTCCCGTCTTCATTAATTTGTAATACAAATTCACTGCGTGAATGTGTGTGTGTTTCTATCTAAATTTGTTATATTTTTTACAATTGTATTTTCACTCAATGGGATTACTGGTTTATTTTTCATCGCTCTTCAATTGGCTGTACTCATTCATTGAAAAAGTTTATGAAAAATAAAAAACACATACAATTTATGCATTTTTCTGTGTGTTGCGACTCATCGTCAATTTCGTTTTCAATTTGTGTATGCGTGCGAGTGAGTGTGCGCGCGCGTGGTTAAACGCGCTTCTCTTATTCTTTTTGCCACTTTAAACCAGTCAATTTCAAGTAATATTCATAATTTACTTATTACATTGAAATTGCCAACAACAGAGTACAAATGACGTAAAACAACACTTTCTGGACCGTGATGCTTGTGGTGGATTTTTATTTTGTTTGAATTTGCAATATGATAGTGACGAGGTCATCGCCATCATTTGCATTCAAATGCATTGAAAATTTGCTTCGAGTCATTCGCTGACTAGTTCGCTGATCTCATTGAAAGAATTTATGCACATTTAGTTAGCGTACAAGTTGTAAGTGTAAATAGAAACATACACAACTAGTTAGCATAATAATACAAATGCATTTAAAGTGTTCATTTGTTTGGGACGAACCAAATGTAAATAAATCGTTTGATTTGATCAATGTGACAAACGAAGCACTATAAACCATTTCTTATCAAAATAGGAAAAAAATGCGTGTTTTTTCATGATTCGATAGTAAAACAAACTTTATGGCCGTCATTATAATTTGATAGCGTTTGGCCACGTAATCGACAACATCATTGCACATTCTTTTGTTGATTCGAAGCAATTCGATTGGATGACGAACAAATATAAATGAAATATGATGTCATCACTAAAAATCTTATTTATTCGATCTATTGAAATGTTGCGTTTTAATTTTCATTGATTCAAACGTCAATTCGATTATTTAATTTTTAACGACCAAAAATAGAAAATGTATTCTTTGGAATACTTTCAACTTTTCCAAACAATATGCATGTGTCTTGTTGTTTTGTTCGTTAAGATCGTCCATTCTTCTTTCATTTCTATCGTGCTGCATCAGCACGATGTCATAAGTTAATTATCGTCTTCTCATTTATATATGTTACGAAACAGAAACGCACAATCATACATTCAACTTAAATCAGAAGCTATTTAGCATATAGTCATTAAAAAAAGATGCCATTTCATTTTCAATTCCATTTCACTTCGGCGATTATAAGCCGACTTCAATGCAATCATAGAATTTATTGTGTAATTCTATTTCTCTCGAATCAGAGAGAATTAATGTTGCGTGCGCGGTGCGCATTCTTCAAAAACATCCGCTATGACAACGGATATGCGGGTTTCGTGCACTTTGCTCATATATTCAAATTTTGATTCACTGAATTTGCAAATGTAAAACTCTTCTTAACTGAATTACCATTAGCATTGAGTTATCATCGCATGTATTATGCGATGATGATGATGATGATGTGCATAATACAAACAAAACAAATATCCATTAGAAGTTACCTCTTATAGTTCCTGCATGTGTAAATGCATTGTGTTTAGTGCACAAACACTATTTTTTTTTTTTATTTAATTTATTAATGTTAATAAATTTGTGAAAATGTGAGGGAGAAAGAAGAGTGAGAAAATGAGGTAGAGACAGAGTGAAAAATATGGATTTTGCCATTTTTGAAGCAATTCTCTTCTGTTGACTTTGTACTGGCACCCATAAAACGCAACCAACGCTGCATGAAAAGCGTTGTAAATTTTGCGCGTTGTTTCACAACTGTAAATTCGCTGTCTCGAGCTTTTCATAATTAAATGCCATATTTACAATGCAGAACGGCAGAGATGAAAAAATGCATTTGTATCCATATGCCATAAATTTGGACGGTTTTTTTTTCTCTCTTCTTGTTCTTCTTTCGAAATGCCACCATGGAATGTGCTCACGAATTTGATAAAGTTGTTTACTATGTACAAAATATTTTAATCAAATTCTCGAATACAGAGCGAAACAAACGAGAGTTTTTGTTATAAATTTATGCTCACAACGTTTATGTTACAACATTCGATGGTTGGTGAGACGAAAACTATTTTTTTTTACTCTTCCAACTCATAACAAGGATTTTGATATTTCCCAGAATAAAAGAATTATGAACATTTGGGCTGTCCCGAAAATGATGAATTATGATTTTTCATTTGAGTTCTTTTTTTTCGGAATTGCAACACATAACATTTTTATTCGTTGACTTTATTACATTTTATTTATTACCGTGTAAAATAAAACTCGCTCCGGAATTAACGGTTTTGTGCAAGATCTCTTTTTTTTCTCTTGAAAAATAAAACTCGATATTGCCGACTTATGTGGAAAAAAAAAGAATTGTGGCTCGAACGTGAAAGTGTTATTATTCCATAAAACTCCTAACATCTCGATTGCACGTTATTTATGTTGAATCGAATGCATGAATTTAAACCGAAAAAAGGAGAAAAACAGACAAATAAAACTATAGACGATTTCATGTAAGAATCATATGAAACAAAAATCAAAGAGAAAAGTCCTGTCTCTGTATGATCCCAGTGACTGAGATTAAACATGATTGTTTCTGGATTTCTTATTTGACACGTGCAACGGCATTGTTTCGACAGGCGGTACATCAACAACCAGGAAGTGATGAATGCTCATCATTATTACCGAAAAGATCAATATATCTCGTCTTTGTGTTGCATTTAAAGTAAAATCTTTTTCTATCTTTGTCCGTCTCTTTCTCTTCCGACCTTTGATTTTTGGTGAAAATCGCACTTTACTTCGGTCGAACTTTTTTCCCCACTATTTTTAAGCAAGAAAAGAGCAATCAAAATAAAAATAGTTATTTTTCTAATAAAACTTTATGGCTTTTGTCTAAAAATAGTTTAACATTCGTTTCGAATTGTAAAATTTTCACCATATTATCAGATGAAACGAATTGAATTTTTCGAGAACGCTTTACGATATAAATTGTATGAGTATTGATTTTCTTTAAAAACTGTTGCGATTATTCTCAAATTTCCTATTTTTATTCTTATATCTCGAGCAAGTGTTGTATCGTGCCAACGGGGAAAACAAAATAAGGTGCATCAATTAACGTACGGGTTTGTGTTCATCATTTGAATTGGTACGACAAATGTAGACTTCTTTCAAAATGGGTGTCTGTTATGTCTGGATCCACAAAAATTTCATGCGCACGGCAATGCCATTGCGTCGTTATAGATTTTATATTTAAAAAGATCTACGTAAAACAAATGTGACAAAGAAAGACGCACCTTTAGACATTTTTAAATTGCATTCAGAAAGTGCATTTGTTGCGCACATGTGCCATCAAAGAAGAGCGTGTATAAATGTATACATATATATTCATAATAATGGTTTAAAATGGTAATTGAGCGACTGTGATTCGGTTTCATGTTTTCACATTGAATGAAAATAAAAACTGGTAAACAGAACGCACACGCACCGGTGTGTTTATTTTGATCGTTTGTTCTTACATTTCATTCTCGTTTTTTTTTCTCAACAAATTAATTGTGAACATATGTCAAAAGTTTGGGCTCCTCCAAAATATAAACATGCCAATAGCCGGCGGTGTGTTTTTTTGTCTCATTTTCCATTTTTATGGTATTTGTCTCGATATCTGTGCGGGAAGAATCTGTAAATAAACAAAAAACGAGGCGCTAGATGTATTAAGAAGAGGAAGAAAATAAACAGGCGGAACTGATATACACACACGTGTATATCTACACATTTTGATTTCACTTCATTCAAATGAATTTATAAAGTAACACAACAGAAGAAAGGAAAAGAAAAACAACGGCTACACATCAGAATGCAAAAGGCAAAACACCGAAACGCATGTTTCACATTTGGCCTGCGGGTACATTGTACTTCGATTCCATTGATTGAATCGCACATATATAAACATTATACATAAATACACATCGTTGAAAACACCATAAATTGAGTCGGTTCTCTTATTTCGCATTTCATATGTACAACTTCACAGTTCACACTCACTCGATAAATGATTGATTGATTTGATTACGAGCACACACACTCTTTCGTTTTCCGTTCTCTTTTTTCTTGCTGTTTTTCTATTCGTATCGTTGAATTTATTTCCAAAAATACTGGATGCATTATAAATAGAATTGAATTTTGTATTCGCCTTTAATAACAATGTATGCGACAAATGATATGAAATATATTCCGGTATTCACGGATGTCATATTTGAAAATTCTAAATCAATGACGAACGAGTATAAATATTGAAAATTCCAATTTTTGTTATCGCTAAAAAAAGATCGCTGTTATCAATTTGGTAAACGGTTGTAGTAAGACTCACAGAGACATATCGTGACACATTGTAGGGCCGAGAGATTTATGTGTTTGTGACGCAACCCAAAGAATATTTTTGAAAGCAAAAACAACACATACCTGTCACATGACAACGAATGGAAGTTTGAAAATAACATTTGAGGTTATCTTTTAATTCGTTAAAGCGAGAAATATATGTGCGTTAATCCTCGTCTGTATGACGTTTTCAAGAGTGTTGATTAAAAACACTTTAAATTGTGTATTTTTAATCATATTTTTTCGTTCTATTTGTATTTCGTTATTTTCATTTTGCTAATTTTAATGTTTTTGTCATTATCACAGGTATTTACTATACTGAAAGCCGCTTGTAACGAGTAAATGACGACTGATTCGATTGATTTACACCTTTTGGCTGAAGAAAACCGATAAGAAGACAACAAAGAAAAAGAAAGTAAACCGAATCACAGTGTAAAAAGGAGTGGTTAGATCAAGTTTTGAGTTTATTTTTCATTCTGATTGAGTAATAAACACACAGACAACATAGTCATATCGCTACTTATCAATGCCCAGAATCGATGTGAACAATGGTAGTTGTCGGAATGACAAAATTGCAACGAAATCAAGTTTCATTAAAAGTTTGAATGGAATTTTGGAAAATTCATATCAAAATTTTAGCGACATTGAATCATCAACGCAAAGTGGTAAATTTCATTCGCCGAAAGTATTTGCTGCCGATTCAATAACGGTAAATGCACCCGCAAAAGATGTGCTTGGGCCAAAATTCGATATATTCGCGCGAAATTTGAAATCACAAACGATGCCGGCCGAAAGTACAGTATTGACAAAGATCAATGGCACTGCCAATGGTACGGTAAACGGTCATTTAATGAATAGTATAACAAATGGAACGACAAATGGCCAACCAAAGCTACAACCATTATCCGCATGTTATGATCGTTATCCAAAACCCGGTTCATATGGTAGCCTTCAAGTATTTCCAATGAACGGAATCAATTCGGAGATAAACAATGCCAAAGAGAATATTTGTGACGATTTTCGACAACCGCAACTGCAACCGCAACCGCCATCACATCGACACAAAGACGAGCGAAAAACTGATCAAGATGATATTGCAAAATTGGAACAAGATCGACTTGAAGAGATATTAAAAATGTGCGCCGATTTTGAGCGACAAAATCAAAATGTTCAATCATCACCAATTGTACAAAATCGCATCAAAACGAACGGTTCATTGCCGCGTGAAAAGAAATCACCGCTTAGTCCAGAGCATATTGGTGGCACCGCAAATATTTTCTTTCCATCAAGCCCGGGCGAATTTCGGCAAAATAATTCAAATCAACCATCTTCACCTCATACACCACATAAAATAAATACCGGCTATGAAAATGTGAAACTATTTGCGGGCCGAAAAACTGATTTATCATCATCACCATCGTCATCATCTAGTCGATTCAACGAGAGTACACCACAAAAACCACCAATCGATTCATTACATTTGACGAATGGCAATTCAATGAATGGATATGAAAATATGATGTCTCCGTTTAAATCGCCCATTGGTTATGTGCCACAAAGTCCACGTACACGAATTAAAACATGCATTTCACCCAAAAAGGAGATGACATCTACGCCAATTCAACGCAAGACTGATTATGATCTACTGGTTCAATCGTTTGAAGAAAAACTTCGCATGGAAGTTCAACAATTACGCGACAGCAACAATCGTAGCATTGACAATCGAATTAGTCAGAATACATGCCAAATAAACCAAAAATCCGAAACAAATCCATCTGAACCACCACAACCACCACCAAAATCAATACCACAACAACAACAGCATACCCCAACAAAAATATCACAGCTACCAAACTCACATCAATATGTGAATGTAAACCGTTTAACAAATTTACAAGAGGGTATCTATGGATCACTTACCAATAAACATAACCACAAAAGCAACAACCATTCAACTGTAAGCATTAACAAGAATTTAGATGAAAAACAAATTGCTCAATTAAAAAAACAACAAGCCGAAATGGTGAGAAAAGCAAGAGAACTGAAACAACAAATTGCCGAATTGCAGCGACAAGAGGAAGAGGTATTGACAGAGGTAAATTCATGAGGACATAGTTTTTCTTTTTCATTTTTCATCATTTTCTCTAAACAAATCTAATGATATTCTCCGTTCAATTTCAGCTGGATTTGGAAAAGGCACTTGTATCGGCCGAATTACGAACTGAACAATCACAACTTGATGAAATGGATAAAAATATGGCCGCACTACAAACCACCATCCATCGTTCCGAAGCGCAAAGGAATGCAAAACGGGTTTTACAGGAGACACAACAAAATAAATTGAAACAATCAATCGATATGAAACAAAATCAAATCGAAGGGTAAGTACCACATTCCATTTCACCCAGCGTTTTGTCCGTGTTTGAATAATAATTTGTCTTTCTTTCTTTTCAGATTGAAAAAGTTAATCGACGAAAATGAAAGCGAAACCGAACTGAAGGATGAACTGAATGACACCATTGAACTATTAGAAAATGATACAAAAACGTTTGAAGATTTGGAATTTCAGTATTTGGAAGAAGAAACCGATTGGATGGCAAAACGTGAAGAAATGCATATCAATCAAAAGACCTTATCGCGTCAAATAAATGAAAAGCGAAAGCACATACAAGCATTAGAGGCGCAAAGTGTCGAGAATCAGAATGCAGCATGTGCAGACACAAAAAATATACAAAAAGATATTCAATCAATGATAAAAGAGCTTAATAACCATTGCGAAGGATTGAAGACCATTGAAGTTCTGCTGTTTGAATTGTCGGGCGAAAAAAATACACAATCCGATTCAGATGATGATCTTTCGATTGCAATTTTGCCCATCAAACGTCCGCACATGAATGACATTATGTCACAATCATTGTTTGGTTCACAAGAGATTTTTGGCACAAAAAAACCAACGTCAAATGATTTAATGTCGAAAAGTGTGAATGAAAATTTAATCGCAAACAAAATTGAAATGCTATCATTTAATGATGAATCAATGACCAAAGCCAATAATGAAACTGACTATGAAAATTTATGCGATGTGGACAATAATGAGAAAAGAGACAGTATGACATCGTATACATCAAATAAATCATCGAATGAGATGGCAATTCAACAACAAAATGGTAACGGAAATGAATGTATGTCACAGATTGAATGTGAAAAGTCACACGCGTCGATGGTCGATGAAAATTCAACGATGACCAATGGTGATGATGACGAATGTTCAGATCCATTACAAAATCTAAAATACAATCTATCACCACCATTTGAGCATAAAGCATCGAAAAAATTGAACGATTCAAACGGTTCAAAGTCGGCAAATTTAAATTTATCCATTGAAAGTGATGACTTCGAGGTGAATCCACTGGAGAAACGAGTTCCATCACAAGATGATATCGATCGAATCTGTAAGGTTACCACCAACGCACCGATCTCAACGCAAGGCGCCAGTTTTAAAGTGATCGAAAGTATCAAAGAAATCGAACGAAATCGTCAACTATTACTCACTCAACAAGGTAAACACATTCCGATTTTGCTTTTTGTTCACAGCCCATTTACGTTTAATGGGTGTGTGTGAATAAAGAAGAAAAAAAAATTGCAATTATATAAAAAAAATGATGATGGAATTTTCAAAATGTATGTATTTCGATAGGTTCTCATGTAATCGAGCACGAACGACAGAAAATGAGCGAATTGAAGAAAAAAAGCCATGACGAGGCTCGTGCACAATACCTTCAATCGCAAAACCATAACGATGATAGGTAATTGAACTGAAACGACAACATAATTTGCATTTATAACATCTAAAATTATTATAAATAACGTAAAACAAAACCAACATACACCGAAACAAAATAAAAATCAACTGGGTTTGCCCTATCTGACATTTCCGTCATAGCGACAAACGAATAGAACGATATAGAGAAAAAATATACAGAGAGCATGAGAGCGAGAAATGGCAGTGATTCATCCATTCATGTTTCATTATTGATGAATTGCTGTCGAAAACGATCGTATAGCACAAATAAGTAAACAAAACTAATAAAAATATTGCTTTTCATTATGCAATATGGTTTTATCTCTATTCAACAGCTCCGTTACTGATAAAAATCGTCGACGTTTCGAAGAAATTCCATCAAATCGAATCGGACGGGTGCGTTTATCGACAAACCAGTTCGCACACACTCAGCGGCCGATTCAGTTTCGATCTGATCGTACATCGTGTTGTGCACATTTGAACTGGACCCTGTTTCGCACTCTCAATCGACACAAGTACACACGTATACGGTTTTATGTAAATGATGCATCAATTAAGTGCGATTGCGAAGCGACATTCACTTGGCATTTTGTTTGCCCTTTTCATTTATAGTTCAGTACTTAGTATGTTTTATTAGTCATTTGGACGGTGATCACTGGTGTGAAAATTAAACAAGTGTTTTTATTTGATCGAAAGAAAGTAGAAAAAAATTCGTCTGTTTATCTTTTTCTTTGTTACAAAATTTTTAATTCAAACATGAATTCTAAACGAATGAAGTATCTGATTTGTGGGTAATTTCCAGTTTTAAAAGCAATTGTGCAAACATTTTTGTTGTCAGTCAAACATCTTTTGCGCAAAAGTATATTTTGTGTGTATTTATGGGTTTTTTTTTACAAATCGCCCGTACTTTGTTAAATCAATGTTTTCAGGCGTTTCACGAAAACAATTATTCCATTGAGTCTATTCGCCTCTTTTTTTTACAGTTATCGCTATAAAAATGGTTCGTTGGAAAATGTAAACAACATAAAATATGAGCCATACCATAGACCCGAAATGAATGGAAAACCACCAAATAACACAGTTGCTCAGCTCAGAGAAAACATTTACCATAGTCCGGTAAGTATAAGAAAAAATTGTTTGTGCGAAATTCTTAAAAATAGATGTTCCATTGTTATATTAATTCGGTTAAAAAATGGCTTGTCTTCGCCAACAATGTGTCAATGACTTCAATGACAAATCGATGAAATGTGAATATCTTCCAAAAATAGGTGAAACATGTGCAAAAATACATTGTAAACAAATCAATCAAAAGCCAAAATTCATTTTCTGTGTGACGGTTATTAAATGTGAAAAATTATTTCCTGCGTTTTATTTTGTGTGTCGTGTTCAAAAAGAATATCCGATGAAAATCTTTGGCAAATATGTATCAATGTAGCAAAAATGTGTAAGGAATTAAGGTGTTGTTTTTATGGCAACAATCCAGTTAAATAAATCCACATAGTGTAATTTATGAATGAAACATCGATCACACGATGTTAACAGAGCCAATAAGATGTTAAGACAATAAAATAAATTCTTTTCATTTGTTTGAAACATCATTAAACAACTCTAACATCGAACCGTTCATCACATTGTAAACTAGGCGAGAGAGAGGAAAGAAAAAGACGAACACTTTCTTGTTCACGTTAATAAATGCGTGTATTTTGTCAATTTTAGCGTATTTTGTGCATGTGATCATGTCATTTGAGTAGCTACTGATCAAAAGAGCATTTTAAAATGTGTGCTTTTCTGTTTTGTTTCATGTATTCTGACCACTTGCTTTGTTCATATCATCAATGTTTTTGTTTTTCGCAATGATCACGTCTCACACATTTCGGATCGTGTTAATCATCAATTGTGTCTGTCTTTATCTCAATCTCGTTGAGATGAGAGAGAGCCAAATCATAAATTCAGTTTTTTGTTGTTGTTGTTCTTCTGTGTTTCACTTTTGACGATAGAAAAGAATTTAATTTTAAAAATTCCCCGCTAAACGGTTGACAATGAACAAATATCATCTCACATGCGCGCATATTCGAATGAAGATATAAATAATTTGAACAAAAAATCCAACAGACAATACGGATCCTGTGTGCAAAATCTCATCGGGCATGAATGTGGCTTATTTTTCTGTTTTGGTACACATCTTTTATATGCTTTTACTGTTATTGCAAAATCACAACTCAATTTACGGGCGTGCTCCTCATTCCAACTTGGACGAAGAATTTCAGTCCTTTCGCGAGTGTACACACGATCGGAAGTTTCTTCAAGAGAACACTTTGTACTTTGGCTATGCAAACAACTCTTTTTTCATAGAAATTATTAGGGAAGAAAATTACAAAAGCCAAACGCTATTAGTTAGAGTACATTTTGTAAAAAAAAAACACGTTTTTGCAATTAAAATTAATCGTTTATATCGTGTTAAGTACATTAGAAACAGAAGTGCTCAATTGTTTTTGGTGGAATTGAAATAGAAAAAAATCGACAAAAAAATGGCGGTTTGGATGAGATATGCACATCGACGACGTTCAGCGTCAAGAAATAGTCATGATTTTTCAAAGGTAAAAAAAATCCGTTACAAAATTACTGATGATTTCTTTTTTCATTAAATTTGCGTCAAATGCACCGTCAATTTTGATCGGTGTATAGAATAAGTTAAATAAATCCAGATGACAGTACTGCGAAATATTCATTTAAAAAACACACTTGTTACGAATCATTCATTTCCGTTTTGACATTCTTCGATAGAGACCATTATTTATGGGAATTAAATGGCGTCAAACATCGAAAAGAAAACAACAAATGTGCCATAAGTGTTATGAGAGTTGGGAGTCGTTGTCATTTATTATTATTATACCAGAAAACTGGGGAAAAATCCGTAATAAATTGAATTTTTCGAAAAAAAATTAAAAAAAAGAAGAAAAATCAGAGAAAAATCTATTACAGCTAATGGTCATCGATTTATTATGGGTTGTTATATTGCTTTAGTAATTGCTAATAATCGTAACGTGGACATTTAGGATAAAAGTCACGTAAATGAAATTATCACACACACACACAAACTCGAAATTATTATTATTATCAAGTTGAGAAATGATCATTGGATCGCGCGCACGCCCGTCTAGTCAGGCTATTTATAATTTGGAGTCTATGAATCCATCGTCAAGTGAATGATTCGTCAGCTGGTTTTGATGCATGTGACGCATTTTGCTCGTTTGAATTTAAATGCCAAATGGATTTTTTCTTTGTTTACATTCGAATGTCAAAAGACCGAAAATACTCAATATGTTTCAGTATGTGAAAGAACCGAGTGCCAACTGAGATTGCGTGTTCACAATCTCGTCAATACGCACAACAATCAACAAAAGTGATGTGTTGTTTTGTATTTAATCTCAATTTAGTGGCGAGTGCTATTGTTTGTTGTGAACACAAATAGAAAATGGCGTTGACAGCGAGAATTTATGAAATGTTACGATAAATGGATGGCACATGATTGAGATTTGCTATTTTTGCGTTCAACCACTATAATAAGCACATTTTCTTTTATTCTATCTCTTTCACTGTCCAGATATTTTATTGTATCATCAGATTGTCATTGGCCAATTGTTTATGAGTTTCCATTTCCAACAAAATTCTCATCGTGCACATTTTTATTTTCATCTCAATAAAAAAAAAACCATAATTTTTTTCATCATATTCTTTCTAATTCATTCTATTATTAGCGACATTCACATCCAGAATTTGAATACGAACGACCGTTGTCCGAAGTAAATTCAGAAATTAGCTATGATGCATTGTCCGATAAGCAATTTAAATCATCGAATGACATTCGTATGTCAAATCGCATGCAAGTTGATTGTGATGGGAGTGGCGGTAGTCAACGGGGTAGCATGATGTCAAGTGAAAACAGCGAATCGGGACGAATGGTGTCGGGCACAAGACGCAATTTACCAAAACATCAACGACCATTAACACGTTATTTACCCATTATGTCGGCCGATTTGGATCTAAGACTGCATATCGAGAGCGCTGGCCATCAAGTTACACTCTGCCCACACGTTATTATTGATTCATATTCGTGTCGCGGGTATATATTCACAACCATATTTTATTCGTCCACAAAATTCATTTTATCGTTTGTTTTCTTCAATATTTCAGATATCTTCATAAATTGGGCGCGACATTCCATGGCTGGTCAAAGAGGTGGTTTGTTCTCGATCGACAAAAAATGGCTCTCATATATTATTCAGATAAATCAGAACGAAAACCAAGAGGTGGAGCCTATTTTTCGGTTAGTCATTACTTTTTTCGAATTTAAATGCGAAACAATATAATTTTTTGAAAGAAAAAAAAAGAAAACTTTGATTCTAACAAAACTTCATTTCCGCAGACCATTGATGAGGTGTATTTGGATCATTTGAATACATCGAAAAGTGGCCGACCACATTGCACATTCATTGTAAAAACAAAACGACGCAGCTACCACTTACAGGCCGCATCTGATGCAGCTGCACGAATCTGGATTGACGCCATCATCACAGGAGCTCAAGGAAATATCGATTATTAATTCGCATAAATATAAACAATTTGACGTTTTGGCATTGTAACGCCAGTAATAATATATATATTTACATGTAAAAAAATGGGCAGATATACAAACAATCGCACCTTTATTGCTAAAATTATATCCCCAAATGTTGTACTCCATTTTCACAATTTTTATGAGAGTTCTGATTAAATACGAATAATTGTATAGTAGGAGGCCACTTTTGGTTAACCAGATAGAGAATTTAAAAAAAAACTGTATTTTCCCGCATGTGTTTGTAAATATTAGATTGAAAATTTAAATGCCCACTGCGAAAATTGTATCCATCACATCAAAGAAACGAAGGAAAATTCAATCCCTAGTGTTTAGCATTAATTTTAATTAAATTGTTTATATGTTTCTCTCCGGATCGAAATTAAAGTAAACAACGTTCCTAATCCAAAAAATTCGATTTCCACACTGTAATATTTTTTTTTACATAAGAAATCCAAACAAATATTGTGCCTACATTTTTCAATACTTTTTTTTTACTAAAGGACAAAAATATTCTAACACAAGTAATTAAGGAGTTTACAATCGGAAATGCCTTTCAATAAAATGTTCTAATATACGCTCCATGCATATTCATGGCGGTGAAATCAATTCGAATAAAAGAAAACTTGCATCAAGTACTTTTATCGCATGCAATAAATCGAAATATGCAATTTGGAACATGCATCGATTAAAATCAATGACTATAGGAAGAAATCGAACATTTTTAATGAGTTTTTAATAAATAGTTAAATTCATCAGTTTGTCTACCTTAATTGGCACAAAATTGAATGCACCAATGCTTATGATAATAGTCAATTGTGTCCTCATATTTATATGGTATTATTGAACGGTGCATCAAAGAAGTATAATCAAAATAACGGATGATGACATATAAACTTTTAGTTTTATTGCATACAATTAAACAGAGCACATTTCAAATGAATCAACACCATATCGTATAAGTTTTACTTTATTTTATTTTATTTTATTTTATGAATGTAATGGCATTTTTTTTTTTCGAACATAAAATAAATAAATCAATAAATACATCTTATCACGTATGAGGTTTTGTTTGATAACATTTTTCATTAAACTAATATCCCGCAGCTCACGATTATGACTAGTGATGATCAATTTAATAGTTTCATATTTATTTCGACTCATATAAAAAAAAAACTCAAGTCGAAATTCACAAATGATAACTAAAATATGAATAAACATTCCTATCACAGATTTTTGTCTTTTTGCTTACATCTGATGTCTTCAAATACTGTGGTTTGTGAATGAAATAAAAATTCTTAATTTGCCAAAACAATTTCTCGGATCCATTGCGTATATTCACTGACGCCTGTAAATTCACAAGTTCATATGGTTTAAAAAAATGATTGAATTTAAAATTAAAAAATAAGAATTCAATGATAAATGTTACGTGTGTAAATGCCCGGTAGACCAGGTCTTGCACATCCAATTCCGGTTGATACAATACCAATCAAACCATCATCACCTGTTGAAACCATTGGACCACCTGAGTCGGCCCAACAAGCATCCACACCGCCTGACCTTTTACCTGCGCACATTTGGGTCGATTGAATTGTTTTCATTTTTTTCTGTTGGTCGAACGATGCTTGACATTCGTAGTTACTCCAAACTCGTACCTCAGCTATTTGTAGAATATCAGGTCTGGTTCCTGCTTTTTTAGATATATATTTTCGATTTAAAATCAAAAATTTCGAAAAAAAAAAATAGTAAAATTTAAAATGTTTACCAATGTTAAATTCTTCGTCCAAGTTGCCCCAACCTGAATGAACAAAAAAACGACCAACAAAAAAATTTAACGAACGACATAAAATGGAATTTTGACTGAATCATGATTCTGTCTAACCTGATATAAAAGCCGCTTCGTTGTCATAGGTCTTGTTTTTGCCATTGGATGAAATGCAGATTGGTTGTACACTTTTGCTGAATTTAATCGGTTGACTTAGTTCAAGCAGAGCTTCAAACAAAAAACAAAAAAAAAAAAAACAAAAGTGAAACCATTCCAAATAACTGTGTTCTGATTCAATCGAGAAATCGGGTTTTTGTGTTACCAATATCGTTATCAGGTCGCTTGCATTCGTAATTCGGATGAACGACAATGTTGCGAAATTGAATTTCATAAGCTTTTTCAAATGAATCGTTGATTGTGTTATCGTCTTTGTGTTTAAATTCCGATATTGCGTGTAACCCTACAATCGCCCGTATACGATGAGGCGGCATTATTTCGTCAAAGCCACTGTAGCAATATTATTTGTTTTAAAATACTATTGCTATCAAGTTCAAGGTTTCCATTTAAAGAAACAAAATCAAAACAAAGCAAAAAGTAACACACTCACGTGCAAACACAATGTGCAGCTGTCACGAGCCATTGTTCATTGATAATGGACGCGCCTGAAACGCAAAACAAACCAAAAATCGACCAAAAAATAAATAAATAAATAAATGGAATTTTGACTGAATCATGATTGTATCTAACCGCAATAATGTCCACCACGTCGCGTCAAACTGGCCATGAATGGCATGGAACCACGTACTGCATTTGTCCCGCCAATAATTCGGCCATCGCGAATATTTATCGCTTGACAGGGCGCCGATGACACTATAAATCATTTACAAAACAGACAAATTCATGTGATAAAAATTGTCGCGGAAAATTTTTCCCGTATGAAATGACACGATTATGAACGGAAAAGAGTTACATAAATGACAAAATATTTAACATTGTGATAATGCGATAAGAATACAGTAACAATTCATAGATTGCCTTGTCATTCACCTTCAAATTGAAACTTTTATCGTCTCTAATAATCCGTTATTGAATTTTCAATGTGTGATTCGGATTTTAAGTTATGAGGTGTGCAACGATTTCAAAACGATTTGTCTGGATTTTTGTTTTGTTTTTGTTTTGATGCAGCAAGCGAAACAAATCCAAACATTCTAACGATACACGTGTGATATAACGTGTTAAAATTATCTAACGACCATGCGGGCCAACGACAAAATGATACTAGCGATTAATTGGAAAATGCGACTTATTTTTAACCCAGACACGCAGGAAAAATCATTAAATTTATCATTCGCTGACAAAAACATATCGAGCTATTTATATATACCGTATATTTATTCGTATATTTAAATGTTATTTTTGGTAATGTCGAAACCTAGGGGGTAGACACAAACTCGAATCTTAATAAAAGAATAGAAGAAATGAACATGCTATATGCGTTTTACTACAAAAAAAGCTGAGAAAAATAGCAACACTAAGCCTGTGCCTCTCCCCTTGGTCGAAACTCAACCGATTTCCCACGAAATCTCATCAAAGTGATAATTTCGAATTAAAAATAATATTCTTGTGGTTTGTATACTATTTTTCAAGATCAAAATATAAACAACGGGTGATGAAAGCAATAGCTTATATTTATTTACATCTATTGAAATTATCTAGTTTTGATGTTGATGCTGAATAAATCACATGGACACTTTTAGTACACAATATAAAACGGCTTTTTAACGCTCTAGGTTAAATATCACATATGTGGTACGGCACTCAAACTGTTTGCTGTTTAAATTACAGTTGAGATTTCAACATATTTAACAAGTAAAAAACCAATCCAAATCCTATACTAAATTTGGAACGACCAATCCTTGAGCCGCTTTCATATTTAAAATAAAATTTACGATTCAATTCATCAAACATATAATTAAAGAAATTATGTCGCTTTGAATCCCTTTATACACATTTCTATCTATCTGTCGTATTCTATCTTCCTTTTCATCTTATCGCATTAATTGTCAAATAAACAGACAATATATTTAGCTGCCGTCATCTGGATGCCGTCAGCAGATGATGCGAAGTGAAAACAATAGAAGTGATTGTTATAGTAATACCAGTATATAACAAGCTTATATACCTATAACAAACACTTATATTTTTTTCACTTCGCATCATCTGCTGACAGCATCCACATGACGGCAGCTAAATATATTCTCTGCAAATAAAATATAAAACCTTTGTTTCTATACGGTATGATCTCTTTTATGAATTATTTTCAAAAATATTTTGTTGAAGCCCCGGGAGAGAGAACAAAAATGGCAAAAATCCAAAACAAATAACTTACGGCTTAGTTGAGCATCGGCACAGATTAAAATCAACACCAACACCTCACACATTAAATAAAACTTCATCATTTTCAGTGGGAAAATTGTACTAAAATTTATGGTGTTTACTTATTTCCTTCCGTTTAAAGTTGTTGAAAATATTAAGCGAAAATTAAACGTTGCGCAAAATTGCTCAATATTCGAGGAAGGAAGCTAAGTGAACACCGGAATATAACTAACGAAGTTTTCACTGCGCACCGCTTATTTATAAAAATATCGATAAAGAAAACTTGGTTTGTTTGGTGTAGAAAAAAAAACAGCCGGTACCTGTTCCACGTGCGAATGCGTTACCACCATGAGATTCGTTACAAATGTTGCGAACAATAAGTGTTGATTTTGTTTCGTATTTTTGTTTTGGTTCCAAATTTTAACCTTGATCATTTGACGATTAGCGATCATTGGTTTTTGAACTATTTCCAAAATACATAAACGACATTATACGTCTATTTATCGAAATTCGTGTGAACCATGCCAAAAATTTAAAATGCGCTACATGTTTTTATGACGGTTCAAATAGGTACACATGAAAAAGTCAGTGACTCATATTGTTTTGTCTTCATATTGTATGCGTTTTTTTCATCAAGTTTAAATTAACAATCGAAAATAAAAAATAAATTCAGACGAGCACATTGTTATCAGAATAGTGCTTATTGATGTTTTTGACACTCATTCTCTTCCGGCCTCTGCTGCACGATCCTCAACAAAACATTGAATGAAACAGTCATTGAAGTTGAACCCAAATACACCAAAAGAGCAATAGACTTACAATCGAGATCTCAAATTTAAAGAGAAAAAACAAATTTAAAATTTGAAAACAATTGAATCGGCTTTTGTTTGAAATTTTGTTTCAGATAGTTTGAATTTCTCGTGCGAAATATGTTTATATGTTCAATTGATTTCAACTTATTTTGGAAAAAATTTCTTTGTTGAAATTTTCATTTATATACAACTCCTTAAATTGATGTGTATAAGAGGGCTTGAAAAAGCCACTGGAACTTCCGTGACCGAACCGTATCGTCTATCTCCAAAATTTGCAGCTTTGGCAGTGATAATTCGCATTTATTATTACTATTCTAATTACGATAATATTTTAAAAATACGCGATGACATCTTATTTTTATTTACCAGATAGTTTAAGTAAAGATTTTTTATTAGTCTATTGTTATCAGTTTGTTATTATTAGTTTTAGTTGTAATTTTAGCGTTATGACGTCAACAAATTATTACTTTCACGTATCAAAATTGGTGATAGAGTAAAATGAGTAAAATCAATTATATGTTTATTATTATTATTATCATCATTTGTTACAACTTACTTCTTTTTTAAATTGTCTTCTTAAAAAAACATTTTTTATGGCTCACGTAATTTCATTAAACTACGTCATAATGTTCGTTTTTTTGATAAAACAACAGATTTTAAAGATGTGCGTATAATTATTTTATTGAATAGTTGATTGCTCTAGAATAATAACAGCATATTAACGGTCGCATATCAACGCGAAACCAAACGTTTTTTTTTTTCATATAGATTTGTTGTTGTAATTCATCTAAATCCATGTAAAAAACGTCAGTTAATATGCTGTTTTTATTCTAGAGCAATCAGTTAATGATTATTGCGACCAATGAGAAAATTTTATTCGAACGCTGAAGACATCGCATCAGACGTATGATTTTGCTGGAATAGCTGCTGTTGAAAATAACAGCTGGAAATGCCGGCTAAGTAGATGCGCGTCTGCGGTATGTGTTTATTGTGGTAGACTGTTTTTGCGCGCTAGACTTTACACGTATCGTAAAAAATGACGTACCTCAGACGTGCATCGACTTAGCCGCTATTTTTAGCAGCGGCTATTTATCGGGCATAATCATACGTCTAAACCGCCCTATCTCTATTCTGATATCTGTATTTCTAAAATTAAGTAATTTCCTCATTTATAATAGCAATTAGAGAGAAAAGTTATATAATCAAAGTGCGTATGATTGATAACACATTTATGATAACTGGAAAAAATCAGATAAATATGGCAAGCAATTTAGAAGAAAGAATCAGTACATTCGAAGCTTTTGATTTCAAGAAAAGACTTAAAAATCGGTTTACCGAGTATAAAACTTAAATTAATCAAACAGAAGAAAAAAACGAAAAAACAATTAAGATGCAAAAGTTATTTGCAATTTTCGTAGTAATTGGCGCCATTAATGCGGCACACATCAGAGATACACAGTCTGGCTCAATCACTGAAAGCCCAGTCGAAGTTTCAAGTCAAGGCTCATTCACCGAACTTCCTATTGAGGTCTCAAGCGAAAGTTCATTCACCGAAATTCCAGCCGATGTTTCAAGCGTAAGCCCAAATGGTCACGGAGTCAATAATCGCTGCCTCGTTGGAACCTTAAGAAGCGATTATTGTCATGACTTGGAATCTGTTGTCTGTCATATGAATGCGACCGATGTTTTGAAGGTTGTGAATCATTGCGTCGATGACAATTCATCCACCGAAGACGACAACTCATCCATCGAAGACGACAACTCATCCGAAGAAGACGACAACTCATCCGAAGAAGACAACTCAACCGAAGAAGACAACGCATCCACCGAAGATGCAAGTACTAAGACAGTCGATATACGCTGCCTCGTTAAATATCTTGAAATGGGACCTCTTGATCATCAATTGGACCAATCGGTCGTATTGGATTACGTACAGTCTTGCGTCGATGACACCCCAGTCACCGAAGTTTCAGTCGAAGTTTCAAGTCAAGACTCATTCACCGAACTTCCTATTGAGGTCTCAAGCGAAAGTTCATTCTTTACTATTATACAAGACAATGATGTAACAAGCGAAAAACCAAAAAACTAAATAAAATCTAATCGTTTTACGTATTTCGCATAAATACTTTATTATTTGTAATCACTTCATCGGCCAATAATTTTTCTTTGCCATAATTTACATAAATGTTCAATGTTACATGTAAATATGTTGTTTTTGTTTTATTAAATTACAATAAATATTGTGATTTGCTCTTTATTTAAAATGTTTGCATAATAATTCTTAAATTTGTTCTATTTTCCATTCACTTTGTCCATGTCATATTTACTTTTGAACTTAATCGATAAGGTTTATTTTTCTTACAATTCGAATCGATTGCCCGTGATAATTGGACAACAAAAAAAAATATTCTACCAGATTTATTATGTTTTTCCTTGCATTAGTTTTTGTCTGTCTTTTTGTTAATCCAAACTTATTAGCCACAACCAGATTTTTTTCTTCTTTTAACTTACAAAAGAATCGAATCTCAATAACTTTCTTTGATATTTTCTGTTTTATTTTTCTCTTCCGGTAAGTATTCCAGATCAATTGTTATATATTTTTCTTCTCTCTTTTTTATTCATTTTATTCAGTATATAAGATTATATAACATAATCTACGATTTTTAATTTACTTAAAAAATATAAAAAAATCCATCGGAACAAATTTGAATCCGAATGAGAGTCTATGTTGTGTATGTATGTATGTGTGTGTGTTGTTGATAAGTAAGCAAAAAAATTCTATTGCACGAATCTTGTATGTAATTAGGCCTTTGAAAATATACAAACATGAATATTTTCAATAGTTTCGTACTTAAATAAAAACAACCGAAGAAAAATTCAAATAAACTTATTTATCCAATAGTTTCTTCTAGATTTACAACCTAAACAAATCAGTGTGATTTTGAATCAAGCAAATTTCTTTTCAAACGAATCAATAATTAAAAGAAATAATGAACTATGGTTGACTATAATTTTTTTGTTTGTTGTTATAATGAAGTGAGTGAGTGATAAACCAAATTCAACAAGAAAAAAAAATAACTCAACACTTTCTGATCAATAATCTTAAGTTGCGAATGAATGATGACGAATTGTTACCATTTCATTTAATATTACACCACAATAAATATTACACCTTGTTTTTGAATTTCTTTCATTTGGTAATTGTTTTTTATTTTATTTTTTTTTTTGTAAATTTTTTCTTCTTTTTAAATTGTTTTGTCAGTTTTTCGTTACGAAATACTCTGTATCAATACAAATACCTATTATATTTGTTATTTTGTTATCTTTTTTTTAAATGTTTATTTTCTTTTATATAACTCGGCCACCATTAAATGTTCGGTCAAATCCCCTTAAACGTTATGACTTTAAAAAAATAAAATTTGGGACTCTCAAGCGAAAGGTTCCTAAGAAATCTCTTTCAAATAAAATGCACAACTAAAACATTTGCACTAAATTCATCTTCATTAGATTTTTTTTCTTGTTTCGTTTAGCCTGTGTTTTTTGTTTTGTTTCAAATAAAACTCCCTATCTACGTGAAAGCGGTGGCAATGCCAATTCAAGTTCAATTGATTTGCTAACATAACTAAATTAAAATATTTAAATTCTACGGTGGAAATAAATCTCAATTTAACAGAATCATATTTTGTTTTTCTCGTAACAAGCCAAAATAAAATGTTTTTTTTTTCATCGAACAATTTGAGTTCGATCTGATTTATAATGATGGCAAATGAAACCTGAATTTTGTTTGTCTGAAATTTCAATGAAGAAAATATATATCCTATTTACTATTTTAACTTTGAATAAATAAAATTGGAAATGAAAAGGCTTGAATTTCTATCTTAACTTGTATATATGGTATACTTCTTTCAAAGCAACGGAAATAAACATTTAAAATCATATAATACTTGATGTTCACAACACACATCTTTAAATATCAATCATTATATACTGAAGTTCATGTAGACGTTTGGAAAAATCAAATGAAATGGCACGCTTTTTCTCTCTATTCAAAATGCTTAATTTAATATTTCAATGATTTAAAGCTTTTTCTTATTAATTATAAGAATTCATATCATAATATTTACGTTCCCCGATGAAAATAAAATTACTGTCTGACTGAAATTCAAATTCACCAATAGTGTTTTGGCGAAATTTTCACATGGAAAAATGAACTATTTCGAGTGAGTCGACTATTTTGAGTGAAACTGTTCGATTGTAGTTAACAAAAAACACAATTTTTGTAATCGCAAGTCCGAAATAAATCGACAAGAAAAATTATTCTCACGGGGGTTTCGTTTTTTTTTGGTATTATTCTTTGTAAATTGTACACCGGAGCTAAGCACACCCACGCACACATTGTTCAGTCACGAGTGCTTGTAAACAAGCCTCCTTGTACTTTTTTTTTGTTTTTTTTTGGTTAATATTGTTTTTTGCTAAATAAGAAAAAAGCGTATCAAATTAAAAAATGCCTCAAAAACGAGAAATTTTCTCTAACTCCCACTCAACTGTTTCATATCTTTCTTATAAGCAATTTTGTTTGTCATTTTTGTTATTGTGTACTCTCTAATCTATTTGTGAGGTGTGTATCTATTTTTATTTCTACAGCCTGATTCAATGAGTGTATGTGTTTATTATTTTGTTTGTTCATCTAGATATTAGCAAAAAAAATGTTCTCTATTGTCCTGTATTACAATCGATCGATGTGCAAATGGTCGGTATAAAATGAATTTTGTTATATTTTTTTTTTTCTCAAAAATGTGTGTGTGTGTTTTTTTATCAAGGCTTTTATTTTCATGCTACAACGGCGGCAAACGATTTTCCCTTGTTGTTATGCATAAATTTATTAAATCTTAATTATCGTACCGTATATTTGGATGGGTAGTTAAATATCGATCGAAACGACATTAACTCGGGGAATAAATAGTATAATGTTAACCCGCTTTATTTCCCCTGGATACCGCTTCAAAATGGGAAGCGGACAGGGGGATGAACGGAAAACATTTTTATCGAACTATACACGTTATATATTTTGTATGTTTCTTTCCAATATTCCCGAAATTGGTATTGTTACGAGATTTGTCTGTAAACCGTTTATCTACTGCTTGCCATTTTTCCAATAATTTGCCACCGTATTGGGTTGATTTCTGTGTATGTGTGTGCTGAGTCAGAATTTTATTGGACATTTTTGTGTGGGTGTGATCTGGTGTATCTGCGTATAAATTCTTCATCATGAAAGTTTATTATTATTCGATGCTTTCTTCGCATTTTTCTTAGCTCTTTTTATAATAATATCCCTTTTGCTATTTCAACATCTTTCTTATTCAAATTTTTTTTTTATCTAAATGTTAAAATGGGGTTTTTATTCGAATTTACTTTTACTTTTTTGTTATCTTTTTTCCGTTGAATTATTGTTGTTCTCTCCATTCGTCTGGTAGTGGATGTTTTAGGCTCGTTTAAAAAAAAATCTTGTTTTCTCTACAAATTGGCTTAGTTTAGTGAACTCATGCTTGCAGACATATGATTAAAGCAGAAAAATTGCAATGTGGTGGAAACGCACCGCATTTGAATAACTTTTGGTGTTATCATATCCATCAACCGATCACATCGAATAAATCGTTTCTGTTTCGACGCTATTTTGAATCTGTACGATGGATGCTTTAATGACGGATGGGATTAGGAAAAGATCTTTTAAAATAGAAAATTTAGCTCTGTGTGTGTATGTGTGTGTGTGTGGGCTTTTGATCAGGATATGAAGAAATTCAAACAAATTATTATGAAATTTCATTTTTTCATTCAGGTCAGCTATTCATCATTTGCATGTAAAAATTCATATTTAATGTATCATCATTGGTCTGAATTATTTTGTTTCATCTCTCTTTCTTTTTTTTAAATAATAATAATACAATTTGAATTTTAAATTACTATGTTGGAGCTTTCGTTGTTTTCTTTCCAATTTGAAAATCGAATGGATGCATTTTTATTTTGACGAAATCAACAACTAATTTCCGAATGATTTTCTTTGGCTGGTGTGTATCGTTCCTTTGCTGCATACCCTTGAATCGTAAATGGTGGATTTAGTTTTTCTATGTCATTATTATTTCCCGAAACGACATTATTTGTCGTCGTATTGACAGTCAATGAAGCATCATGTTGTGCGTTAGTCATTTGAACATTTGCATACGATTCCAATGTCGATGGATCCAATGTTAATGGGCCTACAAATAAAATGAAATTATCGAAAAGACAAAATCAATTTGGATGTTGGAAAACATTTTGAAAGTTGTATGGTCCATACCATTGGTCGTCTTGTTCGAATGATGATTATTATTTGAATTGTTTTTATCGATTTGGCCGTTGCCATTACCGTTGCCATTGCCATCAATGTATTGATGATTATTTATGGTATTTGGCAATTGATTTTTATGTGCAGTTAAATCGAATAAAATCGGCGGATTCACTGCCGTTGGTGTTTGTTGTGGTGTATCAAGGCTAATTAGCTTATCGCTTATAGACATTGATTGACTAGATAACATTTCACATCTGGTGGTTGGATTTGGATTTGGTGTTGTTATAAATGATGAACTATTCTGCGGTGGCATTGATCGAATATCGAATGGAGTTGATGGCGATTCATCTCCAAACGATATGGGCCCTCTTTCGATGCTTGAACTTATATCGGATGATGAAACTGGCCTCAATTCGATTGGAGGGGAATATGTTGTCATGGTTTCGGGTAAAGTAATGCCTACAAAAGGTTAAAATTTGTTTTGGATCAAACAAAAAGATATATATTTGAAAATTGTATGCATGAACAAACCTGTTCCTTCGTTCAGTAATTGTTTGGCTATTGCTCTTGAATCATTGAATGGTATTAAATAATCGGATGAGTTGGGCATTTGTAGGCAAAAATCATCATTTGCTCGCATAAGAGTTCGATCCCGTTCGTTATATGATGTATCGGAAAAGCAATACGGTATTGGTTTCTTCATTTCATTTTCATCTTCTGACAACTCGATTAATCTGTGTAATAGATATTGAAAGGTGGGACGCCGATCAGGGACTGGATTCCAACACATTGACATTAACGTGTAAATGTCTGCTGAGCAACTGTGTGGTGCATCTAAACGACCACCGCCCGTCACCAATTCCATAACCACACGATTTGGTAGGCCGGGATATGGCATTAAACCCATACTAAATACCTCCCATAGCAGAATACCGAAAGACCAAACGTCCGTTTTTGACGTAAATATTCCATCCAAAAATGCTTCGGGTGGCATCCACTTGATTGGCAACATTGCTTTGCCACCTTTTCGATAATAATCAGATCGATATATATCACGTGCCATGCCAAAATCAGCTATTTTCACTGTACGCCCGGGTCCTTTTGAGCTGAGCAAACAATTTCGTGCAGCAATATCACGATGAATAAATCTCTTACTTTCCATATAACGGCATCCACGTGCCACATCGATCGCACAAAATATTAAATCCTTTATGGTTAACGTTGATGGTTTATCAAAGCTATGACGTGCTTCACGCAAAAAATTCTTTAAATCACCACCCGCTAATAATTCGAGCACAATGAAACGCGGATGCGCGTCAAAACATACACCAATCAAATGAACGATATTTGGATGACGGAATTTTGCCATAATTGCAGCTTCCATCAAAAAATCATTTTCAGCTTGACCGGTCGACATTTCGGGTAATGTTTTTATAGCCACCGGCATTTCGACCATATCGGTGTCTTTGTATTTATAAGTACCTTGAAACACTTCACCAAACGCACCTTGACCCAGTGCTCTGAAAGTTGACAACCACAAATTAAACATATTCTCATCGTTAGTTGATCAATTTTTCGATGCAGTCTTAAAGAAATAAGCTAAAAATGAAAATGACTTACTTTGTCATCGTTAAATTCTCTCTGTTAACATGTGGCAAAGTTTTAACATCCACTGCACCAGTAAACATGCAATCGTTTCCATAGTTTGGATTGAAATTCGTTTGTTGTTGATCCTCTGGATTATGTCGCAATCGACTTAACTGTAAATCTTGTTCAAGCAACACTTTATGCCGCATCGCAATTTGTTTCTTTCGTTGATATCGATTGTCTGTGATGAAAACAATGGCAATTGTTTAATAGTCTTAAAACATTCTAATGAAATATAATAAATTCTTAACGATTCAAACTTACATAGTATGAAAATTAAAATAGCCAAAGCTGCAATTAATAGTATTGTAACAACGGCAAAGAATATTATTAAATATTCCATTGGGATCTCATTTCGGTCGATTGCTGTAAAATTACAAACAAAACACATTTTCAGCATTTGTGCAAGTTTCTCATTTTCTTTGTTAAATGTTGTTAAATGTAAGTAGCTTACGTTCACATGCAGTTTGATTTTCTTTCTTGAGTCGCCATCCTTCTGGGCATATGCATCTCACAGTAACACTGAATTCATCTAAAACGACACAACGATAATCACAGCCGCATGCTGGATGAGGCAAAGCTGGTACAATCACAACGGAACCATGACCGATATTATCACCAGCATAAACGAATGATAAATTGGCAATGCTGCGTTTAAAACCAATGTATGAAGTGCCACCTTCACCATTCATCACCGATTTAAAAGTATCACCTCCTCTATAGCCACCACCGCCACCTGTAACAATTTTTTTCAAATCAATACATTTGGTTTGTGATATGAAATTATTAGTTTTTTTTTTTTTTTCAATTCGAATTGCATTAATCAGCATTAATGCAACTAATATTAGTTTTTATGGATACAACATGCGAAATTTAATACAAAGTTGATGCATTCAACATTAAAAAATAGAATCGAATTTTTGAAACACTATTTGAATGGTATTTTTTCGAATTTGTACAAAATAATTAATTGCAGCTGTTGCGCCCGATTCAAATAAACGAAAAAAGAGATCGTATGCAACTAGAAAAACAGCAATTAATTGATTTAAATCAAACATAGAGTACAGCATAAGTCTGCACATAAAATGAAGAGTGACATATACAAATTATTATACCATACATAAATAGTTCCAGTTATCAAAAGTATTGAAAAAAACTTTTTGCGTCTGTTCAAGATAAATATTTAATAATGTAGATGTCAATTAAATTTTAACAAGCATTTAATTAAAATAAATACCATAACAATCGTTCGCTCGCTTCCGAGTGTTTGGAAAATATTTTACCATCACATGCACACATGTATGTGAATGTCCAAGACTAAATGAGATAAAATCAGAATTGGGAGCCAATTATGACATTGATATTTTTCGATTTCAATCACACAACTTAATCTGAATATTGCCAAAATCAACAATTTGTTGCTGTCATTTCGTTGAAAAATATCAATCCAATTTGGTCCTGACACTGGATTAAAGTAAATTAAAAAAAAGTACCTCCACTTCGGCATCCACCACCGCCTCCGCCAAATCCTCCCTGTCCGTGAATTCCAATTCTCTTTGACGCATAGCAAGCTTCACCACCATGAGCCCCTTCAAGCAATGCTTCTCCATTGTATGGATCCTCCGGTACGTTATCACTGGACCCACACCATCCTCCACCTTCGGAAAACCACAATGAAAAAAATGGAGATGAAAAAAATACGAACGTTTTTCTACTCATGAAAACAAATTTTAATTCATAAACTCTGAGATAGAGGCCATACTTAATTACGGAAAATTGATAGATAAATTTTTGTTGTTACCTGCACCGCCAGTATTATTAAATTCACCATTTCGTTGTCCGTTCCCTTCGCGTCGATTAGGATCGTATACACGTCCATGTTGTTGATTATCTTCGACGACATGGCCAATGCCCAAACCACCACCGCCACCCGCAACCATCAATGGAACCTCAACTCCGGCCGAATTCAGTAGAAAAATAAATGTTGCTCCACCGCCACCGCCACCAGTTCGATCATCTTCAATCACAATATCTTTAATTTGTTTGGTTTTGGAATTTGAATTCGTTGATCGGCCATTTGTACTCTTTTTATTCGATTCACAATCATTATCATCATCATTTTCTCTACGACCACGCATAAACGATTTCATGCATGCACTTTCGCCCTTTTGACCAACCAAAATATAAATCTTTTCATCTTTATGCAGTTCAAAGACTGAAATAGCCAATGCACCGCGCGATGAACCAATACCACGTGAGCCCAATCCACCGCCGGCACCTTTTGCAATTATACTGTCAAGTAAAATATTTTACAATTAAATATCAATTTATTGTTAAAGAACAATTGATTGCACAAAGCTTACGTATAATAATTTTCTGACGGTACACTCCATACTTGAACACCTTTGAATTTTTGATCTTCAATTACTTGAATTCCACTACCCGCCTCTGTATTATTGTATGCTTCACTACAATTGACTTGTGTTGGACCTTCTCGGCCACGAGTATTACATGTAGACAGCTCGATAACTGATGATAAACGGCAGCGAAAAAAGAACAAAAAAATTCATATAAATAACAAAATTAATCGATATTTTCTTTTAAGATAGCATCATCTAGAGAATGTGCACGTACTCGATTGATTTACAAAGTCAACGTGCGGTGTTTTGTCCTGTAAAATACGTTGGTCGTAATAGTTGTAGCCTTGTAAATGTTCGGCTGGTATATTCAAGCCAAAACATTCGGGACTCAAGGAGAAATCATCAATCGCAACATCGGAGAATATTCGCATGCCCATTCGGGCCTCAAATTGCAAGTAATATCTAAATTTTATTGGGGAGCATAGAATTTGAATTAGAAATTGAACGGATAATTGTACAAGAGAAAGAATTTATGAATGAGAATGTACCTCGATGTAATATTGGGCATGATTATAGAAAAGCGCTTCCAATCGCTACCAATTTCACGTGAACTCCACCAAAGTGTAGATGTAATATTTTCCTTGTCCTTAATTTCAACGACCGAAAAATTTAAGCTGCCTGTATTTTTCCCGAATTGATGGATATAGAATCGAGCCTACATTAAGATTTAATTGAAGCAAAAGTTATGAAAATTTAATTATTTTTGATGAAAATAGTCATTGTGCGTCAGATTTTGTGGTCGATAGAGAGAGAGAAAGAGAGAAAAAAAAGATGGTGTGGGTTTGTGTACATACCATACATGTTTGTTGATAGATCGAACTGGTGTTTAGATGTGCATACGGTGGTGGATTGAAAACGATGCTATTAATAACAGCATTGCTGGCAAAGCCAGATATTTTTCTTCCCGCATGTTGATTCATATTGACGAATAGATAATGTCCTGAGCTATTATAATTTTCAAAGGTATGATCAATGTCTGGGCCGGTTTTTTCAGTTGGCGTTGGTCCACTGTGTCGTTGCCACACCATAATCGCTTTTCCTACGTAGATACACCAAACGGCATACGATAATTTGGCAAACAAAACAACATCATTAGATATTACATACATACCACGCTCAACTTGTGTTACAAGCGCACAAGCATTAATCAAATGTAATTAGGTTACGTATGAAATTCAAATTCTATTATACACGTACCTGAATTTTGCCATCCACACCATCCGCTACTTTCAAAATCGCACATTCCACCGAATGGAATTTTCTCTGTGAAGAACCGAAAACAACCAATTACAAATTGAGTTTATTTATAATGAGAACGATATGCGGCGAAAATAGGAAGAGAAGGCATGTTATGATATTATTCAATTCAGTTTGTGGCTGAAGTCATTGATTCTAATTATTGCGATGACTTTGTGAAATATTTAATGGAAAGTACACCGAATTTACGGTGAAACATATACGTACGTATGCAAAAAAAAACATAAATGAAATCATTACAATTTTAAAGGAAAAATCTTTTTTTTTTTCACTTACCGCAGTTAACCATTTCATCTTCCTTATTATCGCAATCGATGTTGATGTCACATTGTTGCCGTGAACTGATACACATTTCCACTTTGTTTGCCGTACACTTGACATCCGGTGCATGGCATTTTCCATTGAGTGCTTTAATTTGATTATTTGGCTCGAAACAGCCTCTCAAACGAAGATTATCGATGCTGTAAAGATGTAATAACATTTAGATAATCGATTTGAGAAATGACTTGGATGGATGGTACAATTTTACAAACTAAGATTGCTATAGCCGGCCTAGACAGCGACACTGAGGGGAAGAGTCGTAACGGATTGACAGTAAAGTGTTCTAAATGGTTTCAATGGCATACTGTCACCATTTCCACGGATAATAAGTTTATCCGTATATCCGTTGCAGTGTAATATACCGCATATGGATAGATTTCGTACTACATTTTTACGATGTTATTTTTATGAAAACGAGCTTCCATTCCATGGCCAAGGTTTATGTATATACCCCATATGTAATATGTATGAGGTTGCCATTTGAGTTGTATGGCACATTTGAATCGAAATGGTGGCCGTATTCATAAAATCTTAAGTCCTTTTAATATGTATGTCTGAATTCGTATGTGTTGAGTTCTATCGATAGATTTTGTATCTTTGTTTAATCGAATTTACGTAAAATTGTGATACGTGTAACCAAAAGTTTGGTTTATAGTGTTTGCATTTGGATACGGTACACATTCATAAGTCATGAGTATGAAAGAGACTTAAACGAAAATCTTCTTTAAGCAATGCTTTTAATGACATTAGTGAAGTCTACAATGCGCATCGATTCAATATCCACGATTTGTAGTTTTATGTCGTTCAAGTTTTTTTTTTAAATGCAGCATCTGTGACAAATGCCTGACACAAAACATTATGCCCAACGATTTAGTTTTAGCAAATCCAGAAATTTCAACAGGAAAAAGCAAAAAGATGAAATTCAAACAAGTATTACCTAACATGACCTCGTTGTTGTGGTCGTAAACCATTTGGCACAACCTCGAATAATATTCGAAAATCCTGCGACACCCGACCAATTGGAAATGTATCCTCTTGCCATTTTCGATCATCGTTACCAATCTGTTCATTTGGCACCCACGACGATGCCGTTGTTGTATCATGCGAATTAATCGGTTCGATGACAATGCGTAATTTACCATTTTTATTACCACTTTGATGAGTGAACATTTCGAGGCGGCATGACTCTTTAGTCATACCGAACATCGGTGATTTGAGCGTTCGTATTGTGGTCGATGGTGTTATGCGTAAATGAAGAAAATGACCTGTAACAAAAATCAACGAATATGATTCGTTTAAAATTCACTTTATTTGCTATAATTTCGATTATGGATAGTTTAATTTTCAAGAAATTTCTTCAAATTGGTGTGTAATGAAAATGAATTTAATTCAAAATAATTTCAAATAATTAAAATAAAAGTGCGAAATACAACATTTACCATTGACATCACCTGTATTATCAGCACTTGGTCCGGGCGGCAAACCGGTTTTCGTTAAATTACTGCCAGTTACCAATTGAAATGTTTCATTCTGTGTTATATCCCATTTCCAACGGCATTCCGTTTCGAAATTACATCGAATTCCTGCTGCCTCTTCAGCTTGTGTATTTATGTTTTGTGAATCTTCTCTCATACGTTGGGCAGCCTAAATGTGAGCACAAAAACAAATGCAATGAAAAATTTTATTCAACAATTTAAATGGTAAATATTTAAACTAATGTACAGATGATTTGTATGACAATGGTTGCAATTATCAAGGTAAAAATATATACGGTTTGCAATAACATATGACTAGAATGGCAGCTTATAAGAGCTTGCTTAACTCAAGAGAGACGTTGTTAGACACAAAACAACAAATATACGAAATTTATATGTTTGGCCAAATAAAACACACAACACCAACATGAATGTTGACAATGATAAACAGAAACGACTCCTTATGTGCTGAAAATTATGGAAGTAAGTTGTACATTCCACAACCATTCGACCCATTTGCTGTCTGATTTGTGTTGTTTCTGCTTCATAATTTATTCAACACTGCACACAACTTCATCCAGAACAATATATATAAAAAAAATCCACGTCATGTGAGTGAATGTATGTGTACACAGAAGTCCACTTAAAAATACGTTGAGACTAACGCAGAGCATCTTGGAGACACTTTAATAATGTCACTGAAATTATAACACATACCCTCGTTTTCTCTAAAGCTTCGATGCAATTTTCGAATTTTATTTCGAATTCCGTTGATTTTCATTGTGAAAATTCTGTTGAAATAATGACGATGAATGGGATTTGATTAAAGCAAAGTATTTTCCGCATCAAGATGAGGTTTGCTTAATTCAATGAGAGATTGAACATACATACCATACACACACACTCACACACGACAAGCACATAGATACAACGAAGAGGTGAATTTGTCACAAAGTAATTTAATGAAATTGCATTTCATTTCGTCGAGGTATTAAATTATATCACGACTCGAGAATCTTGGTGTCCTTCCTCTTTTCATTATTCTTGGTTTTTTTCTTTTTTGCATATTCAATGTTATGTACCACTGTTATATATTTCGATATATTGAATTCGTATAATATCCTGAAAACAATGGCCGTATTTTTGTATTTACACGTGATCCTAATCTCAAGATGAAAACGAGGAACTTCCACAGTATTAATATGGTTGGCAGAGAAAGAAAATGTGATACATTTTGAAATTGACAGCATAAATATTTCTCTTTCATTATGAATAATGATGAAAAAAATGAAGCCTGTATCAGTGAGTGTCGTTTGCAGAAATGCGATAAAAAATTTACAGACGAAGAGATTTTCACAATTTGTATTTGGGTCATGTATACGTTTTACTGATGCAGAAAGATTGGAACTTTGTGATTTTTTCTGTTTTTAGTTGACACAAGGCAGCGCCACAATTGATGAGAAAAAATGTAGCTTTCGTCGAAAAAATTGGAATATGAGCGAATGGCGGCGGAAAAAAGAACATTCGGTCGCCACCACGGTGTCTCATATAAGTGGGCCACTACTGAGGGTATAAACGTCGTTTTTCTTTTTTGTTGGTATAGTTTTCAAAAATCTACTCCGATAGAAATTCGTAAACATTTATTTCCTAAATTTCTATCGTAGCAGATTTTTAAAAATTATACCAAAAGAAGAAAAAATGGAAATTTATACCCTTAGTAGTGGCCCACTTATATGAGACACCCTGTATAGTCTCTAGACAGATAGTGACTATAGTTTCAAATGTTTTGAAATAATGAAAATTCATTTTGTGCGAATATTTTCATAAAAATAAATTTTGTATCAATTAAATAATATCATTTAAAGAATAAAACTTGGCTTGATTTTCGAAATTTGATAAGATGTTGTTTGTCCCGTTTTTTTACGATGTACATTTAAAAACATAAGATTGAAAAAGAAAAATGGATTGAGCAGAGTGCTTGTCCAATCATATAAATCTTTGCAGCAAAAATCTATTTTCAATTATGTTGTTTGATTGTAAATAGTTTATCCAAGATAGTGATCGGAAAAAATGCATGCTACCAATTTGAAGCCAAAGTCATAAACCATGTATTTGACATCCATAATTTTCAAAAGTCCCGAAAAAAGCGAATTGAATTTTTATCAAGGGAAAAATCATTCTTTTCCATACACTTTTTTAAATGGATACATTCATAAGAATTTCTTCAGAAACAGAACAATACTATGTTAGCGTTCCGAAAAATCTTATCTTTTATATAAAAAAATGCATAAAATTACGTAAATTGCTTTTTATTTGTTGTGTTTTCTTCAAAATTGAACTACATTTCCACACGAATACTTAAGATACACGGTCGTTTAAGGATTGAACTCATATTTCATTCGAATGACCTTCAGATAAAATCACGTTCAACGTATTTACTCCCATTGTAATGCACCACGAAAAATGCAAGCAACAAAAAAAAAATTTACTCGTATGAACTATATAGTTTGAGTTTAGTCCTTTTATATGCGTTTTCTACTCATGTATGTCGCATAATAAAACGACTTAACCTAATAATAAATTTAAATATGAACGCATAACAGATTCTTCATTTAAAGTTTTATGGTTAATTCTTGTTGACTGACAGTTATTGTGATCGTTGATATCTTAACAATTTTCATAAAAGCTGCATGTTCATTTTAATGCCATTTAGTTTGGGATATATGAATGTGTGGTTTCGTGATGAAGACAAAATATAACCGGCATCATTTGGAACGTCAACGAGAGAGACGAAGACAGATTGAGTTAGAATAATGAATATATCCCACGCAAAAGTACATCATTAATTTGTTGTTTTATTAAAATCGCTTGGAATGGTTGAAAAAAAAATATTATTTTGCAAATAAACGGTGAAACGGAAAGGGAGCAAACGTTGACGTTTCTATCATTTTTTCATTCTCTCTTCTCTATTCGTCTACATATTGCTAACATTAATTTTAAAAAGTTTACATTTGCAGTTGAATTTGGCAAAAATTTGCTCAAAATATCAAAGTGGATTAAAGGAAACACGAACATTTCGAGTATTTTCAACGCAACTAACCTTCGTGAGGCACTCTCTATTATTTTTCACATGTTTATTTGTGCACAACCCACAATCAATACCAAAACCGGAAATTATTTCGTCGAATACATGAATAAATGTCTATAGAGAATTAGACATGTACGGTACAGGTAATTCGTCACACATTCATTCGCCATAAATGTATGTTGTATTCGTTGCAAAGCTATCTCGTGTGGCCAATAAAAAAATGCTAATATCAAGTCAAAGCAATTGAAGAAGGTCACGCTACTTAGCTTGTTGTTCGTTTATCTCTAATGTTTGGGTTACCTCAAGTAGCTTGAGCGAATAAATCCCAATCAATATGAAAAACACTTATAGATTATCAGCTTTATTCGACGAACAAAAAAGGCAAATTGATTTCATCTTGTGAAAGCTCTGTACCAATTTGTATTGAGAGTATTTAACTTTCTATGAATCTTATCAACTATTTATTTGCGTATGTTAAAGTGAAATGTGGTTAAAAAATCGCTCTTCTTTTTCTTGTTGTTGTTATTTGTATAATTTCTCTTAGATTTATTTCATTTATGAATAATGAAACCCACTCAATTTGTGATAATTATTGAATTAATTGAATTGAAAAGCAACGGAACACTTACTTTTGCCACTTGCGAAATTGGTTTGTTTGTGTTTAATTACATTTTCATCCAATATAAAATTCAATTATTCATCTCCCGAATATTTTCAGGCAAACGTTAACATTATTTCGTACAGAAACTAGATGGCGCCTGTAAATATCAATGCATGTGTTGGGGTTGCTCTCTTTTTCATTCACATTAAATACCTTTAGTTTCTTTAGGGATTTCATCAATCGAAAGTGACGCAATCCGTTCGTGAGATATTTCATTTGAATGCATTCGGTTCGTTTGACCTTTTTTCATTTACATTTATTTCCCGAGAGTTGAAAACGCTACTGCTATACAATAGAGACTCGGGAAACTTAATCCTTAGAAAAGTTAAGCAAATTTTGGCTACCATGTAATGTATTGAATATTAAATTTTGACTCAACACTTTGGAACCAGCAACATTTTATGTTTGGTTGTATTTGCTAAGCTTTTTCTTTGAAATGTATTAACAAATATAGATTGTTTTTTGGCCAAATTCGTCATCGCACAATATTGGCAGCATTTCTGAAGTATAATTAAATCAAACTTCGTCAAGAACATTCCGATTATTCGATTAACTTTTCCGAGTTGAAACCAACAAATAGTTGAAAAAAAAAAATACAAAACTAAAATGGAGCGAAAAAGCAAGAGAATGTAAAACTAACGATAAGATAAAATATGACCAAACACTTTCTTTATCTGATTTTTCGTCTTTTATTCGAGTGAAAACCCAAAACAAATCCTGCAAGCAAAACAACATAAAAAAATTGATTAAAAACTGCAAATCCAGCAGTTATAATAAGCAATTTTGCTATTCACCAAAAATAATAAAATCCCAAAACAACACTTCGTTCGACCAAAATCTGAAAGCCAGTTTGCTGGGTCATAGGTGTGTTTTATTTGTGGGTGTATGTTTAAATTTGATTTGCAGAATGGTTAATGAACCTGCTGTATGTACGTTTGAAACACCATCATTTGGCCCATGTTCTTTCATTGTGTTATAAGTGTTTTTCTTGTGTGTGTGTAGCAAGCTTACTTCCATAATCTTTTTATTCAAAACATATCGTTTCAAGCATTCAAAATAACCACTGATATCTCACACAAGAGACACTCTTAAAATATATATGTTCTCTTAGCATTTTTCTTTTCTTTTCAAAGTTTTATTCATATCAACACACTTTCCATTGTACACAAGTGTCTTACAAGCTTTTGTTTTATTAATGAAAAAAAAAAAATTACCAAATTGAGCACGATGTTACCCAGTTGAATTCCCAAAACTTTAAACTTTATGAAAATATTTGCCGAAAGATCAAACATATGAAGTATTTTTGAATCGTGTAGTAAAAGAAAATTCAATTTTTCAGATAATTTTACGATTTTTAGAAGCCGAATGGAGCTTACGTGTCTATCATTCAATAGGTCTATTATCCTATCATAATGTATGGTGAGACTACTGTAGTGTATTTTCGAAACATTTTCTACCACTGAATGTTACCTCTGAAACTGAAAATCAATTACTCTTTAAAATGTGTGATTAAATTCGCATGCACAACATGTGTTTGTTGTGGATAATAATAAGGTGCATAAATGACATGATATGCTTACAAGCATTTCAAAAAATCGAATGCAATTGACGGTTCAAAAGCTCAATGTTTATGAATCCGCTACTCATGCTCCATTGCCGTTAATAATGATGATCAGCGAAATGATAAGCAAGACAATCGCTGTAGTACGACTATAAATCAACACACAAGATTAATATATGACGGTTTCAATTTTATAAAAGCGTGTAGTGTGTATGGCAATGACTAGGAATAACAGTCGCTCTTATTGTTTTAAAATGACGTGAGCTTTTTCGAAAACCCAACACTGATATAGGGAAAGCGAGAAAGCATGAATGAACTATTTATGGAGTCCTGTGGATGTAGTATGGTTTTATTGAACGTACAGAATTTTACTGCAACATAAAAACATACATACATGGCTCACATCATCGGCAGTACAGCATACAAACATGTATATTTACGCACGTTTAAAAGCGTTGTATCGTTTTCCCGAACATACAACGCTAATAATATACACATACACGCACATCATGTATCTACCATAAATATTTGTGATAAATTTTATTGGTGTTAACGGTGAAATGCAGCGAAATAGTTTTATGGGTTGGACGCATTGTTTTCTATCTCTCTTTTATGCGTTTTCACTCACATCAGTTCTGGTGCATTGTTGTTGTGCAAACATTGAAGACGCGCGAAACCAAAGGTCGTTCAAAGGTGATTATTTTATTACACTTTCGTTTTTGTCGGAGCACTTTAGCTAAAGAGCGAAACCATGTGTTACGTTCATAATATACTTTCATCTATACAATATAGTTCTTAGACGAGAGATAAAATGGGACCCTAACATTGCACATATTAAGATTTGTGCATATAAAAAAATGACACTACGAAGATCTTTATACTTGGTTTAAACATTTTTCAATTTTTCAAATTGTTTTGCGGGATTTTAAAACGGTTTAGAATGGATTTTTAGAAAATGAAAACCTTTTTTTAACCTGGAGTCCAATTACAATTACCTAAACCGACCTTCATGAATTTTGAATAGCCAAACGGAAGTTGAAGACCATTGTTTTTTTCCTTGAATTTTCCATTACATGTTTATGCTCAAAAAATATTCTCGGCAAACACATACGACACAGAACAACTGATTTTTTTTTGTGTCCATATACAATTTGTGCAAATCACTTACCTTTTCACTTTCTTTGATTTTCAGTTGGATGATGTGAATTGGATTACTGCTACGATGCAATGAATTTTGATCTGGATCATCATTTTGTCGTTGCTCATATAATTTCTGTTTGTGTCGCAATTCGTTCATGCCGCCTCGACTTCGATTATTTGGTTTCGAAAAACCATATTGATACGGACTTTGATGCTGGTGCTGATGTTGTTGTTGTTGATGTTCTTGATGCTCTCGTGTTCGTATCGATTGTGACCCAGTTTCATTTGCCCATCGCAAATGTTCACCATACACTGGGCCGATTATCACACCGATTACGCCGCAAACGAACCAAATGATTAAATAATATTTTAATCGATGCATATTTTGGTTGCGATATCGATAACAGCGTTAAAACATTCACACTTAGATCAATTAAACGGCATTTTTGCCTAATACATAATCTCATTGTAGCAATTAACTTGCATCATTATCAGATCACGAATAAAATCCATGCGGCTAAATCCTTCCGAATAACGTTGGTCGTATGTATTGTCTCTGTATCGTCGCTTCTCTTGTTTCTCTGAATAAATAAATTTAATCGTAAAGGGGATTCGTGTTTTCTTTCTCTGAATCGATGTGGTCAACTGTTTTCGTTAAGATTTGTTTCTACAAAACTTTTGATCACTGTTAGCACTTTAACGGGCACAATTATTATTTTCTTTCCTTTTCTTTTGTTTCGATATTTTTCACACAATTTCCGGTGAACATTTGCTCGTTTTCATTCTTTTTTCTCGACGTAGGTGTCAAATCACACTTTTTTTTCTCTATTTTTGTCCGTAAATTCGTTCGAGAGTTTCAGTCCTCTTAAGGGACTGCTTTCGTTCGTTTACACGATTCAACACTTAACATTTCTATAGCACAACGGTTTCTTCTTGTCCCGCACACTAAATCTTTTTGTTTTTCGCAATCAATAATTCATAGACTTTTTGCGTACGCGCGTGTGTGTTTGTTTGTATTAAAATATTTCGCACTCATTTGTTTGGGCTATGTTTTTATGAGTAAATGTGTTTATTCTCGTTATGGTATCTCCTCTTTTCTCTCTCTCTGGGTCTTTTATTCTGCTTACCAAATTGATCGAGTGGATTTGTTTTGATTATCAGATTTACATCCAATTTCTTTCGCTATCGTCCGGCTGGCATTCATCTATAAAGAGAGAGAGAGAGAGAAAAATATAACAAAAAAATGGACATAAGATGACGAACGTGCACATGAAAAAATAAATAATTCAAGCAAATATTTCATAAAATTAATTCGCAGTCAAGTTGAAATGAATGGTAAACTTTTCGTTTCGCGCATAATATCGTGTTGAAATGTGCGTACGACGCTCCAGTGACATTGTTCTATTTTATTGTGAAAATGTGGACCAAGTTTTGAAGTATAAATAACATATTTTCTACGTGGGAAATTTATCCAATTAAAGTAATATGACTGCGAAAATATGACACTGTTTAGGACCGAAAATTCGTACACACGCAACGCAAAGAAAATGTAGTGACGTGCAATGGACATCAATCACATTCGTCCTTTTCGTTGATCATCAAAAATAAAGAGCGCCGTCTCTATTTTAATTCAGAAAACTTAAAATTACTTTATTTGTATTATTCATAACATTGCGCCAAAGAGTAAATGATGCATTTTCGCATTCCATACCATTATCAAGCACCAACATTTGAACGGATGGCAGCACATTTGAACATTCATCAAAACCGAATGAACATCAAAAAATTCGGGTGTATTTTCTTAACTTTTTCAGTCAATCAGAATATAGATACTTCTATTGGTTTGAGAAAGAAGGGGGAAAAAGTAAAATTATAGAATGTTGTTTCAATTAAAATTTAATTCTCGCCATCTCTTCATTACATCAATTACTGGCAGGCAAGCATGAGAGAGAACACAGAAAGCAACACACACCAACACACAATCCATAAATTCAACGATAGAAATAGAGTGGGAGTAACGTGATTTATATCCAACGAAAGAGAAAACCGCTTTCATGTGTTTCCATTTAACTCGTCACCGAGAATGAATAAGCTATCGCAAGATCATATGAACATTTTTCAGCTAAAGTTAGATTCGACACCAAATATTAACTAAAATATACCAAAAGAACCAGACATGCCTCACCATATGTCATCTTCAAATGAAACGCATTCGAGAAAGCATTGAATTGCAAACGATTAATCTTTTTTTTCTTTTCATTTGGCTTTTTTTCTACTGTGCGTTGCTTGGAAGTATATTTTGGTTTTAAACTAAGAAATCGTCTAGATAATTTTATTTATCTGAAAAATCAACCGTATTTGCATTTTAGGGTGCTGGAATCTTTGGAGAAATATGAGAGAGAGAGAAAAAGACAAAGACAAATGAACAATTTTGGTTGTTCAAACACTTTCACTGGGAATTCTTTCTTGAGATGCTCTTCAAAGAAGAAGCTACTTTTATTTTGTTTCTACTCTTAGTCATTTAAGTGTTGCAAACGAATTACCAACAATATTGAACTAAACAAACCAAACCACAGGCGAAGACAATGGACGGTTACTTATAAATAAAAAGGTTAGCCACCTGAAGAAGAATTTAAAGCCAAAACAAAAAGTATTCGCTTTCGTCGCCTTTTTCCATCGCCCATTTGAAGTTCGCATTCTCTCAATTACAAAATGATGATAAGTATTTCGTGAAGAACTAATTAATTACACGGAAAATGCGCCACCTCGTCAAGCAAAATTAGTTAATACAAACTCCACACTCTTAAGTTTTTCTTCGTCTTCTGTTTTCAATTAAACTTAAATACATACAAAACACTCAACGAGATGAATTCGAGAAGAGAGAAAGGCAGCAGAGGGTTTCAAATTAAAACAATGTTAACACACTTAAATGAGATAAGGCATAAAATGCTTATCTAGATTTTTCATAAGCATTAAAAATTCAAAGCAAAAAGCATTTCAGAGCGTTTCTGCAGTGTATGGTAGTAATTTATTAATATCTTTCCGCCGGAAACGTTCATGACATTAGGTTATTAGGCCAAGATTAAGGTGGCTCAATATATTTAGTGAATGATTTTATGAACGATTCGTAGAAATAACGGTAATTCATTGAGACTCATTGATTTGACGAAATGTATATCAAATATGCCTGAATAATGTAGCTTAGTGACCCAGGCAATGGAGCTGTAATTGATGAGGATGATATATGTCAGTGTCGTTTGATTTCCGTTTCGTAGATTTATCCATCACATCAATAGAGATGGAATATAATACAAACATTCCTATGCAAATACTATAACATAAAATTCTTTAGATGAAGAATCAGCGGTTTTGATGAACATAAGTGGTTTTTATTACTATTGAATCAGCATGCGTTCTAGGGGAGACATGATTCATATGCTTCATTGTGATTTGGATTTTTTTGAGTTGATTTGAATCGATTTGACAATACAAATTCAAAGCATCAAACTTCAAACATCAAGCACCACTTCTAAACATATTTTTTTTAAACCAAAAATTCAAAATTCAATGTAATTCAAAATGATTTAAAATATTTAAAATTTACTGCAAAGAGATTTATTTTAATGTCCGTAGCAGTGCTAAAGTTTTCCATTTTATACAGTCTCTTATAGGGCATAATTTCGGTTTGGTTCTATTGGAATTGTTGTCTCCCCCCTATGATACGTTTGGATCTTTTGAAGTTAACGTTTGGAATGTTAAGTAGCGACATGTTATTTTGCCGAACATACACAAAACACATATGTTATGTCTGGTTGAGAATATTTTCCTGTGCATTTAAAATGTTTTTTTATGAATTTTGTCGATTTGATTGTAATTTTTTCAGATTTTGCATTTCTATGAGCGCAAATGTTGTTAATTAAACGACTGCAAATGAATGAAAATTTGCTTCATCAATTTCAAGTCAGTTGGCTTCCTCTAATCCTCTTTTGCTCTCATTTTTTCCCCACGCATATAATAAATGAAATGCAGCATTTCGTCGGAGAGATTTAATTCCCCATCGTCTCGAATTTCTTTTCGGTTCAACTGTTATCATTATGACAAATTTGATAGAGCATGAAGCAAATCTGCTACCATTGCTTTCGTTGAAATGTTAATGCGTATGAAACTTAATGAACACCCACCAGCACACTTTCTCTTTCAAGTGCAGTGAAATGCATGGTGCTTATCATTTCCGTTGCCATAGCTATGCTTAATGTAACGGGTGAAACGGATAGCATGCTGTTGTTGGTGTTGTTGTACAGTTTTCCCTTTTCGGATACAGTAACCAGTGCTCCGCGAACGAGATGGTATTTGAACGAAGTTTCATTTCCCGTTTACATTAAAAGTTTTTTTTATCCATTTTCAAAATAAACGTGATAATGACACGTTTCTATGAAATATTTTAATACAGAGTCGTGTACGATTCAATGAACCATTCGCTCTCACATTTCATTTCTTTTACTTCAATGTGATTCCTTGCTTCAATTTTCATTTCTATCGTAATCATCATCTGAAAAAAAATTACGTTTCAACGAATAACAAAATTGACAACATTACTTTAGAATTCCAAATTAAGTTCTTAGTTTTTTTTTATTGCAAATTAAGTTCCTAGGTTTTTTTTTTTAAATGAGCTCACATTCTTTAATATGAAACCAGTTAGTGCCCACATAATATTCAAATATGTAGTATTTTGTAAAGTTTTATGTAATTCGGCTTCACTATCCATGAAAGTTTATTTGGGGATGACATGGAGAAAATGAGGAAGACAAAAACCCAAAAGGATGACCCCAACTGACTTTTTTCCAGCAATAGTTTTTTCCACAGTTTGTCCATTGGAAATGAAAAATCATACTTCAACTTTTATTACATTTTTGGGCGAATTTTGGTTTGAATTTTCATACAAACAATATTCAAACCAGCATAACCTTTTTGCCATAAAACTGAATATTTAACTTAAATGTTTGAATTAATGATTCGGATAGCAATTCTTTTTTGCGCTTAAAACGAGTGGAAGCGTTTAAATCGACTTTTTATGTGATAAAATAATTCGAAGTGATAAGTACAAATGTTATTTGTGAAAATAATCGCGGTAAGAAACCGTTATTATTGTTTGATTGGATCGTCACCACAACTGGATATGGGAAATATGTATGAAATATGTTCCCGCTTAAGATGACAAAAATCGACCTTTTCCGTTCTCGCTACCTTCTTCTTAAAGAAACTTAGGTTTGCCATTTCTCATTTCCCGTCAAAACTTTTTTTTTTTCAATGACCGCATTCAATTGAATTTCCATCACGAGAGCAACAAGTAGCATAAAGAGAGTAATGCAAATAATGGTTTGTATACGTTTGCAACATCGTTCAAAATTCCAATGTGTACTATTTGATTCACACAAATACAAACGAGCGAGAAATGCGCCCGAATAATTGTATATATTATGCTCGATCTCAAACTGTGCAACAACAAAAGGTAATAATCCTCACACGCTAGCATATTTGTTTGAATATCGTGTTATCAGTTGCTTTACGTCTGCGGCTATTTTTGGAAATCGAAACCCGAACAAAACATTCCAATGTTGATATGAATATTCAACTTGCTTAGTCACTCAATCACTCTCTAGATCTCTCTCTCTCTCTCTCTCTCTCTCTCTCTCTCTCTTTCTCTCTCTCTCTGAATGCTCACCATCGAATAAAGTTCAACAAAAACAAACAGAAACCGATATGAATATTGAAAATAGCACTATGTTCGTCACAACGAAGAAAAATCTCATCGATTGCGTGGTAGCTTGGTAAAACTTGGCTCTATGTTCATTAAGAACGAGAAACGGTGGGAAGTTAAATACGTACAACATAAAATTGATGTTCTTTATCGATCAAACGAAAATGAATGAATGTTTTCTTCTTGCTATAAAACTATTGAAGAATTATTCTATTTCGAACATCATGTACGCCAATGCGATAATTTTTTTTAAAAAAAAGTATGTTTCTTATCTTTCACTTTAGTTTTAAGTGATATACAAATATTTCCGGCATCTTTCATTTGCATGATTGATGACTTCCTACAAAATATTAGAACGTATATAATCAAACAGTGGTAAAAGAAAATCAAGTTCATATTTCGAAAATGAATGTTTAAAACTATGGATGGTTCGAAATAATGAGTGATAAAAATATTCCAGATCTGGCGCAAACTCAAATATATCATGTCAAAAACAATATTGGTAGAAACATTTTCCGGAATAAGATGGACGAGCATCGACAAATATTTAATCAAATCAAACCAATATCCGATTCATATGGAATATAATACTATTGGCTTGTGGCTGTTTGTCATCCAAAATACTTTCCACCTCTTCTTCTCTTTCTCTTATCAAATACGTGAAATATACGTTTGTGAGACAATTTAGTGGTTTAAAGTTTCTCAATGTTCAGCTCATATTCGCTTTTCGTTATTTCTCCTTCGTTGGGTGTGCACTGTGGAATGTCTTTTACCACAGTCGATATGCTTTAAATTACATTAGCTCACATAATTGCCGTCAATATTTTCAAAGAAAATTGCATACAATTTATCTTTCACCGACAAACTTTGGTGAAAAAGTTTTCGTTTTCGATGAAAGCCAAGCTATCAAGTATGTTACCACTGGAGAAAAAAAAACGAGAGAAAAGAGTGAATACTTCTGGTCTCTTCAATTGAAATAATTTGGAATCGATGAAATTCGGTCGTGAACATGAATTCCATTTTTGTTTACATGCGTGTGTGTTCACTGGAATTCGTTCAGTTCAAGTATGATAAAAGTTTTAAAATCTTCTTCATTTTCAAAACCAATGAAGTGAGGATTACCTTATTGTTTGCACTCACTGTGCAAGTATGTGTTTTGAGATACAAGATTTGCGTAAAGTGTTTGTCGTCATGCTTTACCAATCAATGGGAAAAATATGCTTTTACAATGTTTACAACACCAATTGTTTCGATGATAAAAGTCTTTAATGAATCATTTTAAACGCATTGCTTTCAATTTTCAGTGCTGCGGTGCGTTGTACGAACGTTAAAACCTCTTGTTACTCAGTTAGAAAACACAGGTGAACGGTTTAAAATTATCCCTCAAAAAAATTGGAAAATTCAACTAGATAGTTGAACATGAAGACCTTTTTTGACCTTCAAAATTTCTTTGAGAAAATTTCGCAATTAAATACGCCCCCGTTGGATTGCCAACTTTAAAAGCTATTTGCTCATTGAATTTACGACCAATAAATTTTATTGATAATGGTTGATTGCTTTTGTATGTACGAGGCTATCATCGTAAACCAGTATATACTTTTGGGTACATCAGAGCTGCTCAATCAAAGCTAATTCTCAATGAAGTGGCTTTCCATTTGAATTGAACGATACAAAATATTTAAAATTGAAAATTTCTTTATCGCCTTTGGAATAAACAAGAAATAGTCAAACAAACGATGGCTCATTTCAACTGAAAATAGTAACTTCAAACATTTCATCAATGAACCGCAGCACATTGAATGAACCATGATTTGCAAGTAATGGGCACACGCAAAATCTGAGCACTATAATGACCACCCCCAGATTCACGTGAAATATAACGAGATTTTTCCGAATTCGTAGTAAAATTTCAATGATTACGACCTTATTCAAAAATAAAAATCACAAATGTGGGCAGAAAAATTATCGCTTTGACCAATAATATCATGGATAATAAAGAATCAAAGTTAAACCTCTCTCACTTGGGTTACGAATACCAAAAGCACCTGGAAATGTCAAAGTTTCTAAATAAAATTGTTTGCATTTACTTTGTCCGGGCGACTGTAATAGTATGACAATAAATGAACAAAATAATTGTAAGCTAGTCAATGAAATGCTCGCCACTTGCTTAAAAGTTCAATCAAATTCATTCAACGTTTTTGCCATTTCACTCATTGCCAATTGGTATTAACATTTCAGTATTCATTCCATTTTGTTGTGACTGAAATATATGAATGAGCTTTGTCCACACGCAAATGCTGCTCAAACTCAAAAGCGCAAAAAATGAAATGATGCGGTAAAAAAAACAGTGTACAGAAAACCATTCAAAATATCAAGAGTGAAATCATAAGTCGAGCAATCTACAAATTAAGAAAAAAGGTTGAGTTTTCCAAATTTGGTTGCCAGTGACATTCTACATGAGAAAAAAGTCCACCTTTTTCTATTAAAAAAAAATAGAAAAAAGGCACGATAAATAATCTCTTTTGACATAAAATAACATTCAATTCTTCGTATTTCTCTGAGGTTTTCCATTTCGCTTGTGTAAATAATTTTAATTCATCACGGATACTTCATGCAATGTATTTGATTTACTCTTTTTTAAGTAATCATGTTTTCTTCGTTTATCTCGATTCATGTTTTTGTCATTTGTTTGATATTATCGCAGGTATTTTATTTGTATATTAAACAGCAGCAAGAAGTGGTCTTGTAATGTACGCGAACAATGATGAATGAGAGCGTACAGGATTTCCATTTCATTTTCAAAATATGAAATTATTTTCATCATTTATTCGGAGGGATGGATTACGAAAATTCCTGCGGCACGGATAATGGTGTGTTTGAAATGCGAAAATTACCAAAATCTTGCACGCCACAAATATATACATACAATTGAACGCTCTAGAATAAAAAAGAGCATATTGTATGCTCGCATGTCGATGATAAAAATATAAATTTGCAAGCAGTTATCAGAACAAAACGAAATTTACATATTTTCTATAAGATAAAGTCAATGTTCTTTATTCCTTTGTTAAAAAAAAATATTGTTTCGCTTTGATATGCAACCGGTTTGAGTCGCGTTTCGACATGCGTTTCAATAAGCTCTTTTTATTCTAGAGCGTTCAATTATAATAATTTTTTTATAAAACGGCTACTTCTTATATAAAATCGTTTCTGGTTCTACAGTGAAAGAACAACAACAACAACTCAACATCGCCAAGCGGATTCCACTTTTATTCTTGGTCAAAAATGATATATATTTGTATACACTCTGAACAAGGCTATTAACGTAAAATAAGTTCGAATGATACCGTTCAACACTCTCTCAACACTGATAAAATCGGCTGTGCACTGACTATTCAAAATTTTTGATTCAGTTCCTCCATACGCTTACAAGAGTCAATTAGGTATTCATTTTTTGTTTTGTTTTGTTTTGTTTTTTTCTTTGTTGCTTTGTATGTTTCTATCAATGTCGTAAAAATGGCTTCCCCGAATATTTGGTGAACAAAAGCTTTATATAATATTCAATGGTGTAAACAACAAACTAAATTCATACAGCACAGTTAATGACAATATTAAAAAAATTAAACCGGTGGAAAATTGCATTTTTTTGTTATTTTTCATTTCATTCCTTTTCTTGGACGCACGGACACTCAAATCTTTGTCTGTTATCTGTAACAGTCAAATCTTGAGCGAGTTTGGGATTATCCACGTAACATGAAACATCGTACATTCTCACCAGCCAGGGGCTTTTAAGTTCAAACGTATACTACTTTTAAGTATGCAAAAAAGTATGAAATATAATGCCGATTATCTAGAATATGCGCAAATAAATGTGTATAGCGGCACATATTTGACGTATATTTCGCATATATGATGAATAAGACGCGTATATTGTGAATATGTGTGTATATTTTGTATCATAAAAGCTCACCGGTTAGCTAGTCCATTTATGATTTTTGTCACATGGATACAATTCTTATATTTTCTGCGAAAAAGCACACTCTAAGTTGTCGATTCAAATACACGTCTTATGCTGGTGATATGACATACGCAATGGCTAATTCGTTTTCGATAATTTTGGTTTCGACTTCTACAGTGGGGGTCAAATATTTTAGTGTGTGCGGAATATCAGTATTTGTGAGAATTAGATTACGGATTCCTCATTCTCTACATCTTTTCAATAAGTATCGAATCAAAAGTCATATTATTTATTTGTAGAGGAAAATCTGAATGAAAATTTATTTAGTTCCTTGCCTTCCTTTTATTCAAAAAAAAAAAATCTTTAAAATGAGTGTACAAAATGGTCTAATTTGTGACGAAATGTCCAAATGGTGCACACTTTTCAAAAAATATTGAAGCGGTTCTCTTTTGTTGGTGGAAAAATTCAGGTCGAATCACGTGTCACATTTGAACCACTTATAGTAATTATAAATTCGAGCGCACAATTTTACCTGCACAACTTCAAAAATTTTCTTGGAAAAATCAATCAACAGTTACAATAAGATTATAATTTTAAGGTTTTATAACTGAATGTATTTAATTGCTCTTCAAGTGAAAAATCTACAATGAGAAGCCCCTGCAAAATATTTAATACGTTTCTGAAAATGTATGATGTAAAATGATGCATGTTTGTAAAAGGGAAAAGTGGAGAAAAAAAGGAAATAAGAGTCTTATAACAATTTGTATTCGAAATAATGAAAAAATCGTCCCGAGTCAATTATTAAGACGATTATAGTCAATTAGCACACAAATTCAAATGCAAATTTTCAATTTTAATACTCCAGTTTCGATAAGAAAACCAAATACAAACGAAAAGGAATCGCAATCAAAATAGTATAATTGGTAGATATTTTTGAGTGAATTTAAGTGGATTTAATTCTTGTATATACATATAAATCATTAAAAACTTGAGCAAACTCGGAGTAACCTCTAAAGTAAGTAACGTCATTTCAGCTGAATGACGGCTTTCAGAAAAACAGCGCCTCGTAAAAATATTGAGAAATCTGTTTGCGCATGATAATAAAAAGGAAATGCGTTCAATTCACATTATAATATTAGATTTGATCTCGTCGTTTGAATTTCCTGGAAAATTCCTTCCGTTCGACAAAACGGAATCATCGTGCTTTGATACGAACTCTTATCCCGGAAATATGTATACAAACTATTATATTAGCATTTGATACAATATTCATAAGTTTAACAGCACTTGATAGAGAATTGTGGCAAAAGTACTATTTTAACCATTTCCAACATATGTATTTTTATGGTATCCGCATGAAAAGGTTCAATCAAAATAAAATATGAATTTAAATGCGAGTAAAAGAGACACTTATTTAAATTTGTAGGCTTTATCGAATAAATTATTAAATAAATGAGTTCCGAAAATAGAATTATGTTGATACATTTGCTTGCTTACTTTATTGTAAGAATGCCTAAAACTAACTATATTAGAATATGCTGACTGATGAATTTGAAATCGTTTCAATGGATCTGAAATTGATTTGTCCATTTAACAAATGAGATTCCTTTCACTTTTACACTTCGCCATTTCAATGGCATTTGTTTTGCAATTTTCTAAATCACTATGAAATGTATACGAAAAACTTCAAGAAATAAAAATTGTTTCTCTTTTATATGTTGACTCTCGGTATATTTATTCGGTGGGATTTTATTGGTCTGGATTATAGTTTATTTGGAAAGTATATTTTGTATGTGGTATTTGATAAATCAGTTTATCTCTCGTCAATGAATTCTGGATGGGATTAATTTTTCACTTGTCCACCAATAATATTATTTCATGTGTTCCGCATATACGCGTGATGATGATGTGATCTCGTCGATATCTTTTAGTTGGAAAATTGGTAATAAATAATCAATATTTTGCATACGTGTCGGCGGTGCATAAAATTGTGGTTGAAGATAATATTTCAGTGTCAATCAATATGCCAATCACAATTTAAACAATATTCTGTCGTATAGAAACTGATTGGTGTGCTATCTTTTTGTTTAATTAAATCAACAATCGCACTCTGAATAGTTGAATTGAAATGCCACTAATTTTCTTGTCGTCCGACAAACGTCAGTCAAATAACGAAACGCATGCATTGACCAAAATGAGTCCAATAATTAGTAACTCGGGTTGATTTTTCAAGTTAAGTTGAGAATCTATCCAAATGAGTGTCTAACACACACAAATGCTATGAAACACGCATATGCACACGCCAGATCTGTGCCAAATTTAGGATGGATAACGACAGACGATTATAATGACGATGCCATTTTTGAAGATGGATTTGCCCAATTGGTCGTACGCAATCACACGCATCGTTTTAATATGACAAAATGTGAACTTTTGTGAGCGATTGACATTGAATGAAAATGGTTTTGGAAATCGAACGTGCGCACCACCATACACAGTCAATCATTCATATCGAATATTTTACATTCAGATAAAATGAATTGAATTCTTGATTTATAATTTAATATCGTGTTTTATGTCATACCAGTGCGGAACAGACGCACAAATATAACTCTTATCGACATCTTCGTTTAGTGGTGTGATTTATCTTGCTTGTCATTCTTTTTGTGTTCGGTCTAAAAATGGATGGAACAAAGAAATTTGCATAACTTTTGTACAGATTCTATGTCATTGTTTTTTTCCTGATTCAAATTACTTTTTGTTTTATTTTTTTTTTCTCGATTGAATTACATAACAAAAAAAGGATTCTGTTCATATTATTACAATGGCTTCCTTAGCTGTATTTCGATCGAATTGGTTTTTTTTTCGTTTCAAATTTTGTCCATGCTTACTTTTCGCGTACGTCATCGATCGAAAACCATTATTATCATGATGTATAATGTATATGTATATATGCACACTGTTGTCTATAAATAGATGCCATTATACAGTTGAATCAAATTGTTATTTTATGTAAACGTTCTCAATATACTGAGGTAATTTCATGCAATGTCGATCTTAATTCCAAAAAATAAGTCGTCTCTCATTTTCTGTCTCTTATCTATAAGTACCATTTTATGCGATGATTAAAGTGAAGCGCCGTTTTATCAACATCAAATATGCCGAAACATGTGTGGTTGTTTAACCAATACACTCAAAAGATTTTTGATTTATTTTCATGTATGCCATCGCTTTTGGAAACGATTTCAATTATACGGATCAAAGGAATAAATCGTATGGAATTGACATGAATTACGACAACAGATTTAAAATACACTGTCTTTATAAAAAACCTGTAGCATGTTCATTTGCATATACTGTCAAAACAATTATTGGAATCCATATCCAGCTGAATGATAAAAACATGCTCAAGCTCAACAATGTATTTTCAATATATTTTCTAAATTTGCACATTTATTTTTAGACACATTTCAAATGTGATTAATTGGTTTTTGTTGTTTTCATGTTTCTTTCGTTTCCATTTCGTTCATCAGCTTGTTAGTGCATTTTGCGCATAGAAGCTCATTTTATTCTGGAAACAAGTCAACAATATCAGATTAAATCCCAAATTAGTCCTTTAATTTGCACATGAATCAATATTGTGGCTCTCTTCCGTTACAAATTCGTGTTATTGATTTCAAATGCTGGTTTTTCTGAATAAAACGATTCACATTTTCGAACGAACAAGCAAAATAATTGATAGAAAAATCCATGAATTTATTAGTCAAATACCGTTGAAGATGGGGGTGAGTTTTTGACCACAGTCACATCGATGAATTTTTATTTTCCGAAATTTTTTCATTCCAGGTTGAAATAAATCAAACTGAATACCCATTAAATTATGTATATAGGTATTTCTTTTGGATTTTATCTCGAAATGTTATTTTAACCATACAAAAAAAAAACGGTCCGTACCAAGAGGCAATGTAATTCATCAACAATTGTATTGTTTATTTATTCAATTTGTCAAATTGAAACGGAATGAAGAACGAAAAAAAAAAACCGAATGTAATACAAAAACGGAAGGTAAAATTTCGAGTGCCATTTTCTTCATAGAAGCTGGGACATGTTTTATGTAAATATAAAATATATAGAAATGTATACTGAGTGTGGTGACCATGTGTGTGTGGGCTGTAACAATGGAAAAAAGTGATGTGTAAGCTTTCAAAAACACCTTTTTGCCTATTAGGATTCGTTTTTTTTTGTAGCGCCAAAGGTAATGTAGCAGATTGAGCATCGACTTCATTCGTCCGGTCGTCAAACGAATAGCGGTTATTATCTGTAGAAGTTTACATTCGATGTGTTTGCATTTGATGAGTATCGTTTGATACGAAATACCCTTTTGGTGACAAACACATATATGTATATTGCAATAGAAATAGAATAGACACAGAGATACAGAATGTGCGATTGGAAGAGACAGAGAGGTAGGGGATGAGAAACAATAAAATCACATCTGTATGAGAGCCGCACACAAATCATAAATTTTAATCTTTATTGCTTGACTGCGACAGAAGACAGAATAGCGTAATGGATAGATAGAAATTCATTTGAAATATAAGAGAGAAAACTAGTGAATGAATGCGGGGAGCAAAAGCTCAACGAGATTAAACTACGAGAGAGGCAAGCCTGAGATTATATAGTCGGACAGTATCCACTGTTTTGCGTAAACAATCCAATTGAGCTTATCATTGATTATAAAAGCGATTATAATTACTCAATTGACAGAGTAGAATTGGAACAAAATGGTATATATCAATGGAAAACCGAAAATGAATATATCGCCAAAGAATCTGAAGCATTTCGGATGATTTTGAGTTTGAGTGAAATGTCGCTAGTCGAGAGCTTACCTCGAACTCCATTATCGCTACGACCGAAATGTATGAATTGTTGTGAATGTGTGAAATTGCGTGTCATCGTTGACGTCGCCACCACAGCTCAACAATCGATTTTCACAACGTTTTTATTGATATAATCGTTTTGTTTTTATTAGCTTTTGTTAGCATTTCTCACAACTCAATCTCATGCAATTTATGCGTGTGCCTACCATCTCGGTTTTTTTTTCTGATTTTTATTGTCACCGCCTCAGATTTGCGTTTCACGGAATCCGATTTGATCCGTCACCAAATCTTTTCAACGCGCACAATGCATTGCAATGCATTTGTAAAGAATTGAATCAATTGCGCAAAAAAAATGTATGTCTTGATTTTTCTTTTATGTACCACCGCTATTCCATGTCATTTAAACATTTTAGATATGAGCCACAGATTAAATAATTCAACAGTTAAATGTGTTATGGTGCGTATTTAAACCACTTAAACGATATTATAACAAAATGGTAAGTCGAGAGTACCTGCTCGTCTCGGAATAATACTGTTGTGTCTGTGTGCATGTGTGTTATCATTCAATCGCCTTCCACTCTCATGAAATATTAAATGTTTCATAATTTTAAAGGCGAGCGATGGTGAAACCTTTCGTTCATATCCCGCGAGTATATTTGACACTTAATTCACTTCAAATTCTGTATGTCTATCATGTGTCGAATTTTAACATTTAATCGAAATTTTCAAGACTCATTTATCTTTACAAAAATGGTATACATTCATTTTTCTTTATCTAAACCACAAATAGGGGGACATATAGAGATCAGCCGATTCGAGGGTGGTACCGAAGAAAGGGCGAAACCAAAAATTTGCAGAAAAAACGAAAGAAATTAGAGTGTATTCAGAAAATCCACCCACGGATTTTCGGTTGAATTTTTATCGGTGGTGGCTGCACTTGATCAGGTTTGTTTGAAACACACATTGACATCACATAAAGAAAACTCAACTTTGTAACATAATTAATTATAAATGTTTGCGTGATAAAAAAAAAATTGCCCGTCAATTTAGCAATGTTTCGGATCGATAATATTTCGAAGTAATTTATACATACGAAAAATGCAAACAAAACAAAAACAAAATCACGAAGCAAAAGTTTCAAGGCTCGGTATCGTTTATTATCGTCCTGTAGAACAAAACATACGAATATGGAGAAGTTGTAACAGAAACAGAGAAAAAGGGAAAAAAAAGTAACAACACATGAAAAACTCGAAACGACATACACACATCATCCCTAATAAAATCATATGGTTTTATATGAGGATTTCCCGCATAGTTGAACTCTCATTTCAACTCGCTGTTGATGTGTATTGGATATGCCCAAACGGCATCTATATGGATGGGATGTGTTATAAAAAATTGATTTCAAAATAAAAAAAAAAACTTTTTGATTGTTTACCTTAGCAATGAACCTCCGAAAAATTCATACACAACTAAACTACATAGAATTTGTGCATACGAAAAACGAAATCTAAACTGTAAAATTCAAACGCAATGATGTTGATGTAAAGTATGAGCGTCGAGAATGTGAGTGTCGTTCAATATATTCCTCTAGGTTTTTCTTTTGTATCCTTCATGTTGCACCGTATGTATTTCGTTCAAAACAAGATTTTGTTGTACTTTCATGTTGATTTTTTTTTTATTTCACGCAAAAAAAACACACACACATACACTAAACTAAAAATGTTTTTCAATGAAGCGCACTGGATCTTCAACTGTCGTAACAGCACCACAATGTTCATACAATTGCACATGTGTTATATGTGTAGTTTTGTTTTTGTTATTTTTTTTTTGCTACTGATGCTGCTGCCTTTTTTCTCTGTACGGCGCGTTGCACAATATGTTTTTTTTTATCTTGTGAATTTTGTCGAGAGTTTGAACTTAGTTTAAATGAAACTGAAACAACCGTTTCAAACACAGAAAACCTCAATCGTCAACAATCTCAATGCGAAAATGAAACATCACTGAATTTGTGAATCTGTTCGAAGGATTTATTTTTGGTTACAGGTTTAAGCGCTACTGTCTAGTTGTATGGTGTCTCTGTCTTTTTTTTTGTGTATTCTGGCTTCACTCACTTTTCAAAAGACACACATCTATTTCGTGTGTACAAAATTATTTATATATAGTGGAATCACAAACGCAAATCGAGAAACACGCGCGACGAATGCTAAGAGACCACTGAAAACATGAACACGGAGAATTTAAGAACGGCTACGCTATTCAGCATCACCAGCAGCAGAAGTAGCTTTTTCTCTTTAAACACATACACACACGCGCAAACAATTCACATATACATATGCGTATATATGCACACATTTTTGGTTGAACGAGCCTTGAATTTATTTAAGCAAATATTCCGAATAAAATCAGGCATAAAGCGATATGGGTGGAGAATTCTTATTGGTTAAATTTTTGAATAGATGAAATGAAAACAAATCGATTTTTCATTTTTGATTTGTTTTAAATTACAAATTGAAAATTGACGATAACAAACCAAAAAAAGAAAAATCTCAAATTCTATTCGGCATTTACAAATACGCAACCATATCATATCTCTTTTTCTCTATAGAAATGAGAAAAAAGCATACAATACCGAGACACATTGAGAGAAGGAATATTCACTGTCATTCATCGATACGGTAAAACGTACACACTCATCGTATCCAACTTATTTGAGAACGTTTATGAAAATGGATGCTCACGTTACCGATTCCTCTCTCAGCCACAGCTACTCTCTTTTTATTTTCTGTCTCCCTCAATCTCTACAACTCCATCACTGGCTTGCTCGCTCAATTGTCGAGCGGGTGTTTCATCTTGTACACACACACACACACACCGTGGAACTTGCTATCAACACACTCACAATAGCATCCCGTGCCATATCGTTCTCGTTGATTCTCTCTTTGTGTGTGTGTGTATATATAAAAGACGAATATATATTTGTATGTGTAGAATGGTGTGCTTGTTTTACTGATGTGAAACGAAACAAACGCTTTTGTTCGCTTCTTTGCTTAACGTTCTTTTTGTTGTCGCATTCAGTGAGCTAACAATGTAAATGGCTCATCGCACATATAGACGTTGAGAAAATTGCCAACGAAAAAAAAAAAAATATATATATTCGGTATCGTAGGCGATTGAGATCTTCTTTTTTCCTTTCATTTTCAATTCGCCTGCCAAACCTGTCTTGAAAAGAAAAATCATACTTGTGCGTTGATGCAGCTGCTTTTGCTGCTGTTTCTCTTCAACATCGTTTGTTATTCATTTGTGATGGTTTCTTTTTTGTTGGTTTGGCATTATCCACGCACATTTTCTATCCAATCGTTTCAATGGGAAACTTTGTGCGATATGGAGAAAATGGAAAAAAAATCGTGTGCCTTTATATATACACATACACGAAGACGCAAAAAAGAACAAAAAAAACTCTTGAAGATCGTAGACGAAAGTGAGATGAATAGGTAGAAAAGCGCGTAGCTAGTTGTGTCTTTTATATTTCTTAACACGTTACTACCGATACATGTGAAGATGTGTGTTTGTAAAAAAAATTCTGTCTATGTGTGCATTTTCCGAGCTTTTTCTATCGAATATATACGTCCATTGGATACCATTTTATACACAATGTCTATGGAATAAATAGGCATACAATATTTCATATCGTTGCATCGTCGTTATCGCACAATTTTTTTTTTTAATTTGAAAATGATGCGACAATGTATGAAAAGGGCGTTGCGTGCGTGCCCTTTTTGATTAAAATACGTATGCTATTCAGAGAAAGGTGGATAGAGAGTGAGAGAGAACAGCGAGAAAGTGAATAAAAATTCAACAATATATAGAAGCAATACATTGACTTGTACACATTTTGATTGTTCGGTGTCATAAAATGTCATGCAGCGCAAATTATATTTACACAAAATTGCAATACACCTAACGAACAAACGATGGCATCGAATAAAATCAGCAGTAGCAGAAGAAGACAGATGGAATGGTTTGGTGTGGCTTGCTTGTATAAATGATGTGATTGAAGTTTGTTGTTGCTTGAACGTGACAAATGAATTGTTTGGCTTTATCGATGAGCAATTAGATAGAAGAATGAACGAACAATAAAAAAAGTAGACAGACATTCACTTTGACTTTGCGAAATGAGCAATGGTTTGAATACCAAGAATATTTCTGCACTTGAACAATTTCAATAACAATGCAACCAAATGTTTGATCTCATCTCAATGGGCAACCACTCAATAATAAAATATAATTTTGTTATCTCCAGCTGTGTGAAGTCTTGAGTAAGTCAAAGAACAAGACAATGGATGATTTCTGATTTCTTCGTTAGCATGCGTTGATTTCTTCAATCGTCTCTCTTGTTTTTTCCCCAAATTTCCCGGGCACATCAAAAACCATAATAAATGTTTGGTCAACTAAATGTTAAGCGCACCGCAATTTATATTGACACTCCCAATAGTGTATTCTCCATGTCTTCTACACGCTTGCCTTTTCTTTTCGTTTTCGTTCGAATTTTTGTTTGGTTTTCTTTTTAAAATTCTTATAGCATTTTCTTATTTATTCCATATTCCATAAGTAATTGCGATGTGCAAATTATACAAGAATTAAAGATTCACTGTGACAACAAAATTGAGACAGACCAAACACTCGAATGCCGAACATTGTGCAAATCTTGGTTACGTGATTAAGTGGTTTGTATTCTCTTTTTTCGCAACACGAACAACGCAGCAAGCCAAAATTAAATTTTCCATGCATTTTTTACACTCTTGTTCGCTCTCTCTCTCTTTTCTTTCTTTTATTCGTGTTTTCATTCTTTCTTTTATTCGATTGTGTTTGGAGTGTCTGCCTTTTCACTCGTTGATATTATTAAATTTCAGTTGTTCATGGCATTAATTGACATTCCGCAAAGCGGTTTTAGTCGATTTAATATCCTCATATATACACAAATCTTTCTCTCCCTCTCTCTCTTTTTCCCACACACAAATACATACAAATACCAATAACAAGATTGGGTAACAAGAAAGAACAAGGAATAATTGAATGGAGCATAGTCGACGTGAAATGGACTTGAAGCTCCATAATAGCAACACGCAAATGATATAGAACTGTTTTTATTGAATATATGATGGAATAATGAAAAACGAAAAATGCGCTTTTCAGCTTCACACACGAAGTGAATGAAACGAACATAAGAGAAACGATATGGTTTATGCATAACATTCATTTAATTGAACATTTGGAAGCGCGTAGAACGAGATGAGACTCCAAAATGGTTGGAAATTTGAGCACTTTTGAGCTCCAACTGGCTGTAACACTACCACCATTCACCATTCACAACTACCATGAGATACTATCGACGAGACGTGTAATGTTTGACAGAGTACGAAATGGGGAGAAAATGTGGAAAATAAGAGCCCGAGAGAGAGAGAGAAAGCGAGAGAGAATGTTATGGAGAGCAAAATGAGAGCAAGAAATTATGGTGGTAGAGCTACTTGAAGACGTACTATTTTCTGAAATGAATCTTTTTGCTGTTGTTTGTGTCTGCGCGAGAGGCATCTTTCCTCGTCGCGTTCTCTTGTTTCTGTTCTTGTGTGCCGTTCGTTTTTTTTTTGCTGTTATTTGTCCGAAGTAAAAAAAAAGGAAATTATACCAGAAACATGATGACTACGTTACACAAACGGCTTATGACTCTACTTTTCGTCAATTCGTTCGTTCTACGACTTGCTCGTTTGTCGAACCTCCCGATTTCAATTTCGCATTTTTTTTTTTCAAGAATTTTCGGTGCAGTCATATGAAATCAAAATCAAGCAAGAAAAAGAAAATAAAATAAGACCAATAATCTGTCAAACAAAAGCCACGCAGAACGACCGAAAAAATTGTACGAGAGTGTATTTGTGCGGCTGAAATATGTACTTGGATATTACTCCAAAACGAAAAGAAATTCGTGTAGGTTTGGTATGCCAAAGCATCATTCAACATTCGCATGGTACATAGTTGTTTGGAATCGTGTCTATCCAACACGAATTGGTCTTCGAGCTCTCATTTCGACTGGAATGTACTAAATGGAATTGCCATTTCTCTCCATGTGTGACCAAAGAACATAATAATGTATTTTTATATTATATTCTGGAATGTTCCAACATTTCGATATTCTGTTGCTATTTTCGCATCGTTTTGCACAACTGACTTCCTTATTCGTATGCACCAGTGTGTCCATAACATATAGAAATAGCACTAAATAGTGTCGATATCTAGACTATATCGGTGCACTATATATGGAAGATATTTCCGCAAGACACCGTAGCTCACGATTGAAGTGAGTGCGGACGGCAAACATGTTGACGCATCTTTCTACTGCCGCACGGCAACTTGTGATTTTTGCCGTCTGCACTCACATCGATCGGGCGATACGATGCCGTGCAGCAATATCTTCCATATATGGACCGATATAGTGTAGATATCGACACTATTTAGTGCTATTTCTATGTATTATGGACACACTGGTATGCACGCAGACGAAAAATGTGTATGTTTTTGCCACTCTCGCCATCCGATCGACAATCACACTCAATACATTCGAAATGCCAGTATAACTTTTGAAAATAATTTTTCTCCAGTTAAATTTACCGAGAATGTGTGTTGTTGATGCTGTTGGTGGTTCTCTCTCTCACACCTTGTTTACACAATGTTTTTCACATTTTACGCACATTTTCCAGCATGAGTACATACATTTATTTTATTGGTTTACTTGTTTGACGAATGACACAGTCACTTGAACGTTTTCAATTTCGTCACAATTCTTTTTCCATCATTGCGACATAAATAATTCAATTTCAGTTTCAATTCAAACGAATATATAACGATATGAGAGATATCCTCCTCTATTTTTTTTAGCTTCAAGAAAAGATTAAAATTCTTTTCGCACTTAACCAAATAAGACGATGTGAAATTGTGGTAGGAACTTTGAGTAACATTTGTGGAAGAAGATGATTTTCCCTGAATCTAAAAAAATCTAAATATTATAATTGGACATAATTAATTAACCATTGGCAATGAATTCATTAAAAGAACAACCACAAGGGTGTGGGTCGACAGTGAAAAACAAAGAGAAAATTTTGTTGTCAAATTTATGGATGCGAGACACGACTATATAGATTATAGTTATAGCCAATATATTTTGCTAATTTTTGAAAGGAACAGTTTGTAGAGTGGGCGTAGTGAAAATACATGTTAAAAACTTTTCCCTCTTATTGATTTTTAACCGAAGAAAAAAGTTCAAGTAAGAAGAAGAAAAAAAGATATAAACAGCCACTCCAACACGCACATTCACAAACATCAAATTGAATGCCTTGGAAAAATGCAAAGAAATATACGTACAACGTACGTAAACAAAAAAGTAACGAACATTCAACGGCATTTTCATGCTCAAAATATACCAACATAAATTCTATCGAGATGAAGAAGGGAAAAGAGAGCAAAAAAGATATAACATTTCATGAAAGATGACCTTTTCTAAGAGACTTAAATAAACTTCCGTCTATATTTAGACGCTAATCGAGCCGCTGAATTGTTAATTTAACGGTTTATAAAAGTGAGCTTGTTAATTCTCTGGATCAATTATACCGCTTATTTAACGAATGCGAGGCCATCGTTTCTTTTTCTCCGTCTCCCGATAATACATATATTTTAATCACTTCCATCATAGATAAATTACGTTGAAAAACATTAAGAATAGCAACACAGTTTGTCGTCACAAGAGTAAAACTCTTGTTAGCCCAAAAATTTGTTCGAACGGTTGCGGCTAACAGCTATTAAGCTTTTCTTGTTCTCTTTGCGCTGAAACAGTGCACTCTTTCATAAATTGGATAACCTTTGTCTTCTATTACAATCAATCGGTATATTCAATCAATTTAAATCATAAGCATATTTGCTATCAAGAGATTGACATCAAACCATCAAAAAAGTGCTTCATTATGACAAGAAAAAGTTTTCCATTTTATTTATTAAGTTTACATTGTTTTTTTTCTCGCTGTTATGCGATAATCGTATTTTTTGTTGTTGTTTTCACTTGGAAAGTTATGACAGATTTGACACTAAACCAGTCAAAGTTGACATTGTTTTTAACTCATAAAATAAAATGAGACTTATATATAGATAAACATTCATGTATACCAATTTTTTTTTTCAACATACTTACATCCAGACTAACATTTTGCGATAATTCTGTTTCAAATTAAAAGTTCTTTTTACAACAACACTCGTTTGAAGCCTGAAAAAGTTTTTTCACCAAATATGAAATGCAATTTGAATTAAAAACAACCCCAAACGCTTTTAATTAGCTATATTATGAATTTTAATAAACCAATGTAAACAATTAGCGAAAAAAGAATGTGTGGCGTTTTAATGTTTTAATTTAGTAAACAGTCCAAAAATGTGATCTTTTTTCACTCTTACGCTGTGTGTATTTCATCAAAATTCCAAAAGATTCATGAAAACGAAAAGTTCTTAAATGGGAAGAATTTTTTTTTGTTTTTAAAAGTTTTTCTTCAAAAGAAAATTAGCCAGAATATATTTTGGGCCAAAACGCTTGAAGCCAAATGCATAACATTAAACACGATTTGTTTCCTTCTTTCTTTCTCGTTCTTTCTCGGCATTTTTTTATGTTTGAAGAATTATTACAACATGTTTATGTTTTTTTTCTCAAATGAATTGTATTTTTCATATTCATAAATACGTAATAAAAGTAAAAGAACATTTTACCATCTATACAGATACATAGATGGCATTGTCATTTAGAATTAAAAAAAATCAACTTAAACATTGACATTATAAATTTGTTCAGATGAAAAAATCAACTTGAAAATTGGTTCCTATTTGCATTGATTTTTACCATAATTGTACTTAAAGTCAAAATCGAATGTGTCTATTGTGTGTGTTATAAAAGTGATGAATTATTTGAAAGAAAAAAAAACACTCAACAATAAATATACAAAAAATCCAATTTTAAAATGCCAGTAAAACTTTTTCTACGCTGTTTTACAACATTTTTCCATTTTCGATACAAAAAAATGATCATTCCAAACTCAAAATGAAATTATTTTTCAGAAAATCGATAAATCATTTTGCGCAACTTCAATTATTTTCACCGTAAATTTTCATCAAAATATCGAATTAATATCCTTCAAACAAAGTGATATACCTTTGTTTATAAATCAGGATATTTTTTTACTATATTTTGTGAAGTAAATTTTTGATTTTTGAATGAGCCTTAACGTTTCACATTTTTTTTAGTCAGCAATTATATTCATTTCGTTTTGATAGCAAAGTTACGCATTCAATTTGTGAAATGCAAAAATTATAGTTTTTTTTAATTAAAAAATAAAATGCTTTTTTCAGTGGCAGAAGGTGAAACTGAAAGTTAAAGTTTTCAATGTGATTATCAATGTGGAAGGAAATCATTGGTTCATATTTTAATTAAAACAAAAGTTGAATATGTTAAATATTGTTTCAAATAATAATGCTGTTATCTACAGAGCCCATGTGATATGCCGTTGTAAGTCATGCGGATACGTTCATATCATGGGTATGATGCATTTGATGAATTTCGTATTCAAGCCAGTAAACATAAAATACGTTGATCCATTTTGGAATTATTATTTTTTCGTTGTTTTCAATTAGTGTGTTTGTCAATTATATCATTTCCATTTAAAATGAAAGTTATGAACATTGTTTGTGACTTGATTTCATGAAAACATAAGCATGTAACAGTTGACATTTGAAGAAAAACACACATAGTGCCGACGAAATAAGTGAGAAGGGGAAATGTTAACTTCCTTTTTTGTCTAGGGGAGAGAAACCAATGCTAATTTTCTAGTTTATTGCTTGAAAAATCTAGTAATGCTAATATTCAGTGTTTCATATATCGCTATCAGTATCCGTAAGATAACTGAGAGGGATATATTCAGCCAGATATGATACTGTCTAAATTAGACATTGGAGATGGTAAGCGTGTCTAATGCAATTTTGACACAATTTTGACACTCATATCTGGCTGAATATATCCCTCTCAGTTATCTTACGGATACTGATAGCGATATATGAAACACTGCTAATATTCCTTTATGAAAGTGCTAGTTTTCTAGTTTTTTGTATTGACAGTTCTACCAACTGTACGTTTGACATAATGAGATGTAAATTGAATATTTTTTCATTTGTAATAATATAAATTTTTATTTAATTCCACTTTTTAATACAAAATTGTGCAAAAAATGCTTGTTCCTTTCAATAGTCGAGTTATAAAACTTATTTGGTCATCGAATGACATATTGATGAAACAAAATCAAAATGGCGAATTAACTAATTTTTGCTAATTTTTCTAGTTTTTACATGGACTACAAAAAATTTAGCTAATGGCTTCCGTCCCCTAGGTTTTTGTTGAAAAGATACTAAAAAAGTTCGAAGGATGTTGCGCATTTCTTGTGTTCACTGTTAAGTGATTTTCATATAGCACATGATTTGTGCCGAAACTCGGCCAAAAAAAAATTTCATCAAAATGAAAGCGGATGAAAAAAGGGGGGCAGGGAGCAAACCACGAAGAGACATGATGAAATTAAAAAAAGCAAAGTGGAAATGAATATTGCATTTGAAAGTCTTCCAAAATCTCGACCATAAAAATCACGACACTCAATAGCAAGTAAGTACCAAATGAATATTTTGCACAATGCACATATACACACAAATGTGAGAGAGATATGAATAGAATGAGTTACAATTATTACTAAATGCAACTTACTAAAAATAAATGAGTCGATGTGGATTTTATGCTCTGGTCATTAAAAAAAAAAACAACAACGACGACGAAACGAAGCAACGACAATGACGACGACAAACTCGCAAGCACAACAAACCGAATAAAACGAATACGTAACAAATATAATGCGCGTCGCATTGCCTCAATCACATACAAAATACGAAAAGTCAGTTTATTAATAGAAATGTCTTTGTATGTGCATCTCTTTTCGAAATGTTCAATTTAAGAAGCAAACGACGACTGCGACAATAAACGTCGGACAGAAACGACGGCAACGGGCATACGAAGAAGAGGGCAAATAAAACGTACCACATAAACCATACTCACAACGCTACACCGTATGCTGAGAGAAGAGGATAGAAACGAAATACACATGAATGTTTATACATAGTTGAATTTTGTTCGTCCGTCACGAGTGTGATTGAAGAACATTTGCATTCATTGATAAAAATGTTGGTGTTGTTGTTTCCGTATTCGGTGATTCGATGTAAACATGCTTAACGCGACAGTGAACGACCAAATGCTCAAAATATTGCGAGCAATTTAATGAGAACATATGAGCAAACAGGCATAATTATTTTGTTTGCGCATGCATATGTTGACGCAGATACAAAAAGGTTCAATTGAAATGACAGAAAGAAAGTAAAAATACATTTGTTGATGGTATTTTGCCGCTTACTTTGAATTTCAGCTATTTTGAGATGCTGATTTTAACGATCCTTCGATCCTACATGTGCGAATCGGGTTCGGTTACTGTCAATGCCGTTGTCGTCATATTTTTTTTCTCCTACGTTCAACATGTGCTATTAATCATTCACATTTGTTATGATGACATCAAATAACATTATTTTTTTCCTCACTTATCAATCCCGAGGCAGCCGACACAGTAACGTCATACTTTGTGCACGCTTACACTCTGATAGATTTTCTCCATTTTGAATTCAATCAGCCGAAAAAAAAACAATAACGACGACACCGAAAAAATAAGATAAATTGTTACCGCACTATACCCGTTACACTGCTGTTTTTTTTTTAAATATATTGAATTGATGTCTTTTGTCAAATTTCGGTTACAAACATTATGCAATATAATAATCGATAAATATACGCTACGGAAATTTAGCACAAGAACCGTAGAAAATACAAAAGAAGCAAAGAAAATACAGCACTAAACAGTTTACACTTCTCAAATACAAACTGAATCACTTCAATATATCGTGACTTCCGATTTGTGTATTTTCTTCGTCAGTGATAAATAGAGCCTATCAAATAGTTATTAAGCCAATGAATAAGATTCGAAGAAGTGATGTCTAGAAACGGTACAAAAAGCGAATAGTACTTAATTAGCTGTTAGCTTTTTTGATGCGTTCTTAACGCGGCGTCTCCATCGTGTTGCTTTTGATCGAAAGCTTCATTTATACAATTGAACGTTTTTTTTTTGTGTCTCACATCACAAATAGAGCACGAAAACCGAAACAAAATGCTACACCGAGAGAATGGAATGGGGTTGTGGTTCTGTATTCAATCTTTGCTACTAACTAACACTTTCGATGCCAGTTATTGTCAATGGTTTGCAGTATACATTGCAGTTTATTTACAAGTGACAAAAGGGACAATTTCTTTGAAGGTCGTTGGGCTTCTTTAGACGGGAACGAGAATGTGGATGGTGAGAGAATAAAAGAGATACATACCACGTTGAGATATAAAACGTTCTTATCGAAACTGAAGCCACGAAAAAGAGCGGTGGTGATGTTTTTATCGGTTGTTTCCATGCTTTTTATTTCATTCGCTCACCAGGGCGATTTCTTAGTTTTTCTTACTTTATCTTTTTTCGAGTGTTTGCAAAACGGGAACGCATTGGTGTTTGTGTCTCTCTCTCTCTCTGTGTGTGTGTCCGTACACGCGAGTAAGCCTTGTGTGTGCAATTGTGAATGAACAAGAAAAACGAAAAGTATACATGTATATGCGCTACGTAAGATAGCCAAAATGGCAATTTAGATATGATGATTTCCTTCACACTATGTGGTTAACGATAATGTTCGGCATTGTGCGATTTTCGTGTGTAGCCATAAACAAAGTGTGAACAAGAGCGAGCGAACAAACGAACGCTTGCTCTCCACTTAAATGTTCAATAGCAGAGACAAGAAATCGATGTTTATGATCGGTGTTTACGATAAGAAAACCCATGAAATATGGCCACCAAACACTGGATGGGGACACGCTGCAAAAACAAATAACAATAACACCAACTTACTTTTATGACTTTGTATTTTCACGCGCTGCATGCTAGTGTGTTTGCTCGAAGCCAAAACAAACGACTTAAATATTTGGCTGGCATGAAGTAAGAAAAGGCGTTGCGATTTTAAATGGCCGAACGACACTGCTACGGAGATATTGAATGGAACGAAAAACCCAGCAGAGAATGAGTGAGTTAGTTATTAGTTGTCATTTGTTCAGGCCCACTTGTGTAATAGTAGCGGCAAACGCGACAAATAAAAGCTTCAATGATGTGGAAATGCGTCCGATTTAACATTGTCTTTCCATACAGCTTGCTTTATGCTCGACAATCCAAATATAAGCATCTGTCATCATGGGCATCCGAATTCGATTATGCTATCGCCGATATTTGAACATCAACGCACCAGTAAACCATTTAGTTATCGCTATTTCGATGAATTTAAAAATCAACATACCAACATCAAACGGTACCGCACAGAATCCGAATCGCTTGTATTTAATTGAATGTTGGTGGATTTGTGGTTTTGGCGATAGCCACCTGCATAACTTTGTCGAATGGGAGAAGGGGGAAACAGTTCATTATAATGATTATACACAAATATCGTTTTTTTTTGTTGTTCAAAACAATAACAAAAATCAATTTTATTATTTCACTTTTTGACTTTTTTAGTCACAAAATGTCATATTATGTTTTTACTATTTTTTTTAAATTTAAATTAACATTAATTCGCGTTAATATACAATACGGATAAATTAATATGGATTTTATTCATTCGATTGTTTGTTTATTTTTTTCTCTATTCTCTCTTTTTAAATATCGATTATTTACAAATTAATATTTGGCTTAAAAAAGTTAGCGTTGATGTGCGATATTAGACAAGGAAGAATAATCTACTCATTTTTATATCATACTGATTTTTTTTTCCGCTTTTTTTTTCAAATTAAATGTTCAAGTAAAATAAAAATGAGAACGAAGAAACAAGAAAAGAATGTTCCGTCATCGTAAACAGTAGACATTAACTGAATAAATTGATAGAGTGTTTTGTTAAGAAAGAAAAAAAAAAGAAAGAATATGAATATTTGTTGTTTGTTTCTTCGTTTGTATTTTCGTTTTACGTGTAATATCAAGATGCATATTATGCTATAAAAGATGTATGCGACGTATCGTCATTCAATTGTTCGTAAATAGCTAAATAATTGCTGGAGCATTGCAGAGCCCACAATATCGCATTTCCTGTAGAGATTTTATTAGTATTCACTTATTCACGTACATTTAATCATATTACATTTGTATTATATTTCAATGTTCTTTTGCTTGTTCGTCTTTGTTATTTATTTTTCCTCTCTTCATTTTCTATTTGTTTGCAGTATTTTGTTAAGTTGCTAATAAGTATTTCTCCAATGCTATATGCTTTTCTGCCAAAATGCATTGGCCATCAATTTCAAAGTTTCTTTCATTCAATTCATATACATTCACATAAACATGCACAGACACACTTAACATCAATTCGTATGCGCCAAAAGCTTGACAAATATTAACAATCTAATGATAATTTTCTTTTTTTTTTATTGCGGTGTGTCCGCATCTCTGGGGGGGGAGGAAGGGAAGAAACGCGGACGCAATATGTGTCCACGACACATGCTGAGCAAGAGCAGAGCAAAGAGAGTTATGAGAAATAGAGATAAATCGGGAATGCATAGAGCAAATTGAAATCACAAGTGAATGTCACATAGAAGCAAAAGTAAATCAAATTTATCAATTTTCTTGTGTATTGAATCGGATGTTCACCCCCTGCAATTATTTAATGCAGTGCTTGTATTTTGTCTATAGCGATTATTCGTGTTGCAATTTGTTATTACGTACTTATAGTATACAGCAGGGTTAGTTTAAATTCAATAAATTCATGATGTTATTTCATTTGAAATGTGGGGTTTCGAGTTGAACAACTGGATCACCGCACTCGAACACTTTTCTCTTTCTCTCTCTCTTTTTCTCTATTTCTGTTTCTCTTTCACCTCTCACCATCAATCTTTCATATTATCTTCGTCACTCTCTATGTTTTCGGTTCACACATGATTTGGTATCGGAATTTTTGGTATGAATCCATTTTAATGGAATATCGCAGTGAATAAGTAAATGCCCGTAATATACGATAACACTGTTAATGGGATGAATATGTTGATGTGATTGCCAGCCGATGGAGACATTGAAGATGAATCTGCAAAATTGGAAAATTGTATGTCAAGACCAAGGATCAAACAGAGCCAAAATTCAATTTGAGAAATTGGTCGAGTGAATGAACGCACTAACTCGTGAAACTCGTTCACTTGCTCAAATAAAATGCAAGTAAACCAAAGAGCAACCCAATTTGATACAAAATTTTAAAAAAAAGCACACATACAAATTCATCTGACTTGTTATTTACCTGACGCCGAATTGTTTGTTGATCGTTGATACTCCGTTCCATTGATGTTCAAAAGGCAAACGAAACTCGTTTGATTTGTGTGCACGGTGGCAAATACCGTTGTTGAATAAAGACCGGTGGCATCATCGTAACGTGATTTTGATACAAACTTACCGGTGTCTGGCCTGCAATCAATCCATAATGAATCCATATTGGGGATTTAAAATTGAAGATAAATTGAAGATGAAATTCGAGAACAAAATATTCAAAGAGAAACAACAACAAAAAATACATACAAAATGGTTAGCTTCGGTTCTGGATAAATGTTTTTTGCAATACATTCGATGGACAAGGCGTCTTCATTATCGGTGTGTTCAGCAACATTCAATTTAAAATCCGTTTCGGGTACAATCATTTGCAAATGTTTTGAACGTTTGTCATCATTTTTGTAACTACCAATTTCGCATGTGTATTCACCGGTCATATTCTTCATTGGTTTAATTATAGCGAGGGCACGATGTCGTTGCAATGCATTATCCGACGCCGTATAATTAGTATCGATGAATGGTTTTATATGTGTCTATAACAGAGAGAGAGACATGTATAAATTCTAGAGTTTTTTTTTAAATCATCATCTATTTAATTTATAAAATGAATAGAGCGAAAAAAAACATAAATATTTATGGAAAAAGGGCAGTGAGTGAAAAAAAGAGACATAATCAATATGAATCGAATATCCTTCCAACACAACGGAACGTGCTATTTTGTGACATTTGAACGCAATTCAACTTACTTAAATGCACATATTCTACAACAACTACTAGTTTATTACAGGAACATAAGGATATACGGGCTACGTATATGTTGTTTAAATGCAAGGAAAATGTTAAAATATAAATCGTATGCAATATGCGATTGGAATACTTACGAATGCATGTACTGATTTGTCTGGTATCCATTGATAAATCAACGTTCCATTTAAATACCATTTTAATACGATACCCTCTTCACCCGGCACACTTTCGTATGCACAATCTAAAATCAATGAGTCGGGATTCTCCTCATCTTCGATTACATAGTGGCTCGGAACATTGAAATCCGTTATATTAACGGCATTACAAACTGTAACACGGCAGCAAAAACACCAACAACGAAGCAAGAACATGCAATGAAATAAAAAAAAAGAGAAAAAAAATTCATTATAATGAGAGAGTAAAAAAAATTCAAATACACCATTGAACTTATACATAAGAGCTGATAAATTTCATTTTCAATATTCAATTTATTTTTTCAGCACAAGTTTATACAAAGACAAAAAGGTAAACAGAAAAAAAATCAACGAATGACCAAGGTGTATTTTAAAGTCGGCGTTTTCGTTGCATTTTTATGGTATCGATTCGAAAAAGATTCAAGAAATCCGATCACAAGTCCATAATGGCTCAAGGATATACAAATTGTTTCGTCTTCTTTTATACATTTTTTCTTCTTCTTCTAAATCGCCAGCCATAAATACAGCGTGTTTCAATTTTAACAAGAGTTTCAGTTTTAATTCACCTTGACGAAAAAATCTGTCACATACCGACTTTTGGATTGACGTTAACTAGCACCTTTTAATGTAAATCATAAAAAAAGAACGTCAAAACATCCTGTATTTCAGCTCCTTTACACAGATCAAAAATCCGTAAATATCAAGCCAAAGCGGACAAAGAAATAAAAAAGAATATAAAGAAGAGGGCAAAGCAATATTTTGTTGGCTGTTTGTTTAAAATAATTGGAAATATTCCAAATGTAATAAATCTGGTGTTGGATGTCAAAGGACGTGAGGTATGGATTAGCATGTCAAATACCGTGTAAATTTGACGGAATAATTGCTGCATACACCCTACTGACATCTTCATGCTTTCGGCTTGCTGGTGCATCGATTCAGCGAGCTTTATATTATGCACCTCATACCAAATAAAGCGAATACAAAAAGGCCAAAGGCCAAACGTTCGACCACATTTTATTATTTGGAGTGCAACATTTTTCAATGAAATATAATACGGTGAATTCGAAGCTGGGCTCACATAACAATGGCACAAGAGTGTGAGCGAAAACAAAAAAACAAAACGACAATCAAAGTTAGAAGAAGAAAAAACGAATTGATCTAGTGTAAGAGAGAGAGAGAGAGAGAGAGAGAGAGAGAGAGAGAGAGAGAGAGAGAGAGAGAGAGAATGAAAGACATAAACCAAACCGTTGCGATTTATTAATGAGCTAAGGAAAGCCGAGTGAACGCAATGCACAATGACGAAAAAAAATATGGTTCTTAGTGGTTTGAATTAAGACACAAAGTAAGTTGTAAGATATTTGTATGCATGTTCCGTTGAGCGCATATGATCGCTCCAATTACTTAAACATTTAAGCGTACTAAATTGTTTCCTGTTTAAAAATATGCTTTTTTTGAAATGTGTGTGTGTGTGTGTGCGCAACGGCGACAGCGACACCGTCTTCGGCGATCTATTGGCACATTGTTCGGATCCATTTTGAGCACTCTATTGAACTGCACCATCATACAATTTCGCGGTTATTTTCTACTTCTGTTTCTCTTTCTCTCTCTCTCTTCTTCTCTCTCAAACATAAACACACACACAAGCTACCTAGTTTTTACTCCTTTGCTGGCATTCATCGTGATTGATACAACTTTTGCCACTTTTGCACCCGCTTCATAGTTTATTTCCTTGAGTTCCAGTTTTCTGCTTTTGTCTGTTTATTTATGATTTATTGAAAGCATAAGCATAAATAATAAGCGGTAAAAACTCAACTTCGACTAGAATTACGTTAATTTACTTTATGGTGCTTGCCATCAACGGAACTATCGGCAGTCTATCGCCCGCGTGCGACGTTTATTCTCTCTTTCTCCATTTCGTTCGATCTTTTTCGCTTCTCTTTCTCTCTTGTTCATTTTCATAACTTCATGTGTGCACACACACCACATATACATGTGTTAATATATGGGAAAATACTTTGGCGATACTTTCTTGCAACCCTTTTGGTATACTGCAGAAAATGCACCGACCAATGTAAATCGATGGTGTATATGGTAGCATGAATCTGAACACCGTTGTTGCTGCCGCTGAATCTTTTTTTCGTCAATATTCGCGTTAGACAATTATTACACGGTGTGCATAAGAGGCAAACGGAATGGGATAGCGAGCTTTCGAGAGAGAATGAATTTTGTGGAAGAAGCCAACCAAAAAACACATCGGTAATTTCAATATATGTGCATAGTCATAAAACGTGGAATATATGCACAAAATTATCGAGCAAAATTAGTCAAATAAGCCTTCCGAATCGCGATTAGGTAATAAAATGAGTTTTAGAGCGGTGCAAAAACGAAGAAGAAGAAGAGAAAAAAAAAACCGTAAATGAACAACAACAATAAAGAAAACAAGCCATGCACTGAATACAAATGCGCTTCATTTAGATGAGACACGTCGTTCCGAAAACCCGAAGGAAACAAAAGTGGCTTTGCTTGAGACAATGAACCAACCGCCTTCAGAATGTTACCGTTATAATGAATTTTTAAGAGAGAAAAAACGAACACACACACACACAGCAAAAACGAAAACAAGAAAATATTTATATAAGAGAGGAACGAAGATAACAAAAACCATAAATAATTCTATTTGAGTACGTAATTGAACTTATTTGTTTGTGCTTGCATTCAACCCAAGTGAGGCAATGGTTTCGGCTTCAATGCGTCGATGCATAATCTTTTGTTTTTGCCTTTGAAGAATCTTTTTCATTTTGTGAATGAATGAGAACGCGCTCGTGTATGTATGTGTGTGTGTTGTCTGTTTAAACCCGGCCTGAAATAATCGGTAAACAAAGAATTCAAAATGTGCGTTACCATCGTCCATTTTTGTTGGAAAATTCATTTCTCGAAAATAGCACACAACACTTTTTAACACATTTGATCCATAAAAGGGCAAGAGAGCGATAATGTCTGTGTGTAGAAAAAGGGAAAATTGCAGGCAATGAGATAAAAACAAACATTTCGAATTCGAATCATTCGGATTTCCTTTTGCTATAACCAGCACCAAAATTGTAATGTGCCTGAGGTCGCCATATGCAAAGATATATATCGTTTGTGGTTTTTCGCTTTTGCATTATAAGATAAATACACAAGCACACAAGCAGAGAGAGAAAGCGAGAGAGAGAGAGAGAGAGAGAGAGAGCAAAAGGAAGAATAAAAATTAAAAAGCGAAGAAAATTCAACACATGAATATATATGACGTAGTGCATATCAATTTATTCAAACGTCGCTTTTTTTGCATTCCATAGAAACTGTATCCGTAATTAGATGGCAAACAAATGGGAAAAAAGTAATAATATCGAAATAGAAATAGCGGACTACTCTGGTATTTTGTGTGTGTAAATGTAAATAAAATGGCCGAAGAAAAAAGCGACAATTGTAGCGGTCGTGTATCGATTAAGCGATCTGCATTCACCTCCATAGTCGAAATTATCATTGCTTCGCGTTACAATTTTATTTGGCTTTTTCCACTCCATATCTCGAGCAAAAGACAAGTTTTTATTTGAAACTTTATTTTTGGTCATCTTCATGTGTTTGTGTGTTTGTATTGAATCTCTCTCGTCGCACTATTATCAAATTTTAAATTAGCACAGTCACATACACAAATGCCCTCTTTCATTCTATGTCTCATTTTCTCTCACAATGGCCTGTGTTATGGTTCAAAGAAATTCTATTTGCCAACAAGTACTTATTTGCTATAGTTTTTATTGTTATTGTGCTATATTGTGCTTGAATTTAACCATTTGTTATTTATATTATTTTTTTTTCGTTGCCTTCTGTAAATGTATGCTGCTTTTATATGTCTTTATACTGTCGAGACAAAGGGCGAAATGTGTGCATTCACGAGATGTAGAAAAAGTTGAAAAGAAACGACTTTTGAGTGCGATTTTGTGTGTTCTGCGGCTTTCTTTTCGCTATTTTTTTCTTCTGATTTTCTTTTCAGTTAGCTAGTTTAAATCTTTAAAGTTGCCACTTAATGATGAATCTACAAAAAAGAAGAAAAAAAACAATAACAAAAAGCCACAATCAATTGTTGCTGTTTTGTTTTAATTGCGTCTCTGTACGGCATATTTTGTTTAAGACAATTTCCGTTCATGACTAGCTGAACGTCCTAATATGTTTACGATTTACACATCTTCAGAGTTAATTCGTTCAAAAAGTACTGCATTCTAATTCTATTCATTTTGATCACTGTCATACTAATTGGCGTGTAGAATATTTTTGTTGCTATTTTTTTATCCGCACACACACTCACTTTGTGCGATTCGTTTTTGTTCGAGTGGTTCGTCTTTAACTTTTGCCTTTTGCCGGTTTAATCAAATTCATGCATTTTATTTCATTTGGCAGAGCGCACATTTTTTTTTTTTCATATTTCTGCCGGTATGTGTATGTGCGAGCACGCTTTTTTCTACGTTCCTTATGCTCGTTTTTTTTGGCGTTCTTCGATGCGCCCCGAGTTCCTGTTTGGATTTTCCATATTATAATTTACGTGTTTATTATGATTATTTGGTGCGCTACTATTACTCGATGTTACCTGTGTGTGGCAGTGCGTTTGTACGATAAACGTGTGTGAGTTCGTTTTTTTTTTTTCGTTTGCTTCGAGTTTTACTTTTTTTTCTTCTGTACTGTGTCTTTCATTCTTGCCGTTGTGACATGCTTCGCTTGTGCATATGGAAGATAATGGGTGTATGCCCTATGCAAATGCAATGTGTTCCAACTTCAGTTGTTGTCTTTCTATTAAATCTATTTTTGTAATTCTTCTTCTATTTTTTTTTCTGTTCTCCCTTTACAATTTTTTTATGCTCTTTTCATATTCCGCACAATTCGTTTTTTTTTTTGTTTCATACCTAGAGAATTTCTCTTACTCTCCTCATGTGTGTGTGTGTATCTGTGAATTTTGTGAGCGCGCGCACATATGGATTTTCGCTCAGAATATAAACATTTGTTTGGCTCTCTCTTTTTCCTTTCCACTATTTTTTTACTAATCTTCAATTTTTTTCTCAAACATTTGTGCTTGTTGGATGAAAAATTTAAACACGTATTTTATTTTCAGCGTGTGTCTTTCTCACTTTCTTTCTTTCCCTTTCTTGCACAAAAGACACATTCGACATACAAAATACATGGTTGAAGACATATGGATAAATAGAAATGTTATTATAGCCATAGCAGTGAGCAATAAAACCTTATCCACTGACAGAACATTCGTACGCGCCAAAAAGAAGACACGATGCGCGCACATATAGAAAAACAGAAACGAAAAAATTCAACAAGAACTCGACAGAGGAGCCCAACAGTGAGCAAGTAAGAGAAAGACAAAAAAAAAAGAAGAAACATTATTTGAATCCACCAACAAGCGCAAAGAAAATATGCATGAGGCAAAAGACAAAGAAGTGAAATGATTTTATTATATGCATAAATGCAATCTCTTCACGTTTGTACATCAAATTGTACATAGCTCTTGAAAATTATGGAGAGAAACTACAACGCAACGAATATAATATTCGGCACTCTCTCTCTCTCTCTCTCGACCCATCGCCCCATTTGCTCCAGCAGCGTTTGCAATGAAGTTAGATACATCCATTTACAAAACCATGAGTCTTTGGCGATTGAGCAAATGAATAGAACACAAAAGCAACCAAAATGGTAACAAATTATTTTTGTTAACAATTTTCAAATGAATTATACTCCGATTTTATGTGTAATGGGTATGTGTGCGGTATTGAGCTACTCGGCATCGGGCGATGGGCAACAATATTAACACCACAACTCGAAACATCTAGAACTTCTGTGCCACCATGGATTGTGTATTGTTTCTATGATACACACACACACCCCTAAAAATATATTGAAGGCTTACCCCGTCTCTCTCTCTCTCGCTCTCTCTCTATTTCTTTCACATACACAAAATGCACAAAACTTATTTTCTACACCAGTTGCTTGTACTCGTGTCCAATTCCAATTCGGAAAAATATACTGAGAAGTGGAAGAGTAAGCTTCAATAACCGCATTCATATATCGTTACCATATTTGAGCCAAAACGACGGAATACTTTGGTATGAAAAATTTGAAAATGCATGCCAAAGAAATCAAGAGAGTGTGTTGTGGAAGCAATCGTAATCGTATTGCATTCAACAATACGGTAACTTCGATTGCATTTGCGTTGTCGATATTCTGTGGAACGCATTCGATGATATGGAAACGATATATAAATGCGAATGGCGAATGGTTATCAAAGAGATGCAACTTTACTAGAGAAAATAAATTTACCATAATTTCTATTGCATTCTCTTATTGCCGAATTGGCATCAAAAGAAATTCCTTCAATGTATTGTCTTTCTGACTGTCTGTTGCAAAAACAGGCCGCCTTTATTTTCATCTTCTCTCTCTATCTCTCTCGTTGTCTCTCTGTACTTTCAAGACCAAAAATATTTGCCTTTTGTCCAGCGCACCCGTTCCTTAAGCCTTCGAATTCAATAAAATTGTGCAAAAGATATATGCTCCATGCAGTACAGATGGTGGGAAGAAATGATTATGAGAAAGGCTGCATTTTGCATGGGCACATTTTTATTCATGACGACATGAATTCACTCCGACCCTACAAACTTTTAACAATGTGTCTTCTATTAGTCTATAAAGGGTTTATGGCAAAATAGCCATTGGTCATAATAACAAAAGCGTGTGCATAAAAAAACACACACATTTTCTTCGGTCACACATCAATGTAAAACGTGAACACACATTTTCCAGAGAATATTCATAGTCGCTTACGGTTTTCTTCTTTCTATTTTGCCCACATCCACTTTTCCCATTTCATTCTTGATACAAAGATATTGCCAATTGAATCTGCATGTTAAATTGATGATGAGGAGAGTTTAGCTTGGCGAAAATGTGAAAAGCATCTCTTGAGCTTTCTTGCTCTTTTTTACATTTACTTGTTTACTTCGACAACCGTCCGTATTCTGGTATTTGCGCCAACATAAATACATGCATGCACACAGAGTGTGTGTGAGAGAGGGAGACAAACACAGACACATTAAATGCGATACACGCTTTTAGACTGAAGCATGCATGCTTCGTTGAATTTGCTTTTAACTTTTCAAACATATACATTGCAAATTTGCAAAAGTGGCAACAGATCTCTTTGGCTTCTTTTCGGATTTTGAGATGCATTGCCCGAGAACATATTAATATAGATCAATTGTCACATTCGCATAATATTCATCGAATTTTTGGCTCTATAGTCGGATATGCAAATGTGAAATTGTGCAGTTGTGCAATGTTAAATGATTGGCGAATATGCTTTCAAATCAATGTTTATTATTATCTTCCTTGTTTGGCACTTGTTCATTAGATACTGACAGTTTTAGTAGTAGTAGCAGTAGTAGTAGCAGTAGTTGTTGTTGTTATTGTTGTTGCTGCTGCTGCTGCTGCTGCTGCTGCTATTGTACTTCTTCTTCTTCACCATCACCGACCATTCCTTGTAGTTCATTCTCTATTGTGGATATTGTGTTGCTCGGTACTAGTGCGGTATTGCATTGCGTGTGCCAATTGTGATTTTGGCCAAAGACAAACTCTAGTGTAAATTATTGCAATGCTTGTCATTATTCATTTGTCACATGTATATTATTGAACGGCTCTAAAATAGCAATAGAGCAATGTCAACGTTGATGCATTTCTAAACGGAGGAGCGAAGCATGACATTCGGGCACGATTCAAGCACAAACTTGAAAGTTTTCTCATTTGCAGTGCGATCATGTTTTCCATGCATCACATTTTCATTTGTTTGGACCGTTGAAAGAGTGAGAAGTGTGTGTGACTGTGTGATTGTAGGGAGATAGAGAGAGAGAGAGAGAGAGAGAGAGAGAAAGAATGATAGAGACGTATGAAGGCAATAGTCGGTATTTCAACGCTTCAATATATCGTGTATAGCTTTTCAGCAATTGCAATGGTTTTTTTTTCTTCGTAAGAGACGAGTGACTGCAATGATGGGGGAGTGCAAACTGAATTCATTCTCTTCTTTTTTTCATCATTTTCATTCATGATTTCATTTCATTCTATTAATTCATTTTGCAATTTGTGCCCTTTTTTCTGCTGGTGAGATTTGTGTTCGATATTCGTTAGTTTTCACTACTTTGTTTCGGGGCAGCAAACTAAATTGCGAAAAAAGAACCATATGATTGAAAAAGAGAGGAAGACCGGAGAGAGAGGGGAAAGCAAGTCACTTTTTCACTTGTTTATGCTTTAGCATTTTCTATTGAGGCCACAATTTCAATGCAATCACACATATATATATATATGAACGGACACATTGAAGTTTGTAGCATTTTAAATCAGTTCGAAATATTTTATACTTTTGTTTGGTTTTCGTTTCATTCAGAATTTTCGACGGCGGATAGCTTTTTAATTGAACTAAACTCAAATAGAGAAATCGAGTGTACAAAACGTTGTTGCAATAAATGCTCAGTCACAAACGGCAGAGGTAACGGGCCGGCTATAATTTCAACTATAATTTAATGACAGCGACAGTAGCAGCCGCATACATACTTGTCTTTTTCGATACAGAGAGAAAACAGAAACATTCCAAAATACTGCCGACACACACATATACATACGTACAGTCGTACATATACATTTATATATGTATAAAATGTGTTTGAATAAAATTTAATTCAAATAAAATGGTAACAAATGTTCATGAGGATATTTCGAAAAGTGAACGCAATAAGTTGCTGTATTCTGCGCCACTCTCTTCTTCGTTTTACCTATCGAAAGTATAAATGCCTGCACACTTCGTGAACACATTAAAGGCCATAACGACGACGATGGCAAAGGCAACTGAACCAGCCAAATCTCTCAAATGAATGCAATGAGTTAAAGAGAGCCGTTTTGTTGGTCTTTTGGCCATTTTGTGTGTGTTGAAGAAGAGAAAAAAAAATGTGCGTATAATCATTCCAAAATCCTAGTTCAATGTTATGTGTAGAGTTTTCAAAGAAAATTGAACGATATATTCGCCAACCGAAATATATGCTATAGAAACTTAACAGAAACAATGAGAGAGAGAGAGAGAGAGAGAGAGAGAGAGAGAGAGAGAGAGAGAAATAGTACGCCACAAAGGGCGAGTAAATGCGGGACGAAAAACAACCAACAAGAAAGCAGGAGAGGGAGAAAATTAAGGCGAATAAAAACAACAAAATCCTGTAAAAATGGAATGAATGTGCATAGGAAATAAAATGAATAAAATTTTTGCGAAAATGAATATATTCGGGCAGTTAAATCTCGTAAAAGACACTCAGCACATTGAATGCAATGAAATGCGATGCACTTGCAGCCAAGCAGCCAGTTAGCTCGATACATGAACACACAACACAACTCAGCAATACGGTTACGGATATTTGATTTCCACTTCATATAGCCGGGCCCGAAAGAAAATGAGAGACAAAGACAGTGCAAAACGAAAAATATTGGCGAGAGAAGCAACATTACCCGTATATTGTGTATATGGCAATTTACACGAAACCCATGGAGACCGCCATGTCACCGTTTCTAACATACCATTAATGTTTTACCAGTTTTTGGGGCTTTTACAATTTGTCATTTGCGCCTTCCTTTTGTAAACAGTGAGTGAATATGAGTTTCCATTCTCATTCCCATTCTCGTTCGTTTGCTCATTCATTTCCTTGGCTGTCTGCATACATTCACATCGTCCTTTTCCTTGGCTCAGATCGAATACCCATTTCTAACTGGTTTGTCATCTTCTTTGCCATTGCAACATCATCGGCTATTTTTTTGCACTTTGTTTTTATACTCATTCTGATTGCGACGTATTACTTTATTAGTTTCAATTTCTAACTATATGTCTGAGCTTAAGTGTCATACACATTTCCATTTTTACCATTTCGTTTCATTCAATTGGCTACCGTTGCTTTTTTACTCGATTTCTTCCATCGTTTCATTTTAATTCGGTTTGATAGAAAGATGTTGATGATATTGAAATGCATTGAAAACACACAATTTCAAATGAGATCCACAGAAAAGCAAAAACGAATAATGAAAAAGCCCATTTGAATATGCGAGATGATGGTGTATTTTTTTTAAAAAAAGCAAACAAATAAACAAATTATATGAATCGAAATTGATGTATGGTGAGTAAGCTATAAATGCCAAACCAAACAATGAAAATCAGAGAAGAATACATGCATAAATAGAAAGGAAGAAAAAAAATTGCAAGCAAGCCAACAACAACGGCAACAGAAAACGACATCAATGGCCAATACCATTGCATTCAACCAATCGCCAATAGAAATCGTATCTACAAGCTTTTCCTCGCCTCAACTGACACATCTGTGCTGAAAGTGTGGCAGCGAGGCGGCGAACAGAAACGAGTTACAGAAAAAAAGTAATGCTCACACACACACACACACATCGAACATTATTGTTGTTATGAGTTTTGTGGAGCGGCGCCACACTTAATGTGTGCAGTGTGCACGCAGAACACAATTGTGTATGAGTGTATGTACATTTTTTTCTTCATCTGTGTGCTACACTCTATTTCGTGAATTGTGTCGCTTTTCTTTTCGGCTAATTCGTGTGATTTTTTGGTTTTTCTTTATTTGCTATTCACTTTGGGTCTCTTTGTGCTTAACAGCAGCCAGAACAAATTAGATTGAGCATGAACATGCACTGAAAATTTATGTGTGTCAAAATGATGTCGTGTACTGTTTGTTAGTGATGCGTGCGCTTTAACGGCTTTTGCATAGAAATGGCCAATCAACATCATACAGAAAATTGATTTCGGTGCCAATTGATCTCAATTTGCTTTAAAGTCGATTGTGCTTTTTGTTTCTCGTTCTTTGCACGTACATTCATTTTCTCTCTGCGTTAAAAATGTACAATTGCGTTTTTTAATGTGAATCTCTCGTTCTTTCTCTCTCTCTCTCTCTCTGATTTTTTCATATATTTGGCGTGCTTAGTTATGTTTATGCATCGTCTATTTTTTCGATTATGCTACTCTACGAGCATACACATCAATTAGTCGGCTTAAGGGGATTGTCTGTTATTGTTGTTTTATTTTATTTTTTTCACTTTACCATCATCATTCATCGCTCGCTTGTGCGCGATCACTTTTTCGGCTATGATTTCGGAATGACTGCATTGATGTATGTATGAATGATTTGTGGTCAGTGAACATTCAAAGGAAACGATGGCACGTGCATTCCAACGGATGTGTATGACTATTTTTTTCTGTTCTTGCATTCGCTCACTGTACGCCCTTTTTTGTTTTTTTGTTATAGTTGTTGTGTTGAAAACAGTTGAATTGTTCTCGTTCGTTGAATTCTTTTTTTTTTGTTCTTTTTGAATACGTGCATTCTCTATTTTTTATTTATGCATATATCCCCATAACTTTCATGAACCGAAAACGTTTATGTGATGCGAATGTCGGTAGCCGAAAATTTAAAGTGCATTTTCATTGATTGCTGTTTACAAAAATATATTTATGATAAATAGACGACCATTTGGTGGAAAACTTATAAATCGTACTTTGAACGCCAATATAATAACATGCCATTGTGGAAGATTTGTATTTTTTCCATTTGAATTGTTTTGAATATTAGAATTTATATACATTTAATCTTTTTTTTTTGCTTCTTCCTCGTGTTCCGGTTCACCCAGGAACCGGTACTTTTCATACCGGTCTCGTTGTTGCATTTGCTACGCCCGATCACTGGACCTTGCTTTCACATTTTTTTACCTCGCACTCTCACTCACCCATTCTATTCGAATTTCGATTGAATGCATTTTTTTCAATTTCTTCTTTCTCTCTTTTTCTATCTTGGTTGGGTTACAGCCGCTTCGAATCTTAATCATGAATGGAAAGTATGGGTGTTTTCGGTACAACTGATTTTTTTTTTCAACAACACTTACAATATTGTAAATTGGATTTTGGGAGAGAAGGGACAACATAAGAATACAAACGCCATCGCTCCTCTTCAATGCAAGTGACTTTGAGTTGGTGGTATTGTGCCACTGAAAACGTGTAGATAATGTGGTTCACTAAGATTGAAATGGCTCGTTGGTATAAATTTATGCATGAGCCGACACATATAAAACAACCAAAAAAGAGAATCAAAACGGCTTATTCTCGGTCTCTTTCTGGTCTGTCTGTTACTACATTCTATCTCCTCTCTTTCGTTTTCTCTTCTTTTTTTTTTCGTTGTGCAGAAAGAACCTGTGAAATAGTCAAATGAGAAGCAAAGCATACCGGAACAGAATGTTTACGGCAAACGATTTTCCATATCATATGCACACACGATATACGCCAAAGCATACGGCAAGTGTATGTTTTTCCAAGCGAATTTTGCCATTCTATCTTGCATGCAACAAACAACACACATTGTACACATATAGATTTGAGATTGAAATGCATGCGGCGACACAGACAGAGCGAGATACCGAGGGAGAAAGAAAGAAAAAAAGAGATAGAAAAAGATAGAAATGCACACTTTCATATCAAAGCCGTTCTTCGGTTATTTGTCTTTGCAATGTTTGTTATTGTTTCCATGATTGTTGATGATGTGGAATTATTTTAATGCACTCGCATGCAGAACAGGGAAAAATTGGAATTGTTGCACGGACCCCAAGAGGAAGCGAACTAGTGAACGATCGAGCAAATGAATATGGTACGAATGAGAGGACACAAACGGGAACCAAACCAAACCACTCGATTGAACGGCACATTACTTTGTTTGTGAAAGAATAGAAAGTATAACGCAGAAAAATGTCTATGTGCATTGTACACAAATATATAAATTGCTTTGCTTTTGCCGTTCTGTTGTCAATTTATAATTGAGAACGACTGTCAAAATGGGAAATTGAACATTTTTCCATTCGATGGCTTATTAATATTGATAAAAATAAGAGAGAGAAAACAAAATAACAATCCGATTTATGACATACAATTTTTCGAGGCAAAAATATTTTTCTTCCTTGTTTCGGAATTTTATTGCGGGATAACATTTTTAGTTTTATTTCATTTTTGTTATTGTTGTTGTTGTTGTTGCTCATACATCATTGTACAATGTTCATATGAGTATTTATGTATGAAGTTTGGCTGTGTTAAATCGTTGCTTTTGCAATGTCATTTTTCGACAAAACAAATAAAACATTCAATGGTCTGCTCACTTTGCAACGGCCATTACGACGGAAAACAATTTCTCAAATTATGTTAAAACGCTCCACTCGTCAAAAGAATCCTAGACACACATAATATGTTGAGTGCATGCGAATATCGATAGAGGCATTAAATAGAGTTAAAGAGATAAAGATAGAAGGGAAAAATGCCATTCGAACAACTTGAATGTATGACTCAAACTTTAAGCATGTGTTTGTGATCACACTTTGAGTGAACCATTTTTTCCCCACTATTTATCAATACACTTTTGTATTCAATTGAATTAGTGGCACGTTATTGAAATAGTCCGATTGGAACTTAACGCATGTTTCTGAGACTTTTAACGTGCAACATAATTAACTTTGATAGTGAGCAGAAATACTAGTACAGTTGAAATGCTTTGAGAAAGCGACAGTGCATCACATTTTTTTAAATTTACGCCACTATACTCCTTCTCTCTCTCTCTCTCTCTCTTTCTCTCTTTCTATCTTAGTACTGTATGAAACTCACACCATCATCGGACTGGTTTTGCGGGACAGAGCTATTTTTTACGGTATGTTGTGTACTGTGTACTTTTTGTCGTTGTTATTATTCATTTCCTTTCTCGTGTTCCTGAATGCGCTTACTCTCACCCCGTACATTTTTCGCCTCAAAAACAAATTCTTCCATATTGTGTATGTGGCATTCTCTCTCTCTATCTATCTCGTTTCACTACTTTTTCATTCCTTTCTTGCATTCAATTCGCAGAAAAACGACTGCACATTCCTCGCCAACAAGCTACAAAAAGGGAAGTCAGATTCGATGATTTAAAAAGAAAAACTAGAAAATGCTTTGCGTTCTATGGCTGAGCGCAACAGAGACAAACACAATGAATGAGTAAAAAAAAATAATAGAAAAACGAATCCGCACTTTACATCCCGTTTGGTGCATGTATGCAAAAGAATGACGGAATCGCAGTATTTTTTCCATCGAACATATTTCCTTGTGCTGCTGCTGCGACTGGTGTTCGTGTTTATTTTTTTTTTTTGTGCAACGATTTTGTCGGTGTTTGCGAAAATAGTAGGGGAGCAAAATTGGAAATAGAAAAAAAACCATCGAAAATTTGTTTGAAAAATCATAATTGTTGGATATTGTATGAGAGTGCGATTGAAATCGCAAAATATTTGGCTGTCTATAAAGCAAAAAGTGTTTATTTTTAGCCACACATCAATTCTAACGCGATCACGAACACACACATATATAAACTCCATTTACGACGTATTTTCTGCGATCACTAAACATATGTGTGTGCGAGTGCAAATATATAGTGCTATTTCTGCTTTTCGTTTCGGCACTCAAGCATTTCAAGTCACTGTAAACAGATGAGAGGCCATAACTCAAGCGACGTGCAAAGTGTATATGTGTATACTATAAATTTGTTTTTACGCGCTAAGGTTAAATTGAATTGTATTTTGACTTTACAAGCAATACAGAGAACAAAAGCCGTACAGCGTCAGAATACAAAAATTGAGAGAAAAAAAAGAGAAATAGTCACCCAACCAACAACTAACAAAAAAAATCCATAGAGAGCGAGAGAAAATAATGCCGAAAACGATGCAGGAAAACGAATTGAGCTAAAGCAAAATTTATGTAAATAATATCGCATTTTGTTTTATTTGCTTGGATTTCCCTATATATATGTGTAATTATAAACATTCATTTTAATTATTATAACTGCTATTGCCTGAGAGTGCCTATCACATTCTAGAGAATTTCCTATGGATCGTAAAGCACAAATCTAAATGGGATATAGACATAATTACAAATAAAGTTAAAATCGCGACGGATTGCGGTGTAAAATATATATAGACTCTTTTTTTCTCCACATATTCGCATTGAACAAGCAAGCCAACAAGCGAGCACGTTACGGATACGAAAGAAAAATAACTATGGAATGAAGATATTGAGAGAAATATATAGAATTTTTTTTTCGCCTGATGATTCGATGCGCTTTCGATCAAAATGTTCTCTTACTCTCGCTAACACGACCACTATTCGATTCAGCATGGAAAATGTGTATTGTATGCTGATGATAACGGTGGTGGCAGGGTATCCTAAGTGTATGGTAGAGTTGGTTCAAATGAATGAACGAATGGAATTAAAGAGTCGATCAAATCATCGGCGTGTAATTCTTGCGGGAATTTCAATCTGTTTCATTTCTTCGGGATTGCCGTCAAAATAATGCGAAAAGAAGTGATCGGTAAATCGGCCTTACTCCCCGCGTTATTACGACTGAAAAAAACGTCTATTTGCATCAGCAAAATTCGCACCGAAAAAGATAGACAGTGAAAGAGAGAAAGAAAAAAAGAGAGAGAGAATGAAAAAAAAAATCATCGCACGAATATAATACGTACAAAAACAAAAAAAAAAGTTCAGGCCAACAAAAAAAGAATCAAAATGAATCCAAATAACAAGTTGCGAATGAAAGAGAAAAAAAGAATGCGAGTGGCTTTATTAAAGTGCACATTTTCTCTACGGGATGTGCGGAGGAAAAAAAGTGGCAATTCAGCAAAAGTTTTGATACGTGAAAAGTAATAGTTTGGGCGTATATATATATAGCATAATGTGAGCTAAGCGTTTTGCATAGTAGCCGACACAGCACACAGCATCACACGTCAAAGCAATAAATCGTACATCGATGTAAATATTTTGGTCGAACGATTATTTTATGGATGCACATGCCATTGATATTGATACGCGTGAGGGTTGGTACCGTGTAAAGGGTTGAGAGCGAAAGAGAAAAAGTGCATACACACGTTGTTCATTTGCTTCAATTCGTGCTTACGCATTTTGAAACATTATTACAAGCGTTCGCAAGAGTATGACCATTTGGCGAAACATTTTCGACGCAAAAATTATAAATCTATATAATTTTGAATGCGAATAAAGTTACACAACTCATACGAAAGAGTCATTTCAATTGTTCGCTTCGCCGTGTGTCACACGGATGAACACAACGTTATTTTCCAGCCATTTTATTCGTATATACATGATTTGCACATTTAATGAAATATAATTGGTGTAAATTGGTGGACATGACCACTTTCTGTCAATGAACATGATCCAGATTTTTCACCAAATTTGCTTTAGATGTGCATCTCTTTCATGAATATCGATGGCTGGAATATTTAATGGAACACATCGAACAACAAAAATAACTCGGCCGAATGTTCAAACTAATGCATGTCAGTCGTCATTTTCTCACCATCTGTCCACTACATATATGTGGATGCGTTTGAATGCATTTGGGATCGAAACATTTTAATGTTTTCACACCGAAATCGATGCGATTTTTCGAAATACGTATTCGATGCAAACGAGATCAGTTATGGTTACTTCGCGGTATCAATACGATATGATGTCATTTGTTTTCATTTTTAGTAAAATTCTTGTCTCGCACAAACACACAAAAACACAAATACAGGCAGCAATATCGAATCGTTCATACAAGAGACGACACACCGATAGAGAATGGGTCAACTAGTACGAGACAGAGAGAAAGGAACATGATATTTCGCTTCGGTTGCGAAACACTCTGCTATTGCGAATAAATGTCCGAAATTTGCATCTCGCTAAAATTTATTTTTGGCCTATGGCAAACGCGAACACCAAAGATCGCTGCGTTCCAATGACATCACACGAAAATTTGCTGTAGTCCTGTCTCATCGAAAATATGATTGTAATAAATAATAATACTATCGCTTATGGACCGGGAGCACACCAATGTCATATTCGGTGCACTCAGAGATTTTCGGTACGGAGAAGGGAATTCGTTTAAATTGGCTTATTTTTTTTATATAACGTTGTTGTTTGTTCTCTAGTCTTTTATGGTGATGATGTACTTTGCATTCACGCTTCCATCGAATCGAGTTGACTCAACTCCAGACTTCCATATGTTTGGAATTGCAACCACATTTTTAGCGTGAATCACTCTCGTGACATCGTTTTTAATGCATTTTAGATCATCATTTAAACGGAATTTTGTTTCATCGTTTCCGATCATAAACAGAACGTACCCAAAGCATCAATCGTCATTTTACAACGAAAAGATGTAAACGACGTTTTGAATTCTAACAGTGAAATTACTACTGATAATCGATATAGGTACTCACCTGTTATAATTACAGCAAATGCTACTAAAATGTATTCCGTGTTGATTTTATGCATGTTCTATGTATAAACGTTGTTCAATGTCACCAAAAATTTGGAGTTTGTCGAAGTTCTATTCCTTCTATTACTCTAGCTCTCTCAAATCGTACAATCTTCGTCTCCTCTATCTTCCGGATAACGGTAAAATGTATGGAAAATCACTTAAGATTTATCGACATTTGAAAATTACCACGTCGAATTTGTGTCATTCAACCGAAAACACGTTACCACCACTGTGCACTTTGTAAAGTATCTAATGAAACACCAGATTGATTAGTAAATTGAAATAAAATAAACAATTGAATAAAGATGTAACTATTTGGTTTTTGTTATAGTAAAAACTCCAATATATAATGCAATACTTGCACAACTTTTTAAACTGATTGAAATATTTCGATTTAATTTGAAATTGAACAAAACAAAAAAGCAATGGTAGCACATGGACCGACTTAATGAAAAACCGATTCAATTGAAATCAGAGAGTTTTAGTTTACATTTACGGAAATAGTGCACAATTGATTTTTTTTTTCGCTTTAATTTTTACATTTAAACTTGGCGGTTGTTCGTTGATGAATGAACAAAAAAAATTGAACACTATATTCGAATAATATATTCTATCACACTCTTTGTATAAATTTTCTATATATATATGTGTGTGTATGTGTTAACTGCTGTTGCTATTGTGTGCCGAACAATTTGATTGCTTCATAAAAATGCTGTTTGCCTCACGAAATCCAAAGCGAATATAAAGCACATTCGATTTTCTATTTGCCAATTTCGCATCAAGCCAGTGTAGTGTCTCGCGTGTACGTCCGCAACCGTACAAAAAAATGAAAAATGAAAATGAATCCTTGGATTGTTGACAACTGTGTGGTATTTTAAATTAAAATTCATTTGCACTGGACATCGACTTCACAACGTTACAACGACAAACACTTCCAACATAGCAAATCATCAACCATTCACACATACTTTGCTAACTCGCTCATTTGCTTGGCCGTGCAATCTATCTAGCTATATCTAAATGTCTATATATCGGCTTTGATCGCATAACCGAACAATTTTAAAATTTTGTTTTACTCACACATAAATGCACGCAACGAACGAAAAATTAATATATGAGAACAAAAAACGGAATAAACGGACTTTAAAATAAAATGAAATAAATAATACAGGCAGCAAAGTCAAGAAAACGCACTCTCACAGCACACGCACAAATCTATTTATCAACAAAAGCGGTTAGAAAATATAAAATAGAGAATATGAAAAATCATTGAATATTTAAATAATTCTAAGGATTCAAAGGACAAGAGGTTTCAACTGTCACTTCACACAACTGTCGCGATTTGCATTTGAATAAATGAAAAAAAAACAACAACAACAAAAGCAATCCGAAAGCATAAACAAAACTCTCCACATTTCAACCGTTATGCGTTCAAAGTTTTTTTTTTAAGTATATCCCAAACATGAAAAAAACTGTATAAAAAATTTATAAATTTTAACCGTTGACATACTAGGTTTTATCTTCTATTAAGTCACGAACTGTTTTCCAGTACCACGTTTTCAAGTAAGTATCAACCAAAATACTGACTTTGTTAATTTAATACATTTTTTTACATTTCAGTTTTGCACAAATAAATAAATATATATTTAAAAAAAAAACGAATAAAAATGATGAAAAAACAAAAGAGAAAACGTTTTTATTTCAGTTTGTTTTGTTATGTGTCAAAATGTTGTATCGCGTTTGTTTAGTTCGTTTTAATACGTTTCGTTCATCTATTGCTCTCTATCCGTTTGCACGAAACGCGCGAATGAAAATGTTTTGTGGGAAATAGAATTGCTGTTGAGAACCACCACCGCCACCGCCGACACACAATATTCGTTTGATTATCACATAGCCGCACAACGAACATTGTACCTACTTTATCTATGCGAGCACAGAGAGAACGAGAGACACAGCACACACAACATACAGTCTATTAAACACAAAGTATCCGTGCGCCCGTTTTCGTTCGGCAATCATTTCCAATGTCTTTGCATGTGTCTTTTCCCGATGTATGCTCTACCATGCACCATTTGTATGAGGCATTCGTTCGTTCTCGATTTGTCCGTTACTTGGTCACCAAATCGTCCGACTTAACGTTCAACAAATTTGTTTTATTTGATTTAAAAATCCATTTGAAAATGAGATTGCCGAGAGAATTTTATCTTTTTGATCGAATTTTTCTTTTCGCTATGAAAAGAAAAGGCCACGTCTTTCAATTCAGCAATTATATGAACAGCAATATCGGACATGAAACGGATGTGTTACGCGCCAACAAGTGGATTGTATGAGTGAGTCTTTGTATAACGCTTTTTGTTTGCTCGTTATTCCGTTTTGACGGTTTTGTTTATCGCATGAGCATGTGTGCATTGTGTGTTGGCTCTTCGCTTTCAATGCTTGTCGCTGTTACCAAACGTGTCTGTATGTATGTCTATAGAGATATATATATGTGTGTGTGTGTGTATGAATTTTTGTATATATGCTTATACGTGCGTATGCGAATCGCTCGAACGAACTGAACTGAACGATCGAATCGCTTTGCAAGGTTCTTCATTCTCTTGTTCGAATCTCTTTCCCTTGCACTCTTTCTTTACGTGCGAACAATTTTTGAACGTTACAGAAACGGGCTGGCTAAGAAATAACAACGTGCAACACACATACGCTCACTATACACTCGAAAACTACACACTTCCAATTCATATGCCACTTAAATTTTAAACGATACAATTCACTATTATATGGTGTACAGCGAGAGCTCACAATATTATACTAAATACGCGCGCATATTTTAGTTGTTTCTTTTTCGGTTGTCTCTATTAAATATTGAGAAGCATCTAGGGAATGGGTTAAAGGACCGCATTGATTGAACGGAGTGAGAGAAACAGAAGTGGCGCGCGAGAGTGAATGATATAAATGGTAACAAGAGTACAGAACAGAGTAGACCCATTGCCAAAGCCAAAGCCAGAAACCAGAGCATCGGCACATCAATGTGACAATAAACAACTGGTACAACACAGTGAGTACATTTGATTCAAGTTTCGTTGTGACGGGCCTCAGTACAATGCACATTGCACATTGAAAAGCACTCATTATAAGTCTTGTGATTGTTGAATGTATATTTTATTCACAATTTGAAAATTTGATACCAAAGAACGGCTTTTGTACAATAGAGTATACATGCACAGCAGCACACATGGTTAGTATGGGATGCGGTGTACACGCGGGATGCAAATTGCAAGTCAAAGTCGGATACATACACACACACACACACGCATATATACTGTATACAATTTTGGGGGAGAGAAATGAACGAACCAAATGACAGAGAATGGGTAAGCATGTGTATGTGTGTTGAGTGATGCCTGAGTGATTTTATTGTCATGCATTCGTACCAAAGATATGTATTCAGCTTTTTTCAATTGACAATTGTGTGTGGATATGCTTTAATATCGTTCCGTTCGGTGTGATATATGGCTGTGCAGCTATTTTATTTCGCCTTCATGCTGAGCTTATGTTACTTCTGATTCAATCAAACAAATTCCCCGGCATCTTTTCACCAGAACATCCACACTTGATTATAATAACATTTTCACAATCGGGCAAGGCAGCGACACACACGCAGAGAAAGGGGGGCGAGACACTCTTTGTACCAAAAAGATCGCGTGAAAATAACATAATATCGCAGTGCTACGTTCTCATTTTCCAAAAAGAATTAAACACATGAATATGTTATAGATATACAATTCGGTGTGTCAATGAAAATGTGCAATGCAATATGGGGATTGGGGACAAATAGCGCAAATCTTTCATTTGTTTGCTCTCTACTCAAATGTCTCTCACTTACATTATTCTAATCGACAATTGATACGCTTAGCAACTTTATTTTTTTTTTGCTTCACTTCTTCATTTTGGCACACATCATGTTAACGTTCAAAACTTAACACAGTTCAACTACTGTACTCGAATTCAATGACTATACACTTCACGGCACGCATCCATGGTTTTCAAAACAAACGGCTACTCTCATTTCTCAATCATGCAACAATAAAAAAAAACTGTTGCGTTACTTGTGGTGTCTCTATCTCTCGCTCACTTTTTTTTCTCTTTTCTTTTTCCCTTTTGAATATGCCACATTTCACTACATTTAAATTAAAACACAAAATCATATACCGTGATACCCCTGAAAATACATATTTCATGAATTGCCTTGTTGTGTGTTGTTTTTATTCTCTTTTTTTTCGTAGTCTCTCTTTTGCTCTTGCATTTTTAATATGTCTTGTCTCTTCGTTTATTGTGTCTTTTTGCTGGCGATTCTTAGTCACTTGTGAGCGCACGCGGTGGTGCCAATACAACCATGACAATGAGCGAACGAACGGTGTGCAACGTGTCGGTGGAATAGAGATAAATTTAAATTGAATTTTCGTTATTTTGTATGTGTGTCTCTGTGTGTTTTTACTCTCTCGCCCTCTTTCGCTCTCCTGTTCTTCAGCTAACTCTCCAGCCTTACTCCAGCACACATATCCATATTTACCACGTTGCATCATACCAACTAATCACGAGCACCTATCTGTACATAGTTAAAAAAAACTATACGAATAATAACAATAATAACATCTAAAATCGACCGTTGCGCTTCGAAGTCAATTGCAATCGGAATCGCAGAAGCGGAATTTACGTTGAAAAACACAATGTGTTCGATACGCACAATGAACACACATACGCATTTCATCATTAGTTTCAAAGTTTTTGTATTAATGAATGCCATTTCGTTTAACATTTTTCTCTCTCTGTCTCTCTGTCCCATTTTTCGTGTGTGTCTTTGTGCGTTGAGGTTGTTCTTTGTTTCAATTTTATGAGTTGCTTTGGCATTCGTGGCTTGTGCTTAGGGTTGTTATTGTTTGATTCTCGAATAAAAATAACTCAGGTTGAAAAACTACACGTCAAACAATTTTGTACATATATAGCGGGAAAACAAAAAAAAAAAAAAAATAAGAGAATATGACATGCACAAACACTTCAATCGAAAGTGCTGCTATTCCTATATTAAATACGATGTAACCGTTTTTCTGTCATTGACCACGTATATTGCACCTTTACCGAATATTATTTTCCTTTTTCCGTCGATATTTCTATCTCTCTCCCTCCCATTTTATCTCTCTGTCTGACGGTCTGTCTGTATTTTTTTTGTTATTATTTAAACGATCATATGCATATGTGGAATTTGGTAGTGCACCGCACAACCGGAACATTTCCGCTTTGGGTTTGATATATAAATAGTATGTGTATGGCACGCAATTCATGATATTGACGGATCACCCGCAGAAGAATTTGCTGATCCATCGAAATTCTATCTCGTTCATTTTGTTTTTGGTGCGGTTTTTTGTCTGTATGTGCGTGTGTGTGTGGCGAGAAAATCAAAAGCGCTTTGCTGATTCAACCGATGCATTGACATGCGGTCAATAATTAATAAGTCAAATGGATTTGCATCAACATGACATGCGAAGAGACAGATTGAATGACATAGGAATGAGAACATTACACATATTACATGGCAATAGCATAATATGATGTATGGAATAATATGGAAGCCGGTAACGGAACTAGAACATATAAAAATTAGTGAATAGATGAGAAGATTATAGAGGATGTAGTTTGTGTGTGTGTGTGTGTTTGTGTGTCTGATGGTTTTTCCAATTGGGAATAGATGAATTGAAAGCGTTGGCGCAATGACCTCAATCCTTCAAGCAATGCATTTTACAAACAATATTCCTGTCTCTAACTCTCTCTCTCTCATTCTCTGCGCGTATGTGTATGTGTGGGTAATAATAACGGAAATGTCTCTCCAGTTGCTCATTCTCGCACAAACTTCCAAGCGAAAACTGTAATCAAATCGAGTATTTTGAATTTGAATATAATTTGAATGAACACATTACAATTTAAATGAAAAAAAGGGAAAAAGAAGAAGAAGAAGAGCACCGGCTTATTGCTGCTACTGCATAAAACTTTCAATTGAATGATACAATTACTGCTTCGCGTTTTCATCGCACCAGATAAGGGAGAAACGAAAAACGAAGACGACAACGGCAACAGCATCATCAGCCTCGTTGGAAGTTCTGACAAAGCAATGGTGAACCAGCGATAATGAGTGAATGAACAATTTACGCTGAATTTTACTAATAAAATCGTCCAATTTTTTTTTTTATGGAATGCTGTCGCTGTCGTTGCCGTTAATATTGTTGTTATTTGTCAGTTTGGATGGGGGTAAATGTATGTAGCGCCTCTTCAAATGATTTTTATGGCCTCAACATACATGAATCCGCTTTTGCTGGCTGCTTAAAATCTTACATCGTCTTTTGACTCCAAACCATTAAAACGACAACGGAATCGGGTGTCATTTCTCTTTCGTTCATTTTCTATACATATGGAACAACGCATTTAAGTAAATGCGATTACATTTCGTTTGCCATTTAAATTGAATCGAGTGTTGTATATGCCGCTTTTTCTAAATTCACTATTTTCTCGCTCGTTTCGTTTTTCTTCTTTTCCACTTATTTTTTAATGCGAATGTGTATATATCGTACGTGTGAAACATTTGCAACACACACACGCACACACACACACATGCATACAATTCTCGTTCTCGCTGTATGATTCACAACTAAATAGTTCGACATCGGCAGAGCAGAAGCAAGAAATAATAGCAACGACCATACTTTTCAACTCAAAACGACACTAATAATATCAACGAGCGGGTGAACGAGCGCGTCTTTCGATAGAAAGAAATTACCGCCGCAATGTTCCAGCTTGGTTTTCGTTCCATTCACTGATTTCAAGTATATGCTAACGTAAATAGTGCAAACGGTAAGCACCAAATGCCAAAACAAAAAAAAAACCAAGAGAACCGAACACACATAGAGAGATCGAGAAGAAAAGGGAGAGAAAGAAAGTAGAAGAGTATCCAAACGAAAAGAGAGACCAAGAAGGAAACGAAACAAATTTCAAATAAACAAAAATAACAACAAATTCTGCTGCACATTTTGTTTTATTGTATAATAATCATCATCATCATCGTTCGTGGTGTACGGGTTTTCAAACTGAATTTGATGCAATCAGATTGTGGCCACTGCCATATGCCCCCGCGTGCGTATATCCATTTTCTAAACGACACAGAAAAAGAACGAACGATTTACTTGGTTGCCTCTGCTTCGTAGAACATTTAGGACAATTGTTGCTAATTCATTTGAAGAGGCAAATGCGAACATACACTGCCGTCGATGAAACGATCGTATATACGACTTTGTTTTTCGCCAAGGTTTGTTACGCTACTGGAACACAATTGCTTAGTTATAACATGCAATTGTTTTTGGCTTATGAATCAGTCAAATATCAAAGGAGAGAAAGAAAGAGAATATAAAAAAGCACACAGCATCAAAAAAATAAAATAATGAAAATTCCTAAATTGCATTTAAAAAAAAAAAAAACAATTCCCAATGGCTTTACTGACAATCCGTATGTATGTGTGTGACGCGCTTGCATTAAAAACGGACAAATGAAAGTTCATACAACAAATGGTCAGTAAATAGAATAAAAAAAATTGACCGATGCAATGACTGACGTGCGATACCGGTTGAAAGATGAACCACAAAACGACCGCCACAAATTAAAACATATATATATATAGAAATTTGCAATGAACTAGAAACTCAAGGGGTTTGATATCGCATTTCATTTTCTAATTGACAATCAAAAAGTCATGCATTTGAAAGGAAAATTTTTGGCCCGATTTTACTTTACCAGAAATTGATTAAAAAGTTTTTCATAGAATTGCATTGATGTTATTGATCAAAAAGTTGCAACTAGTTTTTTGAATTGTTTTTCCGCGTCAATCCCAATTGAATGAATGAAAAATGTTTCCATTTCAACTCGCTGAAAGTTATTTCCATGACAGAGAAAAAAAAATTTCGTTCATTCTCAATTTTTTAAACTGTTTTGTCGCTGCCATTCGTTTTTATTATTGTCAGGTTGTCATATGAAAAGCAAATGTGTTTCAAAGACATTGAGAACTTTAAACGAACCGTAACATTGATTTTGAAAATCGAATGCATAAACGAATCTGAAAAACCAACCACACATACACACGCGCTGAACATTGAAAAATGACATGCTGACATAAAGCAATTTTCGAACAAAATTTTCATGGTTACAATTTAAAGATGCTTGACAGGTTGTATCAGTTATATTCAAAAAACAACTGCATAAGAGTGATGCGCTGATTCCATTTCGGGCAATAATGTAGACAAAACGGTCATTAGGTGTAACCAGAATGGGCTGTAAGAATGTATTGAGAATCTGTAAATTTCTAATAAAATGAGCAGCAATTGTGAACTGTTAAAATGACAAAAAAACAGTCAATTTTGATTTTTTAGGCGTATTTATTTATTTTTTAATCATAAAATAGTGCAATAAAAAAATAACTTGAATTATTGTGAATGTGGAGTCATCATATCTTTGTAAACCCGCAAAATACAATATAATCGAAAAAAGTCTTATTAAACAGCCAACATTTCTTTGACCTTGCAAAAAAATGTGTCCGGATTAAGTTTGCAAAAAAATGTTACTTTGAACTAGAGTGATTTTGATAAATCTTATTATATATGTGTTTTTTTTTTTCAACTAGAAAAACATCCGTTCAACATTACTGATATTTTAAATCACTTAGAAATAAAAAAAGAGTGAATATGCGAATAAACGATTAAGCTATAACTGATTATAAATAGGCATGAACACATTACCAACAGTTGTCAACAGCTACAAAATTCCGGCGACTGATTATGCGATCGAGCACAACAAAATCGGGACTTTCACCTTCAAAATACCGGGACACTTGTTTGAGACTGATAAGAAGCGTATGGTTTGCGTTATTTCTGGCAATAACTGTGTCAATGGTTAATGCAATTTGATATAGGACCGGAATCTGCGTTTGACGTTGGACACAAAAAAGTAGAAGAAAAAAATTTCGACGATGAAAATGTACAGTGATCTTATTTTCTAGGGATTTTCTTTGAAAAAGTGTCGACCTTTTGTTTTCACTCTTAACTTTTCCCGAGAACATTTTTAACACAGGCTAGAATAGACTTTTTAAAATTACTCTACTGGTATAAGGCATAAAAACAGGAAATAATAAATCTATACATTTGCCGGTCAGAAAATATTGAAAATACTGTTTATTTTACTACCTACATCGTGCTTCTTACTATGTTAATTCTACTGCCTAGTTAGTTAAATTTAGTAGCCAGTTTGAGTTTAGTCAGGGTGAAAAACAAAATAAACGAACAAATGAAAAAAAAACTATATATATGGAAAGTATGTGTTAATTCAAAATGAAGGAATAAAAAATTTCTATTCACACCTAACATGCAATTTGTTTTTTTTTTGTGTTTTCAAATATTTATAACACACACAATACATAAGGCACACATGAGGTGGTAGAAATGAGATAATTTTGTGGCATAAGTATTTATGCAAGTGCATGTATGTGAGTATACGTTGAATTGCATTGATTGCGCGACCTTAATTAAAAGATTCATATTTTATGAACAAACATTTAATATGCATGTGTCGTCGTCTTTCACGACGCGACTATCTCATCGCCACTTCATGTGCGTTTCATAATTTAGCAACCGCCTAACACAACATCGGCGTCAACATAATGCACAATATTCTCAGCCATCTCCTGTGTGTAATGGTTGTTTTTCTGGATTCGTCTATTGTAGTCTATATACACCGTGTGTCTAATCTCATTCAATAATACAAAATGTACACGAATTTTCCACCAAAACTGAATTTCCATTACAAATTTCGAAGCTTCATTTTAGATTTAAAAAAAAAGTTCGATTCAGAGCTAAAGTTTGTTAGTTTTAGGTATAGCATTAAGATACCATCATTGCCATTCTATTCAATGTTTTGAATGAACACTTTATACAAGAAATTCCAATCAGAATAAAGCTTAAGTTTTTGTTCATAAACGGATTTAAATTTAACGGGCTTAACCAAAACTGAACGTTTGAAACGTTGATGCGTCTCCACTGAAAAAAAAAAACGTTCACGTACAATTAAAAAAGTTCCGAAATCGAAAAGCATGCGGTAAGTATGAAATTTACTTAATTCTGACGTATTCTCTGTATATTTCGGAAAATACAATATATTCATTTTTATAGATGTGTCATTTGAATTGTAAACTGCATATTTTATGATGGTTTTTTTTTCTACTTCTTTGTTGAAATAAATATGTATGTATCGATTCTATAGCATGTTATATGTACATCGAGTATCACTTACAGTCGGCTTTCAACGCGACTCGATTTAAGAAGCGCCATCTCTTTCACGCCAGGTTCTCATATATTTTTTTCTTGCAAATATTTTTTTCTTGCAAAATTGTATAAATTGAATAAGTTTTGCAATAATAATAACGAAAATAATTAATAGAATTTATAATAAATAAAAAAAATTGAAAAAACACACAAATATTTTATATTATATGATTCACCAGAATAGCTTCACTTCGTGTTGTTTACGTTGTTTCTTTTGACAGATATCAATGTTTGACAAATACATATTTTCTCCACGTAACCATCTCTACATGGTCTAAAAGGGAAAGTCTACAAGGCAAAGCTACATATCATATAATATAAAATATTTGTGTGTTTTTTTTAATTTTTTTATTTATTATAAATTCTTTTAATTATTTTCGTTATTATTATTGCAAAACTTATTCAATTTATACAATTTTGCAATTTAATTTGCAAGAAAAAAATATATTAGAACCTGGCGTGAAAGAGATGGCGCTTCTTAAATCGAGTCGCGTTCAAATACATTGTCAATATACAACGCAAGTGATACTCGTTATATGTACAGGTTTTATATGCGATGGCGACAAAATTCGAAAGAAGTGGTCATTCGGTCAAACGATGAAACATCCTCAAATATTACAATGAAATCGATAACACTGTCGCATGAATACAGGTGATTCGTTCGTCTGAATAAAAATGTAATAGCACACAATCATGAACTTACTTAAATTTCGGTAAATTCTATGATTGTTTTTAAACTTGACTTATGCTCAGATTATAGCTCAGGATGTTTCAACAATATTTATGTTTTCTATTTTGATAATGTTGGAAATGCACAAGATGAATGGAAATTTCCCGATAAAAAAGATATTTTTGAGGATCGAGAACGAAATGACGATGGAAGTTATTTTTATAAATTGTCTGCTGTATTTTCAATTCTACGCTGTTTCTACTACTAAATTCAGTAATCAAATTGACTTACTTCATTATTAAACATAAACTAATGTACAATTGAAGTAGCTTATTATTAAAACGACAATGTTGTACATTTATATTTTTTCATACACAAACGTCGGAGCATAAAAAATTCATCTATATAACATATTGGTTGCACTTTGGCGACAGTCGGAAATTGAATCTTTCCTGTATTTTAGTTTATAAGACAACCGAATTGTATGTGTAAGTATAGTGGTATGTTTGACGTTATCTCAGTCTGTCATTAAATATTTACATTATATTCGTTGCTTGATTCAAACGAATCATCCATAAATAAAGAGATTCTTGTATATTTTATACATATTATGTTCTTCTTTTGAATGTATACAAATCAAATCAAAATGTATTGCATCATTACAATATTCAAATGTAACATCAATCAATGAACTGGAAGAAAATGCAAATCAACATTTTTGTTCAAATTGATACATCTCATTTCAAAAAATATGCATCAAATAAATAGAATCTTTGAAATAATGGATATGCGGTCTATTTTAAATGCAGAACTTGCATCAATGACGGAAGAATGAACAAATCGGCATTGATTGATGATGCAGAAAATTTGTTGAAAAAATAAAAAATATTTATAAAACAAAATTATTATGGTAAATACATCGTTCGATATATATTCAAAAAAATATTTGATTGATGAGGAATTTCAATTAAAATCCGAGATTTTTTTAATGTTTTTAATTTGCATTTGAAATATGTATTATTTATTAATGTGAGAATGTCAACAAACACAAGATCAAAGCGAAGATGTTCTTACTCTATATCGATACTCAACAAAGAAATATTTTCCTTTTTCTTCTTGTGGAGCAAGCGATGAATTAGTACCAAAATATCATACATACCAACGAGTATAAAATCATGACCAAAAATACCGAAAATTATAAAAGTATTGAAAAGTTTGCAATAGTGATACTACTTTGTTTCTTTCAGTTCTCGAATTTATTAACACATTCTATTTTAAGTATTTTGGCATGAGATTTCAATTTTTAATTCACTTAATTGATTTATTGTTTATCATGGTGACAAATAAAGACCATATTTTCAACCAAAATATGTACCTTAGTAACTTACGTCAAACCATTTTTAATATTCAGAGCGAATATTTAAAAATAGAAAAGTGTCGGCGTCATATATAGCCAAATCACAATTTTTCTAAATTCCGCTAAGTTGATATCGATTTGAACTGCGACATGATTGATTCGGTTCTGAAAGATGCAAAACAGAATGTGGGTGGTAAAAAGCTTACAAAGTGAATGGAGACGCCTCATATAAATCAAACCATTCAACATTTATTAACTAGAACTTTGAATTGTTGTCGAATGTTGATAGTTATTTTATAATAATCAAATCCTTAACGTGTTTAATTTTATAAAAAGATTAACACATTTTTTTTTATATTTAAGAAGAAATTAGCATAAGAAATTATATCAATGAAGGTGAAATTACTGTAAAAATTGTAGTGATCAACGAACTTCCCGCTTTCAATGAAATAAATGTAGCCGTTTTTTCCGCCAACCTTTTGTTTATATTTCAGCAAATTCCGCACTCACAATACCGCAATAGTGAATAATAAACATTTTATGTTTATTGTTACAGTACAATTCGTCTGGCGTAGCAGTCATGTGCGTGAGTGTGTGTTATTTCGGGGCTCGTGCGATGAGTTGATTTGCCGATAATTTCACAACATGAATAATATCAATAGCCGAAGATGTGAAGAGAGAGAAAAAAGCAGGTGCGATTTCCTTGTGGTACATATAATTTGACTTTTGATGTGGTTGTGTGTGTTTGTGTATGTTCAAGCGCAGTACAGCAAAATTAAGCACATTCTCACACAGGCAGGCGCGAGTGTACGACTTTTACGCACACGATATGCACACAACTGTTTGAAAGCATTTACAAAATCAGACGGGTCGCGAGCGCACCACGCATATTTTGATTCGGCGATTTGTTTTTCTTTTCTTCTTTTCAACTTTTTTTTCTTCTTCTTCTTCATCATTGCTTGATATCTATAAAAACAACAACAAAAATCTGTTATATGCATACCGATCGATCGATACAGATTGTCAATAATTTTAAACGTTGTCAATGCACACGGCTTTTGTGTTCCATTGAACCTTTGCAGCACGGTTAACAACTTGAAGGCAAATTTTTTCTTCATCTCCTTTTGCTAATTTACAATGCAAGCGCGCGCAATGTGCACTCAAAACGAACTGTTATCGCTCAAAATCATATTAGCCCATTGTCAATTTGCTAACCATTCGATAATAATAACGACGTACACAATCCAGGCGAATCAATGCAAATCCGCTGGTGATGAAATTTAGACTCTCCGATTAAATTCGAGCACATGTGCTAAAAATGAAAGAAGTATTCTTTGACCATATATGGTCTACTTCTATAGTAGTTAATTTATAAATATCATTTCGACGACAAAATCTGTATACTTTTGAATGGTGACACTTTAATTTTTAAATTTATATTTTGAATCGAGTCGATAAATCTTTCTTCTTCTTGTTCTTTTTTTTTAAATCAAAATAGCAATGAGCAAACAATTTTGACCTATCGTTTTTGTTGTATTTCAAAGTTATTGTTCTTTTTAGATTTTACGAATTGAACTTCTTTTCATGTTCAGTTCATATTTTAACGTGTTTCAATTAAACTCCACAGTCAATCAAATAAAATTCGATATTACGAAAAATAGAGACTACCAGATGACCACTTCGTATTCTGAAAACTTACATACTTCGTCTGTTTTAGTCTATTGCTGTGAAAAATGAATCGAATCATTGTCTCTGTTCAAAAAACGAAATGAAGAATTAATAAAAAAAAATCTCCGTCAACATGTAATTATTATTGATTTGCCTGTTTACTTTTAAAAAATATCATATTATAATCCTTTCGTTTGTTTTTCTTTATTTTGTTCAATCAAACAATAAAAATTCAAAATTGCATTGATTTGTTTCATTGTGTAACGTTCCTTTTCGTTTGATTTTGTTCTTTTTGAATTGATGCATGCTAAAATGATTTGGTTCTTGTAAACGAATGGAACATGCATTCAAAAATTCAAAACGTACAAGACCATATGGTGGCTACGCTCATTTCTGTAGTTGTTTAATTCCCGCTTGTTTCGTCTACTCTAGCCCATATGTATATTATATGCTATAAATTTAACTGCTTCATGTATATATTTTTTTTTAATTTTGAGGGAGAAAAGGTGAGGGAATCTAACGACTAAATCGACTTGTTTCCGGCGAAAGATTTTATAAATTGAATAATTTTTGAATAGAATCTCTTTTTTCATCGGATTAAACAACCGGAGCGCGCGAAAAAAAACGTCATTGTCTTTGAAATAGTTTTATTCAAAGAATTAATATTTCTTTCGTCGGAAATTGACCGAAATCCATCTCCTTGAATTGATAAAAAACGAAAAAAAAATATGCAAGATTATGCTGCGAATAATGAATGATCTTCAGATGTGGCTTTCATCCCATTTTGATTAGTAAAATATTGTGATTAAAATAGATAATCTAATGTACACAAAAACCATATTTTTTCCGATGAAAAATCAGCCGCGCAGCCAACACAAAATATGAATATTAATTTTAAAGCTAAGTAATTTTGGTGAATTGTTTAAAGGCTTGTTTCAGTCGAATCAGTCGAATAAATATGAAGAAAATGACAGAATTAGAATGTTACAACAAAGAAAAAACTGAATGAAACAGATGCACAAATGGATTTTGGTTATATTGTTTGTTCATTATCGTCAGAGTAGCACTCAAATCGAGTGCGCACACATCAAACCAGATCACTTACCGGATATTGCATTAGAGCAACGTATACACAGTATTGTAAATTGAAGGAGTTGCATTGTAAATTCTAATAAATTCAAAATTTTGTAATTTGTGCACTTGTGAAACAAAAGGAAAACACCTCACAAACAAGCCTATGAACCTTATATTGTAAACGCTAGTTTTTTCTTCATCGCTTTTTTTTTTTGTCTTATTCTCAATGCACTGACTTAGTAGCGGTTCTTTTGGTACAGTGAATGAATGAAGAAGTAGAAGAGTTATATTTAATAGAGTTGTTAAATTGTTTGCATTGTCATGACATTCATATACCGAGATAGAACGATGGAGTACGTAATGAGAGCGAAAAAAAGGAAAAGATGTATGTAAACATTTGAACTATGCAAATAGAAAATGATGGATTCTAGTTCGTTCCTCCTACATATTGAAATCAATAAGAAAATTGTGAGTACGTGTCTCTCTCTCTCTCTCTCGTATTGTTTCTTTGATAAAAATGACTTTGTTTTGTTGCCGCTTTGCATAAATATTGAATGTGATTAAATAAGAACGACTCTTCAAATGGGAATAGTGGAACGATGTCCAATCGCACATAACAATGTACCATTCTTCCGGTGTAAAGCAATGGATTTCTGAAGTACAAGACACTTTTCTACGGAACTAGAACGAAAGAAGGTGTCGATGAATAAAAAAGAGAGATGGAAAAAGACAGAGAGTGAGAGAAAGAGTAAGGTGTGACAGTAGTTAAATTGTAGCTATATTGATGAAAATGCTCTGTGTTAACCACCGAAATTCTACCGAATTCTATTGAACACAGGAAGTTTGTTGTTCTCTTGAAAGAAAAAAAAAACCCGATGAACTAATAATTAATATTCAAATTATATCCAAATTATTTGTTGGTTTTTCTCAAGCCTAAAGTAATGTTAAAATAATACCATTCGATATGGTCAAATCAATGCCAATAACCGTTTGAAAGGAGAAAACAACATGGATCACACAGAAAACACTGTGTGCAAAAAAACCACACACATAAAAAACGAACATTTAACAGTTTGTTGATCATTTGATTGGCTTTTGAAGTCAAAGAACTCAAACGTCTTTTTTCTTTCTCTTATGTTGTTGTGCATTTGAAAAGGACTTTGAACCGAAACATGGGACCCCGATGCAGCTGGATACACGCATTTGACTTGAATACAAAAAAAAACAAACACACACACACTTTGTGACGTCTTTTCAAGTTCTTTGGTCCTGGATGCACTAATGATTTTTGTTGTTTCGATGTCCTTTTTTACGTTGATTCGTTGTGTTCTTTCTTCTGCATTTCTAATTTATTACACTTAGTCATCTCTCCTTCTCGTCGGAGTTGTTGAGTGCTTGTATGTTTTTTTTTTCTTCTTTCATGCGGCTTTTCTGCGTCACACAAACATAGGGGTCTCATATTATTATATAATGATAACTATGCATTTGGACACCAGCCTGTTTTAAGCCAAAGCAAAGGAAAAAGAAAAAAAAAATGATTTCAAATGCATTTTCAAACGAAGAAAAAACACACACAAGGAATTTTGATTCGATGGTTTCTTTTTTTTTCAGGATGAACACGCGGTACCCGCAATCAATACAGCTCATCAAAGAACGTTACAAAAAAATAACACAACGGACAAGAGAAAAGAAAAATACACACACACATACGCGCGCATCGAAGTGAAACAGATACACCAACGCGTATTTAAACATCAACAGCGATCATCTTGCCCCCATAATCCGAGAAGAGTGTTTTACAAACGGCCAATTTAACCGGCATATTGAGCAAAGGAGGTGTGCAACCAAAATCATTTTGACAATATCACAGCACTATCTGAATGAACAATTGATTTTTTTTCCTTTTCTGAATGTTTTTGATTTCATGCCTTGCAATAAAAAACAAATCCTTCAAAATGACGAATTTTCAACGCTAAACGATCGTCGTCGTCATTGCCATATTTTTTTTTCTCTCTCGTATGGATCGCGCGTGCTCTGAGCAAGAATAACGCATTCGACTTTGAACCGACCATATTGTGTTTCAATTGAAGCGAACATCGATTGCAACCTTTGAAAATGTTGTGTCGAGGGTGCATTTTCACCATGAACAATGCATGCTCATTTCGTTTTCTCTTTCATTCTCGGTGTTTTTATTTTGTTCTGGTTTGCTTAATATGCGCGATGCGCACACTCGATATGCGATTGTATCATTCATTCTCACCTATTCCACTTTATTTCATCGTCCATATGTGCAATTCGATGGTTCAATATGCTCATTATTCAGTTTACTCTCTGCGTATATAACTGTTTCACAAGATCGTTCTACTTCATTCGTTTTATTGTTGCTGATCGTAATTGATTTCCTTCATGTGTTTTCACAAAACAATCGCGCACCCGATGCGCACTTTATCTATTCAATAAAAACAACAAATACCATATTCAGATATCTGAATGTTTCAAGCCTACAAGATTTAACAACGATCTGCAGATCTGTGGCTTCATATCATCATCATTTTCTCTGTCCGATTTCCATTTGTTGGTGGTTACCTTTTCTTTTCTCTCTCCGTTTTTTTTTTTGTTTTGTTACGGTCGAAGCATCGAAATCAAGAGTAAGGATTTCAATGGTCATTCAGATCGATACGAAATAATTTGTTAAATTTCGTTTTGAATTTCTGTTCGTTTAAATTGCTCGGCACAATCACTTGAGGGTGAATACGCAACATTCGAAATTGATTTCATTTTCAGCACGTGCCGCCTGCCATTTTCACTTCCATTCATGTAGCCAACACCAACGAAAATAAAAGATGTGAAAGAGATCAATGAAAATGGAGCATGAATTGAGGATTCATCCAATTAAAATAGAAAATCGAATTGGTGATAGGGAAATTTAGATTTCAGTTTGAATTAATAATCACGAGTCAATGAAAATCCGAACCGCTTTTGAATATTCAATAAAAATGCGTTTTTTTCTACACCCCAATTGTCACATTCGATTGCTTCGCGAGATTCGAATGTTTACAAACGGCATTTTACACTTTTTTCCGTTCTGTATCGTATAACGATTAGATTCATTCTTTTTTTTCGGTCATTATTCCCTCTGAGTGTGATTATTGGTTGTGTATCTTCTTTCTTTCTCTCTCTGTTCTTTTGTTTTATGGGAGCACACGCTTGTTTTACGGAGAATGCGTACGCGTGCCTGCTGTCACAATTTTTTCGGGGTCATGCATTGTAAACACACAAAAAAAGCAACCGATCCGCACACACACACACACACACATGCACATTACACATATAGTAACGTATATTTTCTTTTCCCTGCTCTTTGTAGTTTGGATTGCGTATCATCCTGTCAAAAAAAGAGTAGTGATCAAGGTAAAGCGATGAATAATAAAAACGAAATGAAATGAGAAAGAAGAAAAAGGCACACATAATGCCACTGAAAGTTGAAAGTGTGGAGAAAACATATACTACAACAAATTACATTGTCGTATTTTGAAATGTCGCTAAAGAGCCGATACAAAACCAAAAATATTGTATACAAAACAAATTCTATCTGTGCTTTGGCCGATCAATTTTTTACCGGTACCATTTGATTATATGTGCTATTCAACATTGTACACAAAGCGAAAGAAAATGATATAAGAGAAAAATATGTGTCATTTTATCGTGTTTGCCAATATTCGATATACGTATCCATTTGCACCACAATGCACTCATTAATTAGTATTCGACAAAGAATAAAACGTTTAACAATGTATCGCCAAGAAGATGACATCGATCAGTAATTATATTTCTACTGCTGTTATACTCTGTTCACCGTCGCCTCTGACGATGGCTTCATGTATGTTTTTTCATTGTCGAAGCCAAAGTACGCTTGCCAATCTGCTCTCTTGTGCTATAAATGGTTTTCTTGTAACAATGTGTTGCAGCACATAGTATTTTTCACATCATAATGACAATACTTTCGATTGTTACTTAACTGCTTAATCGACCGGCCTCTTTTGTATTATATTTTCACCAAAAAAACACTTTTTAAGGTGAAAAAAAACGATACAAATAATAAACGGTGTCATTTCTGCTGATTCACACATGCACATATGATTCGTGCACAAGAGAATATGGTATTTGGCTTTATTTATTTATTCTGATTTTTTTTTTACATTTTATTCTTCTTTTTTTTAAATTGAATTGAATTTCAATTTAAAAAAGCAATTTTCGTTTTTCGTTTTAATTAAATAGAGATAATGAAATAAACTGCAATTGCTTGTGTCTTGAAAAATCGATCTGAAAGCATTAAAACTATTGCATTCAATAATCTGATAAAAAACAAATTCAATTTCATTTCGTCTTTTACCTGAACTTTTGTCCGTTGCATTTCATTTTCCTTCTCTGTGCTCTGTTTTTTTTGCAGTCCGAACTGTCAGTTGGAATGATGTTTTAAATGGAATTGAAATAAAATGTGTCATAAATTATTTTATGCCCTGTAAAATTTTCTTGATGTTATTTCGTCGGCGATTTCAATTGTGATTGATGAAGCGAACAAAGTGAATTGGTTTCTGGTGTGTTGCATTTAAATTGCACCGTTATTAAATGGATGACTGTGGCTTTTTCTTTTCTTATTGTTGCTTTGAATGATGTCCGTCATATTTTGATGCGATAGCAGCCCTTTTTTCGAGTGAAATGCATAATATGTGCATCGAAGTGTAGCATATGAGCCAATCTGTTGGTCATAATGAATTCTCTGTGTGTCTCTTTTTCGATGTGAATATTATAATACGTTTTTCGTCTCTATCTGTTGAATTTTCCTTTCATTTACATCCTTAAGCTGTTCTACCGCTGCTATCTAGAAGGTACTTTTTCACTTTGTGTGTGTGTGTTGTCGAAGAATGAATGTAACATTTGCTGTGTTTGATTCCATTGAGGGATGGATGAGCTCATGTGATACACAGGCAAAATCGGTGGTTTTTGGAACAAGAAATAACCTACGGCATAGCATATCTGCGCAGGTCATCACGCTCAGCCCCCGTTGTTGAAAGCATATAGAGACGAATAAGAAAAAAACAAATTTAGCTCCGAAAAAATAACATTACTTTAAATAAAAGAAGAAGTAAAATTATGCATGTGCTGTAAGCTGAATTTGAAATTGAAATTTTACAGTCGGCAGATTGAATAGTGAAAAGTTAATTTACGACAATTTCCGTATCCGCAGTGCGCCAATGAATTGACCCACTTTATCGATTATATATTTAGTCATCTTTTTTTTTTCTGCGGCACATTCACGATCGTTGCGTGCAATCATGAAATTAAAGAACGAAAAACATGCAACGAAATGCAAGCGCAGAGGAAAAATGAGAAAGGATACCTTAATGACGCGCCGAGGTAAGAATGGTAGACTCAAGCACTGGCTATGCTAAATTCGAAATTTAGATTACTCATTTATACGAAAGAGCGGGAAACAAGAGATGATTGGCACGACAACGCTTTTCTACGCCTCTTAAATGCATTTCAATGGAACAGAAGCATAATGAGAAAGCAAATGCCAAAAAGTTCATTTTAAATCGCTTGATAACATCAAACTCGCCAAACCAACTATGGGATTCTCTTTATATATATATTTATGTGTGTATTTGGATTGAAAAAGAACAAAACAAAGCCTAATGAGAATCAGATTCTAAGTCTAATTTTCATTCGTTATTTATATGCTTTAATTTCGTTGAAAAAAAAAATGGAAAGAAGAAGAAGACAAAACGTCAAATGCGTTCTTTGGCCTATCGATCTTGCGAACTTGTAGACTCAACAATAAAAACCATATTTATGTTCTCTTTCTCTCTCTCTTTGTGGATCGATTTTTTGTTTGGTTTGGGCAGCATTGCACTTTTATCTCTCCCTCTCTCTCTCTCTTGTTAGTTTGAGAGCAGCCGCGGTTGTTCGTTAACCTCTGTATAAAAATTGTTTGATAAATGTATATGTCCATTTACCTCATCAGTTTATGCACACAGAAAAAGTGGCAGCAGGACTCAACATTTTTGTTGTTTTTATTTCTTTCGGTTTTCCTTTTCTTTTACCGAAAAAGGAAGGAAAAAAACACACACACACAAAATGTACCAAAAATTGATATATTTCAACCAATAACATATAAATACACATTTAATAATAAAATTTAAATACATAGAATATGAATCATAATTGCCGCAATCGATTTTTTATTTGCTCGAAAATAGCTACAATGAGTATGTCGAATGAAAATGTGCGTATTAATGCGTTGACCTCCGACGAAGAAAGACGATTAATTATGCAAATATTTATATTAATCATGTTCATTATAACAACTCAATATGTATAATCAGCTCATTGCCAAATCGACATTTTCATTTGAAATACAGAAGACGCGCACTGATAATATGGCGCATATACTTGAGAATGGCCAACAACCTATCGAATAAATCGATTGACTTTCCTGCTGACAAGAATGAAATAATTGTTGTGTTTAAAAGAAAAGATGCAATTGAGTTATGGCGTTTTTTTTTCTGCAAGGTTCTTCTGCCGAAATGACGGGTTTTCTAAATGCTTTCATGAAGCGGTGAACAACAATTTTCTTAACCATAATCATCCGAAAGCAAGGCGAAGAAATGAAGAGAAAAAATGTTTAATTAAGTGCGTTTTGGTTTCGTTTCGGTCAATTGTTTTTTTTTTCTCTCGTTCGATTGAGATATGGGTGAGAGAGCGTGTGTTGTAAGTTTCAGCCGATCGAAAGAAAGTGAAAATAATGCTTTCAAGTAAGGCAACCTTGAATTCGTACTTAATAGTAAACGATGAGTGCGCACACACAAATTTAATGCCTAGCCATCCGTCGTACGCCAAAAAAAAAAACCATTTACCATTCGATCGAGGTAAATTGATTATGTCTTGTGCTGTTGCTTGCACCGTTTAATGAAATCGAAATTGCGGCCGTATGCATGTGATCATTCATTGAGCGATGAGATATAGAGAGAATCAGATGGTTTGAAATGAATATGTCTGTACAACGGAGGCTAGCGCACCTTGTGCCGTTAACAATGTGCTCGTTTGCATTGCTGCTTTAAAATAGATTTTCATCGGAATGTAAATCGGACTCGTTTATTTATTTTCTCTCTCCCTCTCTCTCTCTCTCTCTCCTTGTGTGTATGCACAATTTGTTCAACATTCTTTTTTACAAGTTTAACATCAGTTCGATACGGATGGCGCACGATGCAAGCGCATGTTTGACTGTTGATCAAAAATGCTTGATTGATCGACATCATGATGAGAATCAGGAAAATGGCATAAAAATAGCTAAAACCGTTGAGAAATAATGGAAAGGCGAACACAAAAATACTGACCAGAAACAATTTACTTGACCAACATGGATCTCACATCGTACAAAAACCACAATTTCTCTTACATTGTGTTTGTTACTCTTGACAACAGAAACCAACAAAAAAAAAGAGGAGAACAAAACTTGTTGAAATTTCAGCAAGCACGATCAATTTTTAATCCTTTTTCATGCGTTTGGTTAATTATACATGGCCATTATGGTTTTCAATCGAATAACGGGCATTGTGGGTTGAATTTGAAATGGTACCTGTTGCATGAGCAAAAGATTACCAAACAATCATTTATTAATTTTATCAAATGCAATTGATAACTGGGGTATATTATTAATTTACATGTTCGGTTCTTTCATTTTTTGTGAATTTTTCAGGGGGCCCATTTCCACTGAATACGAATGACTGACCAAAAAGGACAAACGCAATTTTATATGCTGGCAATTGAAGGCGGTATATCCAACTAATGTTGATGTTAACGTGCAGGAAAAGAGCTGAACAGTTATTAATCTTATGTTTCAAATTTGTCGTCAGTTTTCACTGTCCGATTTCGATGTCCATTATGAAGGTAAACGGATTTTGACTACAATTGAAAGTCAAAGTGGTACGTAAATATTTAACGGATTCATTGTTTTAATTTCCAGCAAAATAAACGGCATCGAAACGTCAAATTCCGCTGAAATTACCGTAATTAAAAGAAATCACCTGCATCAAAACGGTTCTAGGTTTTGTTTTTATTTCTCTTCATTTAAAAAAAATTGTTTTTTTTTTTTGTCTGTCCATTTGTTAATGCTGCTGTCGATGCTCGAGAGAGATTGTGTGGTGACTAATTGTTGACGCGAGTCAATTGCCGCGCACATTGTATTAATCTAAACCAGAAATTAGCCGGTCGGACGTTTATGTTTCGTAGTTTTCATTCGCATTCTCCACATGGATCGTGAGCTTGTGCGTTCCATATACGTGTATGGTGTTTGCGCGCGCTTATTTGTTGTACCGATTAATTTGCAGTTTGTGGCAGTACACTGTGTTTAGAGCCGCCGATAAATACGAGGTAAGAAATATTTTCCATATTATACATTATTCGTTGTTGTTGTTTTTTATATTAACATTACACATGTTTATAAGCACAATCTTACTGTCTGATTGAGTTTCGGAGAGTGGCCGAAATTCACCTGCCTTCCTTACTTTGTTTCATCCATGTGTGCGCGCATTCTTTATTCCTTTAATATTTTTCTGTATTGATATTTGTTGTTTCTTTCATTTCCACATTAAGCATTTGCGTACTCGTTCGACCAACAGACGACTACGCAAAACTTGAACGAAGAAGAAAAAAAAACCGAAAAGGAAAAATCGTCGCCGAAACACGAACGAACGCTGAATGGAAGAAGAAACATAAAACAAAGTGAGATAATATGATATGAATAATTATAATATAAGCACCAAAAGCACCTTATACCGAATTGAATCCATTTAAATAATTGATAATCATAGACAAATGCTACATGTTTTCTTTTCACTCTCGTTTCAAATCTGCGTCTAGATTTATGCTTTTAGCGCTTTACAATACACATTTTTACTGCGCAGCGACACAGACGTTTGAAGATCCATCGTCAAATGCACTAAAGACTATTGACCTAATACAATCGATTCAGATGATCATCTGTATGCCGAATGTGGTAACGAGATAAAAAGAGATAGAGGTAGAGAAAAATGAAAGAACTGTTACAAAAAAAAAAAAGTAAAATGCGTATCAAAGATTTTTATCCTATATAATGATGCACATCTCAAGAAACACTCTACAATAGCAACTACGATGGCATTAGTGCCAGTGCCAGTCAATTTAACATGTAGAGAGTATATATAAAACGATGACGAAATGGTCGGAGCAACAGGTGTTTTTTTTTATTCATTCTTTCTCTGTCTCTCGCTTTGCTTTTTGACCGCGCGCGTTTCGATTAACCGCTATAACTTATTATAGTCGCATGTGGATTTTTCGAATCACTTCTATATTGTCGTTCTCTTTGTGTCGCTATCATATGCTCTCTTTCTCTTTCACATTTCGCCGATGGTTGTACCTTGGTTTGTGACACAGACACACAGACATACACCGCATCACGGGGACGACACATTTGCTTAAGAGCCTTAGTATCTAGGTTTACTCTTTGTGATCATTCATTATTATAATTTATCGATCGGTGTAATAAATTCTTTTGAAATTCGTGTTGTGCCGTGTGTGCATTCGAAAATGTGCGCGACAACAATTATGCTGACAAGATGCGTTGCTTCTGCTGATTCTTTTATATTCCATTTCTTATTTGGCTTGATATTTCACGATCGACCGATGCATATGTGTATCTATTTATAACGATATAGTGCGATTAATCGTTAACCAAGTTTTTTTCCTCAATCAAACGGAAAATTTAAAAAAAAAATACGAAAATTCCTCAATCTGTTCAATTGACTCTCGGGTGCTTTTCAACCTTACTCGACCACAAACAGAGGGGAAAAAGACGATGCTCTTGGTGAACGAATAAAAAGGAGCAATGACGATCGAAAAACACCCAAAAAAAAATGATTCAATGTAAAGCATATGTGTACACCAATTGTCGAAAACCGTTAATGCCAGCCAGCACGTGACATGGACTCTACAATGTTTTTGGTGTATGCAAGTGGCTATCAAAATACACCACCAACGCGCACTTGCACCGAAGTGCATTCGCATTCGCACTCAAGAGACGCTATACAATTCTTTGTTGTTTTTTTTTAATGCCATTTTATTTTTGGTATTTTTAAGCAGAAAAAAGGGCGACACATGGAATTGTATGCATGTTGCCATACAATGACGAGTTGTGTTTATTGCTATAGTTTATTTGATGTGTATCTAAATCGTAGTGGCCGAAATCCGGGCGAGAAGCTAAAACAAAAAAAATAAACAAAACAAATCAATAACCGTAATAAAAATGAGAAGCAAAAGAGCTAATACCGAAAGAGTGAGAGAGACAGAGAGAGCGAGAGAGAAAGAGAAAAGAGACGAAAATATTGAACAATGCCACGAATCGAATTGGGTGCTGCGCATTTGCAGAGGGAAGGTGAAAAGCGAAAGCAAAACAAACCACGAAAGACTTCAATGGTAGCACAAGAGATGAACTTCAATATGTACACATTTTTTTTGTCTTGAATTTTCTGTTTTTATTTTTAATCAGATGCGTGTTAGTGTCTGTTGTGGTCAATACACGATGAATCATACCGCAAAACGTATTTCAGAAATCGGTTGCACCAAGTGAGTCTACTTGAGGGTGTTTTGTTGTGTTCGTATATATTTTTTATCCTCATCTTTTCAAGTTGCTGCGCTGTACATCGGCCAAGTGTTTTGTTCCTGATCATTGACCATTTGTGTGTTATAAACAGTCGGAACAAAGAACCATTCATATTCACTAATAGCAACAATCTTTTTGGCTAAAACAAGCCGAAACAGGTAAACGAACTCAGCTCGTTGAAATCTGTTTGTGTTGTTGTTGTCTCTTTTCGTTCTTTTATTCGCCGATGCACACTCACAACTGACCTCAACAACAAACAAGAAAACGAACGTATGAAACCAAGTGAAATTCTGTCGTACGTTTTTCTCTCTCTCTCTCTCCCCACTTTTCTTTCATTCGATTTCTTTAGAACCGAATTAAGTTGAAACCGAATGCAACAACAAAATATGCTACTGAAAATTCATTTCATCAATTAGCACACGAACCGTTTGCGGTTTGTAAATCATCTTCCACTGCATGAGTCCTGTATCAGCATTAATTGTGCACAAAACACAAATGAAACGGAACGAAAACTACGGCATGTTTCGAATCTCTTGAAACAACGACGATTTTTGTCATTTGCATTGCCACAAGTGATGCAAAGAATCTGCTATCACACCTCATTTTACTAAAGATGCATCGTAATTCCCGTTCGGCGCTGACTCTTCGGGCACACACAGAGAGAGAGAGAGAGTTCCAATCAACATATAAATAAAATCGAAAGCAACATCAGCGATGCTCAGTTTTTGGATTGCACAATCCAATCTTACCGCTGTTGTTGTTTTAGTGGTTTTCTTTAATTCTCTCCTTCTTCTTCTTCTTTTTCATAATCTTTTACTTCTGTTCTTTCTTCCACATGCAATTCGTCGTCTCTTTTTACTTTGGTTCGGTGGTGCTCTTGCTCCCTTTGCCCGATCATGTTAACTGACTGCATTTAAAATGTATTTATGTGCGTATAAATAAATGTACAGCCTTACACCTGCCGCGCATCATATTATATGGCCACAACAACTGACATTAGGCGCGTGCTCATCACCATCCACGTGCCGCTATCTCCTTTTGACGCGTGGCACCAGTGTGCATGAAACGACGAAACGCTGACCCATTACAACATTTTGATGTGACGATATATACTTCAATTGTACTTAAATTTGAATATGAATTTATTAAAATTCGGTGTAAATGGAGAAGGGAACGGAACAAAATAAAACAAAACGAGAAAAAAACTACACTTTAAAATCCTTTTGAATTATTATGTAATTGTTTAATATTTTTAATCCGCTTCAATTCTATTCAAATTCCACCTTTTCACCAAACTCAATTTGATGCAATACAGTTTGATCGTATTCGAAATTGAATAAAAAAAGCCGATTCGATGAATATATTTTATTTCCAAACACTGGCCTGTGTCGTGTCCGTTTATCCAATTTCCGTGTTTTTTTTTTTTTTTGCCTTTTTATCGGATTTCGTTTTCGAGCGCATTTTTACACATTTCTTTTCTCTTTTCATTCTTTGTTACTCTTCGTTCGATTAACTCTCATTTGGAGACGGTTTGCATGTATACCTTTCGTCATCATTCGTTTTTCTTTTTGTTAAATGTTATTGATTTGTGTAACATTTATGAGATTTGTTAAAAATTATGTTCTGTTCCAATACTTGATTGAATGCCGTTTGTTATTTTATTCGTATGTATACCGTCTTTCTCTCTTCCTCTCTTCTTTGTGATAAGTACTTAATGAGGTCTCATAAATGTGAATTAAACATTTTTTTTTGTTCTTCATTCTGAAATTTAATTCTGAGTTGCAATCATTGATTTTGATTCGTCCTTCTTACGATTCAATTCTTATATTCGAGGGAAAATTGTTCATTTTTTTTTTATTGCTTTGAAATGTTTTCAATGCAAACGTTGTATTACGTAGTTTTAGCGCCTCAATAATGAACTCGATGGAAAAACACACAACGAAAAAAAAAATTAAGTGCAATTTAAACTAACAGCGCGCAACACATTTTGGTTCACACAAAACAGTTAAAATAGCCGCCAAAAAATTAAAACGGGTTTGCTTGTTTAAGAAATTGTAGCCAAAATAAAAGAATGAAAACGAAAACAAAACGGGTGTAAACGGCGTACTATTCTACTTATTTTTCATGCGCGCACTGCAGTTGCATCGGTTGCATTGTTGCCGTCGTAATCGCATTCGAATTGGGATTAAAATGCCGTGGTGAAGTGCGCGGTAGGTGGAAGAAGGTGAAATAATTTGCTTTCCTTTCATATGCTTGTGTTCCTTTTCTTTTGTTATTGTGTTACGTTCTTTTCTCTCGTGTTCCTCTTTATTTTTTGCGAACGACATTTGTTTTGTTGGTTCAACCGTTAAGAATTTCCAACATTCCAGCTTGTAATAGCGGAATTTGATCGGTTGATCCGTGCGTCATATTGTAATACGTATGTACGTGCATTTCTAACAATTCCGTTAGGATTCTTCCAAAATAATTAAACTGCATTCGAAATATGTTATTGTGCATTTGGTCAGTTTTTCGTTTGTTTATTTGATTGAGGCTAACGGCGAATTTGGACAAGAGAATGGGCGAACGAGAAAAAGACAGAGAGAGAGAGAGAGAGAGAGAGAGAGGGAGGGGGCTAAGCGAGAGAGTACTCTAAGTATAGGGATTAATGCACCAGATCGCGTAATTCTCTTACTTTTCACAAAATGCATTTCAAAGCAATAGTTTTAGTGAGATGCACTTTTTTTACAGTGTATTTTTGTTGTTGGTCGAATTTATTTCTGTAACGGATTCACCTTATGGCGTCGCGAACGTACATAACCATACGTTCTATGAAGCGCTTGCTTATTTTCAACATTGAAATAGGGAGCAAAATACGAATAACCAACAACAACAACAACAACAACAGCCAACCAAACTAATAATATGTGTTTGCACGTGAACGCACGCACAATATAAATTACATGGAGAGAGAGAAAAAAAGGGAACGAAAATAAAACGGAACAATCACATATGTATCGAAATGTGACAAAGTCCTTAAACAAGGATTACGACGGGAAAGAAACGAGCACACGCGTGCGCGCGAACGGCACATGCACTCTACACATCAGATAGTAGACATCAGAGAGCATACAGTAAAAATTATTCCCGCTCGGTCATCTTCACCCTCTTCGTGCCATATTTCTGTGGCTTTTGAACATTTTTATTACCGTTTCCTTTTTTTGTGCTCCTGTTTCGTGGCATTTCTTCCCCAATTCCGTTTTTCGCTTTGGTCTCTGTATTTTGTTTTTTTTTTCGGTTCGTTTTGTTTTTCGATCGCATATGCGCGCGATCGACCATTGGTATGTTTCGCCAGTACACCGTTTTTTTTTTTGTCTCTTAAAAGATTCAATCTATATCTGATTGCTTTGGAACATTTTTGACCAATGATATCGTCCGAAATCTGCGTAAATGAACAACGAAAATAGATAAAGTATGACATAAATTGTTGGGCTTGATGATCAAGCGTCAAATAAAAAGAAATGAGACGAAACAGATGCCAACACAACGAAATGATCTTATCTTGATGTTACGGCGCATGATTTTTCGACGCAATGGCCCATAACTTTCAGCTTGATTTTAAACGAACGAAATAACGCAGATAACTTCATGAAAGTTTTTTTTTTACTAAAACAATTTCAAGAAGATTCTTCATAAATCAGGGTTAATGGGGTGGACATGTTTTCATCGATTTGATGTGAATTTGATCGAATTTATTTATTTTTTTACGACGAATCATATGTTTTCGATCAGTACCTAAACTACGCCTGTCGCTAATCACAGATTCTATTTAAGACCTTCTCCCATTAAAATGATTGAAAAACTTATCCCAGAAGCTCCAGAAACTATACAATAATTTCATTGCCAGAACTTGTTTTATTTGATATGCAATGAGTATATAGTTTATTCATTCAATTATATGGGATGTTTTTCTGTGAACCCAAAAAAAGTAGAACATTGTGAAAAACACAGACAGATTGAATTTACTATTCGATTGTGGCATGCGAAAAAGAAACCCAACCATTTTAAGAGGTACAAATTTTCGTTTTTTTCTAAATTGAAAAAAAAAAAACAGTTAAAATTGGAGCGATAGTACAAAAGTATAGTTGTTTTTCGGCAGACAGTGGATTCGATGCCTTAAAAAACGATTACAAACATGAGGCCAAGCAGTGTATGTACAGTGTATCGATAGATGTTATGGCAAGCAATTTTTAGTGCTGATTTGTTGTGAATTTTGGAACCGCCTCTAATTTCATTCAACGATTTGTCTCGTCTCGAATTTATATGTTTTTGCGCATAGACACGGAATAGATGTTATTTGTGTGTTACTTTTGTTTATTGAACGGATGAATAGAGAGAATAAATAAATGAGACTATGCTAAATAATGAATGTTTTTTCTATCTCTCTTTCGCTCTCGTTGATTGCAAAATACTGAGTGTATAATGATTTTAAAATGTTGCGTGGAAATCAAACCAACTAAACTTAAAAGGTCTCTTAAATCGTAGAATATTGTTTTCATTTAGCGTAAAAGCGGTGCTTGAGCCGAAAAAAAAAGAGTGACAAAAACAACGATGAAAAAAGCACACATGCATACACTCTCGCACACTAAGCGATACCTGGTTCAACTGTACGCGCATAGATAATAGAAATCAAATACGTATGTAGGAGCGACAGAGACGTAAACAGATAGCCAACCGACTGAAATGAAAGAAAAATAATAATAACACCAACAATAAATGCTGTAGATGTGAACGTGGGAGGCGGACCTTATGAATCGCATTCGTGTCAGTGTATACATCGTTTCAGCGAGTGAAGCTATTTCACCTTTTATTTCGTTTCTTATATTGCTTTTTGCTTTGCTCTGCTTTCAATCCCTTTACGACACACAACACAGACACACACAAAACACGATATACACATTTTTCAACACCTCTAGCCGTTGTTCGTTACTTGTTCGCGGCAGAGAATTCTCAGAGAACATTTTTCCGCATCGATATCAGTCGCTTCACTTAATTGCATGTTTACTTTTATTTGATTGTTTCCATTGTTATCGTTGTTACACATTCGCACACAGATATATCATATATATCTATTGGTTTCAGATTTTTTTTACCCTTCTCCTCTGTTGAACTGTATTTTTTACTATAAAGTCGAATGATTGACTAGCTTACATGTGATATTTTGACTGATTACTAAATTTTTGGTTCATCAAGAAAAAAAAACTCGTTCGCTCATTGTCGCCGATTTACATGAAAGAACAAAAAAAAATTGAAAATTTACATTTTGTTTTGCGTCGAAATTAGGTGTTTACCATGTCAATAGTATATTTATCTGGCTAAATAAGACGTAAAAATGTGTATTTTCAGTGAAATGATTTTATTTAGCCAACTCGTAAAACTGCTTCATTTTATCGCAAAACAAACGCGAACATTTAAAATTGCAAAATGCTTCGTTTTTTTTTGCACAATATTATGAAAGATGATAAGACAATTTTTTGACATATCACAATGCCGTTAACTTTGATGCAATTATAAAATAATTAAAAATAGAGAATTCGTTGGAATTCAATGTTTTTTCTTTATTGTTCGAATAAAGGATTTCATTATTGTCATAGAAAAAAATTTGAAAATAAAAAACGAACAAGAATCATTAAAAGCCGATCCAATTCAAAATTACCATCATCAAAATATATATGCAATGATACATCAAATCGGCTATTGTTAATGACAAACAAATTACAATGAACACTTGATGCTTTCCATTTTTAGATAAGAATTGTGTGCGGTTTACATTGCAATCATTTTCTCTCTACACGGAATGAATGTGTGTGGCATTTACGAAAAATATTCCCTCAAACGCAACAATAAAAAAAGAATAAAAAAAAGCATAGTTGTCGTTTGTTTGTTCCTTATATTCGTGCCATGACATCGTATTGAATGCGATTGATTGACGGTTCAGTATAGACACTGAGCAGTTGTTATTCAATTCCCGATATTCTTTTTTTCTTCTTATCAACCGGCTGCTATTGATATTCGAAGACTGTCTCAATCTAGTGAAATTCATCACTTTCCAATCATCACTATATAATTTTTTTTTTTTTTTTTTTCACAAGTTAATTACATATTTAATATTCTTTCACAGCCCATCGCAATCTAGTCGATCTTTGGTGATAATTTTTCAAGCCCTTTTGTAAAACATTGAAATGAAAACAAAAAATTTGTCAATTCTATGGTTCCTTCAGATTTTTGTTTATTTTTTTGGTGTCGGAGTTCTCAAGATTGTGGTCTAATGTTTTGTTGCATGAATTTTCTTCTCCAAGTGACAATTCCAAATGTGAATAAAAGATCGCTTGTATTCGGGCCACCGCATGGCGCTGAGAGAAAAAAAAATGCCGTCCGAGAACAACGTGATCCATTGACATTTGCATACACAAAAGGCCGTAACATTTGTCAATGAAATGATGTAACTGAAAACCGTTGTGTATTTGCTTTTGAATGCTGTATGAAAAAAAAAATGTTTGAAGAAAACTATCCGTATATATCATTGCTACTGTTTATCAATCTATTGAAATGACTGATTCAATAGATTTAACGTTTCACTTGCCCCATTGAATGCAATGCATTTATTCTGTGAGAGATTGAAGACTTCATTCTTTCTCGTCTTCATTTGCTCTTCTTTTTTATTGTTTACATATCGCTGGCATAAAAGAAATCTTTTGGGTGTTCCGCTTCGGCTTTTTTTCTCTCTTTCATCACATAATGGTTGATTGCAAATAAAAAAGAAAATGGTTAATGATATTTTCGTTTATTTGATTCGAGTGTGACAATTTTTTCATTATAAATGCGATTTGTTCAAGTTTGATGTGGTTCACATTGGACGATTGAGATTTTTTCCATTTGGTGTAACCTCGACTGCATTGGGGTAGCTGATCGTTTACCACCAAAATGACATCTATGGAAAATGTTAGTTAAAAAGCCACACCGCCTAGGTCATCTCACATGTTATGTAAATAAGACAAATGGCTTTGGTTTGGGCCGTATTCTTATTCAAATCTTTCATATGAAGAGAAAATGCCCAAATTCGAAAACGGAAATAAAAAGCACACAAATAAAACATTCAACAATTTCTATTTTCAACCACATTGTGTGTAATTAGTCATATGAATGGACAATTTTCAGTTGTAGATAGACATTTTCACACGAAAGCCTATGATGTATTTAAGCTGTTGAACGGATGCTCAAATAAACTACTTTTTCGTTGCATCCATTAAACAAATGTCATGATCGAATGCGATGAAACTTGAGTTTTTTTTAACAAAGAAAATATTGAAGATGATGTAAAAAAAAAACTTCGTTGAAATGAATGCGACAATTCCAGATAGTCAGATTCCAATTTAACAAAATTAGAGTAATGAAGAATCGGCTTTTATAATCAATTTCATTTGATGAAATAAAATCAGATACGTTTTGTGAGTAAACAAATCTAATTCAACCAGATTCAACGCCACACTTAAACAAATCTATAAGTCGCTGTTCACTACTTCGAAGAAAACAATTTAATTAAATAAGATTTGATAATGTGTATCAGCGTCACACACAATGACGATCAAACAAAATCTTATGAATACAAAGATAAATAAAATTTGGAAAAATGAATTACCACCTATGAAGCGCCAAAACGTGAGACTGAAATTTAGTGGGAATGAAATTTAGTCGATGGCAAACATTGTGAGTGCCAACATCGTTTTCAAATTTGTATCAAATCCATCGGCAAGTCGGCAGTGATTTCAAAACGAACGATTGGTCATTGACACGCGTGATTAAACTATTTTCATTCAGTGCAGAATTTGGTGTAAGTGTTCTTCAATCCAATTAAGGTAGTACAATTACATATTCGAATTGTGTTGAAAGGAAGTTTTTTTTTCATTACATTAATTAAAAAATAGAGGACAGACACGGTAAATTTTCATTAAGAAATAGTATCCAGATTTCGTGGCAAAATTTTTTGATTCTTTTTTCCACGAATTCAGAGACATGTAGACGACGAATATTTAGATTTAAATTAATATTTATTTCATTTACATTTCTGTTTTCTCTCTTCGTTTTTGTTCTATCACTGTGTCCGCTGTTCTGGAAAGAGATAGACCATATCACGTTTTCAACGATGCGAACACTTGTTTTGATTCGAAGCAATCGCAATTGAATCGTAAAATTCGGTAGCAAGTTTTTTTGTTTTATTCTGGTACGCATCTGATCCGCATGTTCAGAAAGACAATCAAACAAAGCAGCCGATGACAATAATGACAACAACAATAAGAAAACATGTGTATTTTTCTCAATTAATAACAATAAAAATATATATTTGACAAGAAAGTGACAGAGCAACAAAGAAAATTCCAAGCACCGAAAACAAGACAAGACAAGATATCAAACAAACAAACAAACGAATCATGACCAAAAAAAATTTAACAAGATCGATTCGACATCGTATTGAATCGATGACACACGAATCGTGTGAACGTGATAAAAAATATGGAGTTGTGTGTGGTCGATCGCAATTGCAGTTGCCGAAATGAAAATCTGTTTCAAATAAAAAGACGTACAAACAAAAGAATGAAAAGCACATTGTGATCGGAAGATTTTGTATTTTCGCCTACAATGTACAAAGATTAAGGGTTCAAACGAGGTTGGACGGTGAAATGCATTTGTAAGGTGGTTCAGTTAAATGATTCAAATACTAAGTCAGTAACAACAACATCGACAGCCAAAGTCAACACAAAGTCGTTAAGTCGAGTCGGCGGTATTTACTCGATTTACAAATGAGCCTTAATTGGATTGAATCTTATAAATTTACACCGCCAAGACAAGAGTTTTTTTCATTTTTGCAAAATTTCCCAATCGTTTATGTATAGTTTTGGTCCGACAAATTATTTTTGTGTATATTTTTTTTATGCATCGGAACGAAAGAAAGACAAACAAACAAAGAAAAACAAAAATCGGAAGAAGAGATAATAATGATTTGTTTGCACATGAAAATGCCAAAATATTATTCTACCAAAATTTGGGTATTTCTTCCGAGAGAAATTCTTGCCATTGGTAATAATCCGATCAAGTGCAAAATCTATTCGTAGCAAATATATTCGCAGTTAATATATTTCTTTATAACTTTATTCTCTGCCATGGCAGCGAGACAAAGAGAGAATTTATGATGGTCAACACTGTGCAGTACAGTTTTTTATGCATACCCCAATTTTGTTAGACAATAACTCTTTTAATAAGTGCTTTTTTCTCATTTAAATGATTTCATAACTACATAAAACACAGACGAAAATGTGGAAAGCGATATCGAAAGAAATTCATTGAGAAAACCAAAAAAAAAATTGTTGCGATAGAGAGAAAGAGAGCCGAAACAAACTCAAATGAAACCGAACCACATGCTTATTGTTGCCAAAGCAGGTATATCTATTATCGTGAATTGTTCATAGTTGTTTATTTATATATTTGTGATGTAATCAGACAAAATTTCATTCATGCTTTGAGAAAGACAGTGTTTTGTCATTTGGTTTGTCAGTTGCCATCATCTTTTTCACTCTATTGAAGAATACAATTGAAAATGCATACATTTTCACTTCTCCATGCATTCAAAAAATGAAACGTTCTTAGTATGCTACAGCAGCATTGCTCGGGACACTTCCTGTTGTATATTGATAACCATAAAAAAATGACTAAGGTACTTGTAAAACTTTGTTCAGTCTCAGTTTTCGCCAAGTTAGAACTATTGTTCTTATTGCACTGTATGTTTAAGTATGTCTATTGTTTTTGGTAATATACTCCAAAAACATCTTCGAACAAAAAAAAAGAGAAACTTGAAGTGTATTAACACTTAACGGCAAACGTGTGCGGGGAAATTCCCACCTTAAGCCAATTTCTTATGTTCTTCTTTCTCACAATGTCTACAACAATCAAAGAAAAAAAAAAACGATTCGACTGCAACGGCAATTTGCATTCATTGACAAAACAAAAATATGATTGAAATTGTTTTTTACCTTTATATACTTGTTTGTTTTGGCTAAATATGAATAAAGAAAGATAAAAACTATTGCTATTGATTTAACTTCGTTTTATATCTCTTCGAAACTACTACATTTACTGAGCTTCCATAATTTTGTGCCGAAAATAAAATATTACTGTACATAATCTGGTGTATAAATACATATAGATGATAAAGGGACTTATCTCCTAATTGGAATCACTTTTTTTAGTCTTTTTTTTTATCCAAGTTTCAGTTTTTTTTTTCAAATCTTACATACTTAATTTTCCCCTCAACTTTTCATTATATTCTAGTGATCGAAAAGATTTCAAGGCACATTTTCATATTATTTTTCATCACTGTCAGTAATAAGCAATTTTCATCATGTTCAATGGTGCATATCACGATCAACAGCATCAATGCTTGAAACAAACTTCCTATTTCATTTTCTTTGAAATAAAAATGCAGCAGGTACATGAAAAAACATTGTTCTCTTTAAATTTTGGCCGAATGAAGAACTATAGTTTTATTGGCCCGTATATTTGACTATGTCTATTGTTTTAAGTGATATGCTCCAAAAAGATGCTTAAAAAAGGAAACTTGAAGTGTATTATCGCTTAATGGTGTGGGGAATTCCCACATCATAAGCCAATTTCTTGTTTTCGGTCTCTTTCTCTTTTTAACTTTCGGTGAAATGGGAAAGAAACCTTTGGGCTATTCATAAATTTAAATACGTTTCCTTTTTTTTTGCATGTGATTAGACAAATCCGAATGGCGACAGACAGATCATAAAACTTCATGTAGTAGATTTCCATTCACAAATACCTATTCGTTCATAACCTTTGACAAAATTCTGTTTTCGCACATATTTACGCACCCATTGAACTTTTTTTTTCACCAATATATGAATGAAATACAGTGTTTTGACAGGCCTTTGTTCTTGAGGCCGAAGATTTTTTTTTTCTTCATCAACATTGGTTAAAGGTTCGCTTTGCTAAGGATTTATTGATTATTGTTTTTTTTGCCAACATTTTATTTGAGATACTTTGAACTGAACAAAATTGTTAACCAGGGAATGCCATCAGATGAATCAATGTGATGGTTTTATCAGAAAACATAAAAAATGAATTTATCGGAATCTTGAAAAATAATGTAGCAATAAAAACTTTTTACTTCACTCGCAAAATCATGCCATACCAATTACCAAATCGATCAATTTTGGAAAGGATTTTTATGAATTGCAATTAATTTTCAGGAAATGTGGACAGTCTATGAACGCGCATAAAATCAAATATCATAGAAATTGGTAGAGTCAACAAATTAAAATGCAAAAGTATTCGATCGTGTGCATAGTTTGTTTTTGGTTTGTCTGTAATTGGCGATTCAAAAACAAAATTTCAATATGTAAACACGCGCCAATACATTAAAGACAACGGGAGCAGCTTTTTTCCGATGGGTTCCCACTTCGATTACAATGCATTAAAATGTCAGTGTGTTCGTGGTTTATTTGGCTTTTTGATTGTTATGCATGCTGTTTCTGCATCGACGAAGAAACAGAGACAAAAAAAAAATGTTCAAAGAAACTGAAAGAAGCAGAAATAAAAGAAGCATAAAAATTGTACTGTAAAACGTAACAGTACCCATTGCGATTCCTTTCTCAGTTTGGCTCTGCTATCTCTCTGCTTTGTTTCTCTCTTTTTCTCTTTCGTTGTGCATGCACGATCCTTTTTTCAGTTGGTTTCTTGTGTTGTTGTGTTTGCATGTACCTCTGTTAACTGCTGTTGTTGGTGCTTACTGTGTTTGTGATCCAATCCATATAATGTGTATTAAGTATGTTATATGAATGCTTTGGGCTCTCTCGCGCGCTCTGTGTGTTGAACAAAACACAACAATGTGATGTGTATGCTCTTGACGTGCCGAGTACGCTCCGTTTTGAAATTCAGTCAGGTGCGAGACACCAAAGCAGACGGTCGTTCTTTTTTCCAAAATAGTTGTATGCTCTTCACTTGGTTCATTTTTGTTCACACACATTCAATAAAAAAGCACATCCACCAAAATCACATTTTTCGATCGTTACATTAAAACAAATTTTCAAAGATTTTTTTAAAGGATTTTAAGTGTATTTTTTTCTTCATTTGCTGAAGATCAACATCGAAGGATCAAATCAACGTGTGATATTCGATGAGTTTAAAACATTATTAAGTTTAAAGGTGTACCGGAATTGACAACGAAAAAAAATTTAAATAAATCTTGCACCAATCGAACAAATCATCGACACGATCGTCCAAATGTGATAGATGGAAAACAATGTTTAATTTTGACCAATAAAAAAACACTTTTGAAACATTGTGTGATGAAGTATGCATAGACAAAATATATCGACCATAAACTAATTTCCGTTTTTATTGTCAAAAATCGTGCCATTTCAATAAAATAATATAACGGGAACGATCACCAGCGAAGAGATTGGCCAATAAACAGCAAATAGTCTTTAAAAAAAGAGACTTTTTAGTGAATCATCAATATAAAAAAAAGGATCATCAAACACACCGGTAAGTCGAAAAAAAATCTTTTTAAATCATAGAAGTGATCTGTGTTCGTTAACTGATTGAGCCGACGGGAGATTTTTTCTCAATTCATTGGCTTCAATCAATTAAATCCTTTTTGTCACTCTGCTTGACCGATTGATTGTTCAATTTACATTTGCTCTTTTTTTATTTCTCAAACGATGTTCACTTATCAATACCTCATACCGTAAGATTAGACACAAAAACGGTTTTAAAATCTCATTTTCATTTTTTTCTTCTTCATTCAACGTGAGCTCATTTATTTTTCACTCAACAAAAACTGAAACACTGTGTATACATTGATGAGATCGCATTAATTTTGGAAATTAAAATGCACATTAGCTTAACCAGAGAGAAAAGTAAAAAAAAATATGACAAAGAAAAAAGATAAAAATGAGTGAGCTAGAGAAAGAGAGATCGATCGCCAGCCAATCGGCCAAGCTGTTCGACGAGTTGGTCAAGGAGAGAGAAAAATGCGGAGAAAGAACTTAAAACGGTTTGTTCAAAAGAGATTAAACCACCTGCCACAATCAATTTTTTTCTCAATTTTTGTTGCTGCTTGTGTCTCGTGTCATCCACAAGAGTCAATGGTTTTTATTTTCTGTTTATATCGATCGTATATTTTTTGTTGTTGTTTGTCGATCATACGGCTTGTGCTTTTCTCACTCACTGTGGCCAGTTTTATGTTTAATAATCCTTTTTGTCGTGTTCAAGCGGAATTTTTTTTTTTTTTTTACACGGTTTAATTTTGTTAAGCATTTGGCTCGAGCCGAAACCAATGCGCTTTGATTTGATTTATTTTTCTTCTTCTTCTCTTCGTCATAATGCTGCGATAAAAGCTGTCATAAAATCGGGCACGTGCGACATCCCAGTGCAAAAGCAAAACGCACACGCACAAACAATCCAAACCAAACGAACAAATATGTAATACAAAAACAAAATAAATTGCCGAGAGTTAATTGCGTGTGCTCTGAAGACGATTGCATTTGCAGCCGTTCGATGTTCAATGTGTAACAATTTTTAAATTATAGTTTTGATCAATTTGGCTTTTATTTTTTGGCAAAAATTTCTGAGAATTTTGTATTTCACATCTTTTATCCAGCCACGGAATGTGAATCATGTGCATATGTGTTTTTATTTTTATTTTGTGACAGAAAACGAAAGTGAATTATCTAACTTGGATGCGCTTTTCATAAGATTTTTTTTAACGATAATTAATGAATTTAATTTAGCATTTTTGATTTCCGCAATGTTGAATTGATAAATGAAATTTATCATTGAAATGATTGAAAGTGAATTTTGAGTTGAACGACGGAAAACACAAAACACATAGCTAATTAACACAGATTTGGAGCATATGTGAAACGTAAATATTTGTCAAACGAAAGTTAACCGATAGCCAAAATATTTCCGGTCATTTTGAAATTAGTTCATGTGTGATCAATTTCAGCTTCCAAATAGATCAATTATTGGCTGATTGAGAGTGAAACACTATTTTGTTTTGTATTGACATAAGACAGAGAAAGTGTGGTCAGTTTTGCGTAAATCGCATAAAAAAAGAGCAAACAGCAAAAAGATGACACACGGTTCTTAGTTAGACATTTGTTTGAACTGCGACGTAAAGCTCGGTGCGTGAGTTTGTGTGAGATACGAGTATGTATGACATGTATGAGCATCGTAGATCATTTGCTGAATATTAATATTTTTGGATTTGTTTTGTGCACACAATGTTCCGAACTTATTTAGTTCCGTTTTTTCCGGTCTCATTTTGTATGAGACAGAATAAAAAAAAAACAAATGAAAACGAAGAAAACAAAACAATAAAAAATAAATTCAATTCATCGGTCGTTCTCATGGCAAATATTTGTTTTACATTGTCTTTGACACGGAAACAAAATGCTCCATAGAGTATTTCAATTGCATCTATTTTAATTTAAATTTGAATGAAGTGTTTGTGATGCACATTGCCCAAAGATGGGTTATAAGTAGAAAATCTATTCATATTCTTCGTGAAACCAAAGAAAGCAAGAAATTGGACGGCGAGTACATTTTAAAGCAAAGATAAATACGACATTTAAAAGAAAAAAAGAATCATTGTGCCGTCTTCGTGATGAGGGCCAATATGAGTCAAGAATTGAGTGGACAATGTATTGCAACTGTTTCAAGTGAGATCTATTGTTCATTTTAAAATTCAATATGCACGGCACAGTTTGGTCATCGCGTTTTTTTTTTTTGTTTCTTCTCTTCTCTTCAAAAAACCATCTTACCTTAGCAATATTATGAGCAATTGTTGTGTATCATCTTGTGTCGCTTTGTTACAAATATCAGACATGAATGTGTCAGATTTTTGTCGCGCGACTTCTTCCGTGATGCATTCGATGCATATTAACAATTCATTGTGTAACCGAAGTAAATAAAAGGACATCAAATCAGAAACAAAAAAAAAAAAATACAAACAAAACATGGCGACAGACAAACAAACTACACACCATTTGGTTCATATTGAGCGTAAAATAAATTCAAACAGACAATATACAATTAAGACAGATTTCCGATGATGGGAAACAATCACGAAAGGAACTAAAGGAATGGCCTAATGAAGTGGAACGCATACATACAATAGATAAACAAATTGGAGTGAAGGAAATGCACAACAATGCACATATACAAATTTCAACACTTTCAATTTTCAATTCGTTGTCAGTTTGTTTATCGTCGACTTCTTTCTTGAGCTCTGGCGTCCGTGCCATATGTGAATTGATTTCATTTCTCAATCGCTTGTTGTGTTACCACTTTTATTGACAATGGGTTTTGTGACAGGAAGCACCAATAAATTCCGTGGCTCGTTTGTGTCCATTCCAATCAATGAAACGATCATTTACACATTTGCGTGCATCAATACCAAAACCAAAGCAAATATAAATCAATTGTAATTGAAATTGTTTTATTTCTCTATTTCTACTATTTTTCAATTCATTAATTGGAATCATGTTCACATAAAAGCTGAACAAAATCCCATTTCTTTTTCTCTCACCTAATATTAAATCGTCGATTATCTCCACCACTATCTAAACGATTGTCATACACTGGTCAAAATAATAAACCAATATATCCGTGTCTGTTGTGCTTTTAACTTCGTCAAAATATCCCAAGAACGTCTTTTTTTTATTTTGTTCTCATCGCTATCGCATTTATCGCGACGATTTTATGTATGTGGGAATATGTTAATAGTTGCGTGCTTGGTTATTATTACCCTTATGCTACATTTCCGAATACCCCTACCCCTTGCAAATGTGGTGGTTAGTGATTCGAAAAACGTACTTTGGTATGGTGAAAAAAAAAACGAAGAAGAACATTCACCAAATTTATTACTTCCACCCTCATTTCAATTTTATCGAGTACAAATGTTTCACACGCGTTCATGATTTTCAACCAAATTAAACTGTTCGTTAAAATGACGATTATTGCGCGAAATGTAACGAACTTTTTTATGCTTTTTCTTCGTTTAGCTTGGAAATGAAAAAAGGGGCACATTTGTTTGAATTGTTTAACGAACTTTTTAATTGAAAATGATGCATGCAAGGGATGGAAATTATCAATTGGATTTCGTTATATTAAAATTGTTTTTGGTTAATAATATTTTTGGAAAAAACTTCAGTCAAACATTTTTGTCTCAAAATTATTTTTGATATTTTTGCGCAATTCGAGTCGTAAATAAAATTCAGAAATCAATTCGTTTTTTTAATTACTTTAACAATCAAAATATAAATCATTTTTTCGAACGTCACGACCAAAACAAATGCAATCCAATAATTTCGAATAGATTGCTGGTGCTATCATTTGGTTCTGTTCTCCCTTTACTTCACATATTTATTTATCAGTTAATTAATTTAATTTCCTTCATTGTATTGAATACTCTCCCTTTGTCACACTTTGAATATGGATTGACATTTCAAAAACATGACCGGTCGTTCAAATACAAAAAAGTCCCATATTTGATTTTTACAGCACGATTTGATGCAACGACGGAAAAAAATAAAACGCAACTATTATCTAATTACATTGGTCATTTGGTGTGTGTGTGTGTCACTCGTGTGCTTTCATTTCCAAAACGAAAAACCAAATCCTTTTCCCCATTTTATCGGAATTACGTGCTTTAATTTGCTCTTGTCTTTTATTCTTGTAATAGACGTTGTTATTAAATTGTCGTTGTTCGTAATTTAATCAATTTGATGGTTTTTGATATCTTAATTGGCGTACTTTAATTTAAAAACGATGCACAATTTCCAGTTTTCACCTTCAAATAATCATAACAAAGCCGACCGCGCTCAATGAGCGCGAGGGGAAACGAGTTGTCGAAGCGATAAATCGACAAACAAAGCGGTCATCATCGTTGTTGTGGTCGAAGCCATCGTCGTTGTTCCCCTTGCTCGTGCATTTAATTTGTACGAAAAAGAATGAACTTCAATCTTAAACCAAAGCATTTCATTTGTTCTTGGTCACCATTCAGTTACATTTTTTTGGTGCTTTTTTTACAATTCTCTTCATTCTGTTGGCTGAAAATCGGTGTTGCGTGCAATGTGAATACACAACACGCTTTGTGCATTGATGCAATACAAAAATGTTTGTTAAATAAGTAACAAATAGTTGGCACTCGCCGACTGGCTCGTGGATCGTGTGAACCAAGTGGGATATATGCATACGTTCTCTCACTGTATATTTTTCTCATCATTTCTCATTTGTGGGAAGATACGGTGGGGACAAAAACCAATTCATTTTAAAAGCCAATCGAATGGCTGACTTTTTGAAATTAATGTGCACTTCTTCTTCTTATTTCAAATGAAAATCCAACAAACATATTCATAAATTATGAATTCGATTCATCAAATAGCGATTTTCGAATACAATTTGCATAATGATTTTTCTTTATACCGTCAAGCGTGCACACAAATCGAAATTGTGAGTGTTGTGGATTTGTTTTTTTTTAATAAAGTTTCTGTCGCGATATGCTCCAATGATTTTGATTGCATTTTATCATGTTTTGATGAAGCACGTGTGCGACAAATCATCATCATCCACGATAACAATCGCATCGATAAAATGACACAATGGACAGAATAAAATGGACGAAACTAGTGCGAATCCATTTGAAATTGGATCGCTTTATCATTTAAGTAAATTGCCACTTGATTATTATTCCATGCATTTTCCATTACTTCATTTCAATCGTATTAGATGTTTAATTAGTATTCATTTTAATATAAACGGTTCCAGCAAAGAATGGCATAAGAATAAAAATTGAAATATAATGAAAATAGTAAGTAATTTTTGCGATGGCATTGCATTGAAAATGGTAGTGGAATTGGCAGTGAAAAAGACCGTTGCAGCAGGAATAGCAGATGATACAAACGAAAATAGTTATTTAGCATTTTGTATTCGCGTTCGAAACAAGTGTCATATGGCCAAACGGTCAGTCACTTGTCTATTTAATTGCAAATTACCTAGTGAAACCAAGTTGCTTTCCGGCCAACTTTATGACCAAGGTCAGTTTGTGTATACGTTGTCTCTTTTTACCATTCGATTTTAACGCAGCCCAAATTGGCGAGTACGCGATCATGAACGCACACACACACACACACACACACACACACACACACACACACACACACAAGATTGGTACGTGCCAACTTGTAACCTATAATTGCATTCAAATATTTTCATCGATTCTGTGTGTGCTATAGCTCCGTTCATCAAAAATGTTCACCGCATTTTTATGCAAGATAATTGATCACACAAGCTGACCGACCGAGCAAGGATACACCATTCGAATGGGTATCGTATATGTTTGTGTGCGCGTTCGCACATTTCTGAAATCGCTTAATTTTTACATCCGACCTGACCATTCCAATCCCAAACCAGTCGGGCGTTGTTGTCATACATTTTTTGTGTTTGTCTCGTTTTTCCCCCTTTTTCTGTTTTACTTCTTTTTCGTTCGACTTTGTTTTCAATTAATCGGTCAATTTTCATGTAGCTGTTGTTACACTTGCTACCAATCGACCAAGATCGTACAGCGGCACATTTTGTCGCCTTATATTAAAGTACGCATAATGTAACAGCTAAAAACGAAACGAACGAAAAAGCGATGAAAAAAGCAATACATGAAGGAGCATAAATGTCTAAAATAATTCAAAACAGCTCATCATACAGTAATATAAGCATATTTTGTGTCCAGTTTTACTTCATTTTTTGTGAATGTATTGGATCTCGATTGCTCACACACGAAATCATCTCTCTCTCTCTCTACCTCTCGATACTCTGAACACAATGTTTGCATATGCTCAAGCAACTGTGTGCAATCGCATTTAATTACACAATATTAATTTATATATTGTTATATCCAGGTGATATTCACTTTTTCTTTCTTTTAACACGGTTTTTCGCTTCATTCTTGATCATCCATTTTTGCATGTTCAGATGTGCGCACGCACGTATTCGCATACATAAACATCAAACAAAATCATATTACAGATCTCTTTTTTATATGTATAAACACAATTGTTCAATTGACTATGCATTAACAAGATGTGAATATCCGTTAAAATGCTACTATTTATTTATTCATTTCAATTTGCAATGCATTATTCATAATATCGATCATTTGGTTTTTGAGATCAAAATCATATCTACCAACAATCCATTACTTGAGCTGAAACAAGCGTTGTTAGCTTGTTTGTTACTGGCTAGGGTCAGAAGTGTGACCAACACAAGCATTTTCTTTAAGTTTACTCTTTAATTTTAAACCAGCTTCCAACGATATAAAAAGCGCTCAAAGGGATAGCGCGTTACGTTTTTTTTTTTGCCAACCTGTTTTTACCAACAATCGAGAAATAAGTTTTTGTCGACCGATTAGACAATATAACCCATTTTCGTCTATTGCCAAACAATCGCATATTTTTTCCGCCGATTGCTTCAGTAAATATGTTTAATTTTCCGAAAAAAGAATGCGAATCATCACAGATGACAATATTTACATGACTTACTTTGCAAAATTACTCAGCTTTTTGTAAAGAAAAAGGGAATTTTGTGGGCTGAGAATGTGAAATAGGGCTGGATTTGTATTTGTGTACAAGTTCAATTTTATTAATACCCCCAAGTAAATGTAATAGCATAAATTCAATTCTTCTTGTATTAATGGATATTTAAATTCAAAATAATTGATATGGAATAGCATAATTGTATGTATGGCACGTGTGCACGATCACTATACTAGACATTCCGACACTTGCATGCAAAATAAAAAAAAAACAACAAAAGGCCATAAAAAAGACAATATTTTACAGAGCCGTTAAGATTGTCAGCACAAAAAAAAACCAGAGCACATGCTAACTGTGAAGAGCAAGTAATTTTCGGTTTCATTATTCGGAGTTAAGATCGAGTACAAGTACACAAAAAAACGGGCGAAAAGAATGCGTTATGCGCTTCAGGTTGCTTTGTGCGTGTGACTCTGTTGACAAATTAAAACTGTCCAAATTATTGCATGTGTAGCCTCGATCAACACTTTTTGTTTCTATGGATTCTCTTTTTTCAACCAGTTTGTGTATGTGTCATTTCGTCGGTTTGATTGTTTCATTTTTTTTTACATGCAAGTTTGTATGTGTGTCTCTGATTTGGGCTCCTTCATTCAAGTGCAATGCAGCAAAAAGCGACAACAGCATGCATTTCATGCGCTTAAGTGTAAGCAATTAACTTCACTTTCAATCAATTATCAGGCATCCAATTTTGTGAATCGATTTCTTTTGTTACCCTGAGTACGTCTCCACAAAATGACACAAACACTCCAATTATATTGTTTGTTTTTCTCTTAATTTTTAACACAAATTGTACAATCTCAATCTTTGACACGGATCAATGGTTCCATACATTGAACGACCGATCAATGTTATTGTTTTTGTTTCATTCGCAAAAAAAATAGTCAGCAGTTAAAAAAAAAACTATGCAAAATGAAAGGATGAAGGATTTTAATGAAAGAATTTCACAAGTTTTTGTGACACAATTTGAAATGAATCGAAAAACAACTGACATCTGTGACCAAAAACTCAATATCAACTCGATATTAAGCAATCGTTTTTGGATAGATCAAAGGCAAATCTTTTGCTTTTCGTTTTGCTTCACCAAATAAAACCAAATCAACTTCGAAATCTAATTCATTGATCCCAACAGTAACACCATTAGACAATTCAATTAATTGCATACCACCCGTGAGTGTAATTATTCAATTCGTAAGTTTGGTGCAAAAAAGTAGACACACACCTCTTCTCTCTTCTGTCGCTAAAGATTTTTGATCCACAATGGTAGACGGATTAAAAGCAAAACAAAATACGGTTTTTACAATACAATTGTTCGAATTCACGTTAGTTTTCATAGTTGCGTCTATGTTAAAAAGGAAATAAAAATTCAGATTTTCAAGCTTAACTTCTATTGTAATTAGTGTATATCGAGACGGTGATGGAGAATTGCATGCCACAGCGAATAGAGTGAAGTCTTAAAAATGTCATTTTCGATGCATACGTATTAAACAAAACTATTGATTAATAGAAAATGGATGGAATGGGGGTTTTTGCGTGTGTGTGTGTGCAAGTGAGGTAAATAGATATAGTCAGTGGAAAAAAAATCGCTGTGTTTCCTTGCCCGAAACGAAATTGGAGTGCGATTGAAAGACGGATCAAAAGTTGAATATTTTACTTAAAGTCGTTGTGAATCTGCTTAACGATTGTCAATGGTTTTTTTTTTCATTCTCTCACCTCTTTGAGTCTTCCTCATTGGGATTGCCATTTTTTTCGTGTTGTGTATATTACCGCGCTTTATTGTTGTTGTTTTTTTCTCACTTCTCGCACACTGGTCGCGTTTGTGTGCGTTGTGTAATCATATTTGCTAACAGTGAGATTACAGTGACTTTGGGCTTTTGTCTCCGCCCATTGTTTACATATTATTTTCGAAGGTAGAGAAATCTACCTCTCTATTTATCTGCCCATGTATTGTCGGTGTTGTTGTTGTTATTCGTTTATATATATATTTTCTGTTTATTTGATCTCAACACCTCACCATTAAGGCACCTCTTTCTATTGATTTTCGTTTGTTTTTATTTCGTTCGTCTTTATTTCGAAATGAAGAGCAAAAAATTTGCGTCAAAAGAGAATTGATTGTTTCGGAAGAAGGCTGTTTCATTAGAATCTCGCACAGATACTTCATTTTTTTCACAATTCATGCGTTTTTTTCTTTATTTGCCTCAAATTGTGACGAGTTTTCGCTTCAGTAACAAATTGGATTCATTCATTTGCAATTTGCTGGAAGAGAAAATAGAGTTCTCGCAATATAATTGTATTTGCTTTATTTTACCGTTACGTGTCGCATGGTGTGTATATGTGTGTGAAATTTGCCAACATGCTTATTTTCTATTCGTCGAATCCGATCACATTACAATTTTTTTTTTTCTGGTATGTGTATGAATGAAGGCAATCTTCTGCTCAATTCGCACTAAACGTACACTCCAAAGACAAAAGAATTGTAAACATTTTTTTTTACTTAGTCAGAAAAACAATATCATGGTTATTGAAAAAGTTTTTAGAAAACAAAAAGTTTCACATTTATGAAGGAACATGTTTTGCACTAGAATAGACGGTGAACCAAATGAATCACACATATTTAATAGGTGTCACACACAAGTACATCAATTGATTGGCATTTTCCATTTTTTTTTTTTGTGGTGACAGCGCAAAATTCAGTGTGGTGAAACCATATATATTGGCATTATCGCTAATGACAACAACTTATCGAGAAAAGTCTTTGACCCATTGACGTAATTCTACAAAGAACACCAGATTGCAATCGAACCCATTTGCATTTAATTATAAAAAACAAAATGATGAAATATACTCCCTCCATTACAAAAAAGTATACATATCAAAGGAGCGAAAAAATACTATATCCACAAAAATCTTACACGCGTATCACTGAAAAAAATAAAGATCGCGAACAAAAAATGTGTGCTTCTCTTTCATTGGCTTTGAGCTTGAAATGTGTGTAAAAATATCCATAAAAAGTATCGATGATTTGAACAATCGACACGTGTGTCTGTGAGGCGAAAAAAAACACACAAATGATTTCATCATTCGTTTCAACGTTTGCGTTCTGACTTCTTGCGTCCTCTTGATTTGTTTTTTTTTTATTGTATCTTTGCTTCGCTGAACATTTGGCATTCACTGTCATTACACGATCGACAACGTACCATCTACTTTATACGGCACAAAGCAAAAGTGATTTTAATTAAACAAATCATTTGGCGTACAGGTGAATCGGCCGAAATGAACGACACAGATCATTTATCACTTTATATTTTATCTCTTTGGGCGCAAATTAGCAAAGTAAATTACACTATATTACAAACCGTACAAATTGATTGAACGACTTTTGAATTTTAATTTAAAATCGAATTTCGCTTGAAATTAATCAAATTTATTCTTTGTAAATTTTTAATAGATTTCTGATATGGCCCATTTATCGCCACCGCCATCACCACCGAACACATTGCCATCGGTTACATCAAAATTACTAAACTATCCAAACATTATGAATGGATTAGAAAAATTAAACTTTCCATTGGCAACGTCAGCACTTCGTGCCAATCTCAACACAGCGCTACAAAATAAACTCAGTCAAGGTAAGTCATTAATATCATTTTTACGGGTGTTTTTTCATTAAAAAGAAATAAGAAAATTGACCGACAACGTTAAAATGGAGTTGAGAAAACAGAAGAATTTTTTTGTCGGGCTTTTCATCTGAATTCAGTTTGTATTTTTTTTAGTTTTTTGTTTTAGTTTTTACTACGAACTCATTACAATATTCTTTATTCAACATTTTTTTTCATTTTGTACCTCTCGGTATGAATTCATTCATGAATTTCGTTTACAAGGAATTCTCAGATTGATGTTTGGTACATGCACTGAGCCTGATTATCGTTTGCCACACATTTTCGGCACTTTTTATTTTCCACACTTGTTTCATATCCGGTGTTAAAAACAAAACTAGAACATAATAAACGAGTGGCGTCAGCGTACATTTCGTATGCACTGAACAATACTGATTGTTTGACCATTTGAGGTTAAAATCTTTATTCTTATATCCTTTTGTTAAAGTCGAAAATTTTCTTCTTTTTTCTTTTAGTTTCCGTATTCGTTCTCATTTTTTCTTCTCTTTTTTTTTGTGTGTGTGACTTTCGTTTATTCTATTGCTATCACCATTCAGATATAATACTAATGAACTATTGAATATTTCATTTTTACAAAAATCGTTTTGTTTTCATTTTGCTGTAAATCTAGATTTTTCATTACTTTACAATCCGCTGATTTATCCAAACTCATTATTCTGGCCGCCAACATTCTTTCTGCCATATCAAAATGCAGCAGCTGCAGCTGCCGTTGCCGGTTTGACAGCATCACCCGAATCACCAAATTTAAGTAATCATCGATACACATTGACACCAGAAAAAGACGATGCAGCCGGTAAGTTGATTAAGCGAGTTTTGTGTTTTAGTCTTTTTTTTTTAATTCACATGTTGATTAAGAGAGATTTTCGTATATAATTTTTTCTCATTATTCGAAAATCAATTGAAAACAGAAAAAAAATATTATCGCTTTAATTTATAAACTTTTATGCATTTTTAAAATCTTCAACAACGAAAAAAAACCTCTCCTCTTTTCAACTTTCAGAAATCGATGAAGATGAACCATTGAATTTATCAATAAAAGCAAATCGATCGAATTCGAATGCGATTATTTGGTCGCCGGCCAGTATTTGTGAAAAAGAATCGGCGGCCGAAGGTGTTATGCCATCAATTAAAGTCGAATTAGATCAGATCAAATCGGAACATTTACATAATCAAACTGTAGGCAATTCATCGTCGTCATCATCGTCAACGTCATCAATTTCATCGTTGCGCACGCCACAATCGTTGCCAATTCAGGAACTATTTGAAAAAGCACATGCCACTGGTATTTCAGCTGATTTTCTACAAAAATTACAACGAAGAACGAATGATACAAATGGTACGTTTCCATCATCGCTAACACAAGCAGCAGCTGCAGCCGCCGCTGCTGCGGCCGCTGTACAAGCCGCAACAAATACCACCGAATTTCTATCACATCTACACAAACAAGCTGAATTTGATTTGATTGCAAAAAATCATTTAGATCTCTACACGGAAAATCTTCTCAATTCCAACGAAAATCTACGGAATAACAATGAAAAGCTACGGAATGCAAATTTACAAAATTACAACAACAATAACAACGACACAACATTGAACGATGCCAACACACTAAATAATACACATATCAAAAATACCATCAACAAAAGCGACGGACCAAAGAATTCACGCAGCATTGAAGGCAATAGGATGCAAAAATTGTTTCAGGTGAGTCACATCAGCGATGCTGTTTTTTTTTGTTCACCGAAATTTAGAATTTTAAATAAAAAATTAACAGAACAGAAATATTGACAGCAAATCCATATAATTTTCGGTTGGAAATTATGTTAATTGCAATCGATGAAAAATATTACTTCTCGGCATTTCTCTAAAGAAAACCATTTTGAATTTTATGAAAAAAATAGTAAAATTTCACCACATTTTCTATTCGCTGAGGTTTTCTAATTTAAAAATGTTTGATAACGACTTTATGGTAACAGATTTCAAGCGAACACCAAAATGATTAGGCGGTACAAATGTCGAATTTTGGACACAGTGACCATTCACTTTCATGATGAACCATCGTACTTCCTTGTGTAAATCATGACGGCAATCTGTTTTCTCTCGTTTTTTTTTCTCTTTCTCTCTGTTTCTCTCTTTGAATCTTTTCCGTAACACAAAAATCATTTGATATGGTCGCGTATAAATTTCGATCGAATGTTCCTATTGAAATCAATAGAACGATTTCATAACACATCGCAACCACATTTAAAAAATGATTGAAAAGAGCAACGAACATCTAATAACAATAAATAGATATGCAACGAAATTTAAACAGAAGAAAAAAGATAGAAACGACGGTTAGGTAATCGGCACTGTAAAATAAATATTAAAAAAAGAGAAAATGTCGAGAGAGCTGCCGAAGAAGAAGAAGAAGCAAAAGAAGAGGAAAAAAGAACTTAAACGTGTTGAATCCTGACGGACTCAATATTAGCAACTGTTAGTAACACATTAGCATTGAAACGAAACAACATATTGCAAGCAATCATTTTTTCTTCCTCTTTTTACCTCTCGTTTTATTGTTGGTCTTTTTTTCTGTCATGTTCCTGTGTTTCTCGTTGTTTCGTTTTGGACGAATGAATATTCCCATTTCGGTGGTTGCTTTTTTTTTGTTGGGCGCGCTCTCAACACCACACATTCAACATCCATATGTTTTAATTTTGTGTGTAACATTATTTTACTGCTCATTTGTTCGGCTCTCTTTCGTATTACATACATTGTCAGACAGGATAGATCGTTTCGTGTGTAAGCGCGCGACATATTTTTTTCTTCTTCTGTATAGTTTTTTAAAAATTGAGAAGCGAACATTTTTGGTGGATACAAATAAAATGAATGGAAAAGAAAATATGGACTCAGATTTGGCTATCAGTGAATATGCAAATGTCATCTAATGTCAAAACTCATGGCAGCTTTTGTTGCCATTCGCTTCGATTTCAATATGCTGAAAATATGAGAGATAGACCTTTGCCATGTAAATTAACTACAACTTTTGATGAGCTCCACATTTTTTGTTTTGTTTCTGCCACGGATTCGATGTCATATATACATAAGATTACAATACGTAAAATGCAATTGTTTATCCGTTCATTGTAACTTATATCTTTATTGCGACAATTAATAATTCATCAAATATAATTTAATCACGTTGCGTGAGTGAATGAGCCATTATTTTTTTGGTGATATTTGATTCAGGTGTTCAAATAAACAGCCGCGCAATATTGTTGTGTGTCATAACATTGGACGGAATCAATTAAAAGAAAAATAATGCAAAATAGCTGTGTTGCGACTAAAAACTATTGCGGCCATAATCAAGTGTATATGCGTGCTCCATTGCTCCCGGTGGCCAATATGTCATTTACTGCGTGTCAATTCAATTTGATTCATTTAGCCATCGATGGTATTATATCATAGGATTATAATCACATTTCCCTTTTGATTTATATTCGACAAAATTTACACCATCTTCAACAAAACTCGATTCGAATTGTATTTAAATGAAATAAAAGTTTCATTTTATCGTTTGGTGTCACGATATTTTCAGTTTGCTTCGAATATAGAGAAATTATGAAACGAAAATGTTCATCCCTACAAAGAAAATGTAATCTGTTAATCTTATTGCATGCAATAAAGGAAAAAAACAACCCCAAATTACATTGTCCATCGTCAATAAATGAGAAACAATCGCATCGACTGAAATTACCAAACAAAATGTATGGACGAAAGAAATAACCGCACCAAAATATGACAATTTCATGTAATTGGATAAATTTGTTTACCAAACTATCAGTATTATTGATGATCTCAAATAACAATTGTCGGTTTTTTTGTGTGATGTGTGTGTGATCGAACGGGGCAAATCGAAATTCTAGATTTATTGTGGTCTTGCCGCAGCCACGCCATTAATAAATTTAATAAATGGTAGATTTGTTACGTAAATTTCAAACGTTTGCTCATAAATATGTCGGTCAAACCGCAACAAAACAAAGTTGGTCATCGATATCCATACAATTAATGAAACTTAGCAGTGAATTATGAACGCTTTATTTGCTTATTAATTAATGGACATTTATTTGTTATTATTGTTGGAGTCGCTCGAATTCTTTTTAACAAATAACAAAGTAATCCATGCCGAATTGAAATCATAACACAAAAATCTCAATTCAATGCTATACTATGGTCTTGTCATATTTTATCAGAGAAACAAAAACTCTTAAAATCACTCAGACTAAACTAATTCCATCAAAAAAGGAAAATCAAATCACAGGCAATCGATCACATTTTTTTCCCTCTTTTATGATTTTTTTATGAATTATTCCGTCGAAATTAGACGACCATAATTTTCTTTCCGAGTTTTGTATTCAATATTTATTTTTAATCGACTTTTGATAGAGTTTTTGTACTTAAAATACACTTTTTCATTCCATCGATTGAAAACTAATTCATTTTTTTATTCTCTTTGCAGTGTAAACAATGCAACAAAACATTTAAGCGATCAAGTACGTTATCCACACATTTGTTGATTCACAGTGACACTCGGCCGTTCCCGTGCGAATTTTGTGGTAAGAGATTCCACCAAAAATCAGACATGAAGAAACACACCTACATTCATACCGGTAAGTAAAGAAACATTTCACAATAACTGAATTTCATTGATCTTAAATTAAAATGGATTAAAAACGAGTATAATAAGACGCATTCAAATCTGCAAACAAAAAAAACCAACATAGATTAATATAGTTTCAAAATGTGCCTAATATAACTTCCACTTTTAAGAATTGCCGCAATTCATTTTGTTCATTTTGATCACATGTACATACTTATTTCATAAAATATTATCTCTTCAAATGCACTTGGCGCATTGGTTGACGATGAAGTTCAAATTATATGCAATGTGGTACAAAGCGTTTTTTTATTAACTTGAAATCATTGTTTGTTCATATTCATTTGTGTTGCCTTTGTTTGGTTATTCTCGATTCGTTCATTGTTCAATCTTAATCGTAATTTAAAGATGCAAGTGCGTTTTCCCTTTGAAATCCACAAACTATTTGGTCAACCGTAAAACGAAGAATAATCACTAGCAAATCACTGTTCATAAAAGTTCACTTTGTGCACATGTGAGGACAGTGTACGAGCCTAGATACCCAAAGCACTGTTAGAAATGAATAGAAAAAAAAGGTGGAATGTCATCAAATGCAAGTTCATAAATCTTATCGTTTTGTGCATATAATTTATGATGTGCACCCTACACTATTCTGGTGCGCACGAATTAAGTAAGGACAGACTCATCAGTTCATTACACCCACCCAGGACGGATGATTAGACATATCAATTGCTTTCGCAATGCAAATAAACACAGCAAATTAAGGCAATACAGACTCTTCTATACAGAGATGAAAAAGAAAACCCAACGCATTCGGAAAGAAACCGCGCACGAGTCATCGTTTTGAAAGATTTCATCTTTGCTTTCCTTTTTTGTACTGCTCGTACAAGTTTTTTTTCTTTCATTTTTCAATGTTGCTCTTTTCTTCTTTCGTGTACTTGCTCGCTCGCTTTTACTCTTGCAAATATAATCCAAATCGCTGAAACGCTTAAGCGGCAAATGTTCATATTATAAATATATATATACAAATAAATGCGTCGCCTTGTTTGACGATGATTTTTTTTTCGCTTCTTGGTTTGGGTTCGTTTGGTTTTGTGTGTTGATTTGATTGTGCATTTTCTCGCGGTACACAATCGAAGCAAATGAAAGAGCGGTACACCGCTGCTTCCATTAGTTAAATATGCCCACAGTTTGAGATTTCATTAAACCGGGCACCGCCGCCGAATCAACCAAGCCAGTGAACAAATGTGCGCTTTTCGCAAATAACCGTGCAAGATGAATGTGCCTGTGTAAATAGTGCATAGACCATGCAATAGAACGAAATCGGCGAGAGAGAAAAAAGTGTATCGCTAACATTGTGGCCAAGAGAAAGACAAAACAGCCGGCTCATTCACAAATAGATATATATATTTTTCAACTGTGTCAACTATTGTTTTCATTGTGTTTTGGAATTCCATTGCATTTGTGGATGCGAGCGCGCGCGCGCACATACAACAATATCAAATAAAATTAATAGAAGTAATTTTTGCTTGTCGTCGTTTTGCCTGCTTCGCATTTCCTTAAACAGAATTTCAAATGCTTTGCAAACCGTTGTTGTTTTTTCTTCATCGTTTTCTTTCTCCGCTATCCTTTCGTTTTATTTCATTTCATTTGCTTTCGCTTGTGATCTCATGTCGTCTTTTATTGTTGACTGTGTGTGTTGTTTTTCTTCTGTTTTGTCCATATCTGATTACCTATAGAAATCGCTGCAATCATTTTGCACTGCACATGGTGGCGCTTTTGAATGTTTTCGTTGTCTTTTTTTGGAACCATTTTCAAAAACTGACATGAATGAACCTCAATTGCTCGAGTGTTTTTGCTAATGTCGCACCGCATTTTTTTCTAATATTTATTGCATGGATGACATTCTTTGACCGATTCACCACTCGAAATTTGCTTTCGGATCTTTTTTTTCTTGTTGTGCTTAGTTTTTCCTGGGCCTTCAATTAGAAAAAAAAAACACACAAGCACACATCTGCATTAACAATTTTGCGATCGTATATTTTCGACTTCGCTTTTTCTATTCCTTATCGGTTTAGTGCTCTCATATTTTTCAGATTGCATTTATCGATGTTGCAATTGTTCTATTCCGCCGTTGCCATTCAATGAACGGCCAGAAGATGCGTTACATTTTGTGTGGCGGTTGCACCATTCTTTGTTTTTAAACAAGAGAGAGAAACGAATATTTTGCAAAATCTTCAACTATCTATTTCGGTCTTTTGATTTTCTTATTGTTATTGTTCATTTTTTGTTTCATTCGACTTTTGTTGTTTTTGATTTTGCTGCTACTGTTTCGATGAGGCTGATGCTGTTTTGCATTGCAATAGATCCATATATTTGAGCATTGAAATAAATTTGCATGCTAAAAAAAGAATGAAACGCCACACCGACTCTATGAGCCTGATCTAGAGAGAAAGAGCGAGAGAGAGAGAGATATATATAAAAGAAAATCTACCGAGATTCAATCGCATCGATAAGCAAATTTTGTCATTCAAACGCGATATACGCAATTGTTGTAATCGGCCACCAAACATACCGTGTATATTAAATTGTAGTCGATTTTGGTTTGTAGCCAATTAAAAATGAATAAATAGAAAAAAAAGGCTACATTGCAACTCAAATAAACATTAAGTTGGCGCTTATCGCTCACTACTTCTCTCTCTTTCTCTCTCTCTATTTCTCTCTTCGGCTTAACTTGTCTATTTTCATCTTTTGTATTTGCGTCGCTGTACTTCTCAAATCGGTTGCTTGGCGCGTATCACAGTAGCCAATATTTAGAGTGAGCGTTCAGTGTCCAAAATCAATCGATAATACCTAGATATGCAATACAATAAATGCTCATGATACCGCACCGCGATTTTAATGTTACGCGCGTACACAAAATTTACGATCGATAAAGATATGAGCGTGTTGGAGGATCGAAGCATCGATACATTTCCATTGGTCGTTTACATAGACTCCCATTGATTTGCTCGATCGATAAAATTATTTACTCCACATAAAATCAGAATCGCAGCATTTGGATTTCTATTTGTTATCATTCGAATCCATTCAAAAGATCAATGGCGTTCAATAAAATGTTTTCATTGAAAAAAAAAAAAAAAAGATTCCGATTCAGAGTGTATTAAAAAGAAAACTAATCCATTTATTTACCTTTTTTTTCATTTTATGTGCAGGTGAAAAGCCCCATAAGTGTGTGGTATGCTTGAAATCGTTTAGCCAAAGTTCAAATCTAATCACTCACATGCGCAAGCATTCGGGATACAAGCCATTCAAATGTGGTTTGTGCGATCGTGCCTTCCAACGGAAAGTTGATCTTCGCCGACACCGTGAATGTCAGCACAAAACTACCGACTCAGCACCCGCATCACCGATTCACGAGCTTGCCAACACCCAATATCTGCCCAATTTAACCGACATGGAAGTGACAAGCAGCTGCCTATAATAATAACAACCAAAATCGCAATCTGCGATGGAAAGAGCGAGAGACGTACATCAACGGGATAAATTCCAATCTTCACTAAAAACAAATGATCCCGACATTTCAAGTTTTTTCTCATGTGGATGAAGAAACAAAAAAATCGTTCGTTATTCAAAGAAGAAACATTAAGTGAAAAGAAGAAGAAGAAGTAGAAGTAGGAAAAAAAAACAAGTAAAGAAATCAAAGTTTCAAGGCTCAAATACCAAAATTAGATGAAAAACAAACGTTCTGAAACATATTTATTTTTGACTAGAACTTAAATAGTTGCCATTGGCGAATGAAGTAATTTCAATTAAGATTTAGAAATATAACGCTCAAATATTCGAAAATCCAAAAGTGGTGCCCAAATAGCACGTGAATGGATTTGTATGAATAAACCAAAAACAATGGAATCTTATTATTTAAATAACAAATTATTATATTAAAATGTCTTTGATTAAAGTTGTTCAGTTTTTTCTTTGCAGTTGAAAAGAATTTAGTAAAAACTAAAAAAAATAAGGAACATTTCTTAAAGTTTAGAAGAAAAAAAAACAATGTACCAACAAATAGGAAAGAGACGAAAAAACACAATTAGACAATTAGACTATTATGTTAAAATGTTATTCGCTTGGAAATATGAATTTATTTCATTGTAATTGAAAATATTGAAGATGAATTCCGTCCATGAAGTGTTTGAAATTTTTATTGTAAATCATTCGCGTATGCTACATTTGAAAACGAAAATTGCTTATTTTATCAGTGGATAAATTAATTTATTATAGAAAAAAAAAGATGTTTGTTGATCGCTAAAAACATACAATTTTATTGGTAAATCATTTGATTTGTTTGCTCATTCTTATCTTAAGATAATGTGATTTAATTTAACGGCAACAAAAAAAAAAAGTCAGAAAAAAACCCATTTCATTTCGAATAATTCACGGTCACATGATGAAAATCGTCATTTACGGATATTTCGATAATCAAAATTATGCTTAATGCTTTGTGTAACCAAATTTTGAAAGAAAATTCGCGAAAAATACACCGATACAATAGGCAATAAGAGAATGAAAAAAGAAAAACAAAACTGAAGAAAATAATCAATGGATGAGTTTAAGAGCATTACGTTTAAGAGCGCATTTACCTATATCACACCATCATTAGTTTAATTAAATTTATTTTTCATTTAAAATTGTAAACAAAGGGAAGCACAGCGGTGAAAATGTATGTGAATCGCCTGCATTTTTCCAGCCAGTTGATTTGTGTAAAACATTAAATGAAAACAAAACGAAAAAAAAAACAAGAAGTGAAGATGAAATAAACAAAGAAAGAAACTAGTTATTATTTTATAGAAAACCAAAGAGCACACACAGACATACACACACACAAATACCATTTTGCGAATATCAAAGGCAAAAAAAAATTATCTATTACATGACCGTAGTAAAATTCACAGACTTAATTTTGATGAAATTTCAAAAATTTCAATGATTCGCCTGTGCGTCACATACACGCGTGACCCAATTTGAACACTCGTAGCTTAACTAATTTGAACTTGAACATTCATAATTTATTATTTTTTTTATATTAACTGTTCATTGCTTAGTCTGCAAATCGTTTTTAGTATTTAAAAATATTGTCAACATACAGCGACCAACTCAAAGAATACTTTTTGCATCACATTTTGTACGTAATAATTTGCTCATCGATGTTTTTGACAGCGTTGTACCTTTGATTTCAAGCGCGAATATCTTGACAAAAACCAAGCGAAAGGAAAGAACAACAACAAATTCTTAGGATAATTGTTCAGTTTTTATTCGTTCGTTTTTTTTCCTTTTCAAGGAAACAATCATTCTATTTTAATCTACTATTTAATTTATCTGTAAAGATGTTAATTGCTTCGTTTAATAAGAATCAAAGAAAAAAAAACATTACGAAAATCAGTTTAAATAAAATGAGAAAAAAATAAATACTTATATTGCATTTTATTTATTTACTTATTTAGAATGCTGCTACATAATTACTTAATTGGTAAAGTTTCAAGTTGATGTGACATGAAAAACAAATTTTATAATCCATTTAAGTGTTTATATTGAGTTTTTAATAGCACTTTTATATTGAAATTGTATTTATTTAGAAACTATGAAATTAGCATCGTAAAAAACGTAAAAAAAATCTCTATTGATTCATAAGATTCTTACATAAAAATATTCACAAAATTAATTAGAAATTTTCAGTTGGTTTCTGACTTTATCAGTCAATCTCTGTAAGTTCACTTTTAAAATGACCGATTGCACAAAGATTTTTTTTTAAATTTAAAGCAGATGGTTTCATTCTTGCCGAACATTCTTTTTCGTATAATAATTTGATCATGCATGGGACTTTGACATTTCAATTAAATTTTATTATATACTTGATGATTGAATTAATTTACAATATCAATTTATTTTTCAATTTCATAATATCCAAACCATAGTCAAACACCTTGCCACGTCTCTATAGTTGTCTCTCTGTCATTCACATGAAAATTCACATTTCAGCCATGCCAACTGTTTGGTGTTGTTCCTTCTTGAAAGAATTGAATCAACAAAATACTATATTGCAATATCGCGATATGAAATGTTAATAATAAATTGAGATGTCTGATGATTTATTTTTTTAAACTTCCGCAAGAGGTACATGTAGCTTTGGATTGAAGCGTGATACTCTGAATTTGAAATAATGTTGTGCGACCAAGAGAAATAATTCGATTCGGAGTCAAAATAAAAGCATTTTATTATTGTTTGAACGAAGCAAATAGCTTTTGGTGCATGCACCAAAATTTGAAATGTGATTATTTTCGTTTAACGGTTTTCATGTGACGTTTGCTGGAAAAATGCTGACTGAGACATACTTCCGATGAAACACTTAAATCGCAACACTGGCAATAGTATTGACCCGATGGGGTCCGAAATACCGAATAATCAACGGACGATGAGCCGGACGCCAGCATTTCATCGGCATTCGAATTGATTGATGGTGACTGATTTGATCCATCTAAAATACATTGAGATAATGTATGTGACACTTCTGAATATGGCGGAAGTGCAAGTTGTCGTAATTTTTTTGCATGCTTTGCACCAGCCAAATGCAAATGCATATGCATTTCGGAGGTAACAAAAATATCACACAAATTACAATATTTGCTCACATCAACGGATGACGTATTCAGATTTTTGAGATGGGCTATTTCATCTACCGAGATCGGCGTCGTTACAGCCATTTTAAATGTAGATGCGATTGCAGATGCCGCACCAGCAGCAGGAGTAATTAGTTCTTTTAAATCATCTGGATTTATATCGAAAGAATTTATGGAGCCCCTAGCATTTGTATCAGTCATCGGCTCGTTGTCCATTTCGGGAAATGATTCTACCGGAGGCGGCGGCGGTGGAGGTGATTTTAATACGGACTCTGGCACAACCACAGTCTCTGTATTCGGTGTTGGTTTTGGTTTTAGAAAATCCTTACCAATAAAAAATCGATTCGTTGGATCTTCTTCAATTTTCGATCTGAAAATAAAAAATCGCATAATATTTTTCATTCAAATTGTGATTACTTGATTAACTCACGTTCGAATCCATTTATTGTTCGCATCGTAGTATCCGGGTCCACCGGGCTTATTTTTGCCAGCCAAAGCACTGTGAGAATTCAAAATTTAAAATGTCAAAAAATTGAATTAAAACAAACGGTGAATACAAAAGAAAAGCAAAAACACATAATAACATACTTTTTATGTTTTCTGCCCATATTATGTTGTTTGGCATGTTGCAATGAGGTTAGAGCTAAATCACAGACATCGCAGTGGAGCGCATTCGGTCCAGTTGGACCTTTCGTTGACTAAATTTCAGAATGGAAATTCAATTAATATGTTGAATATTCGATCGATTAAAAATAGTAACATTTTTTTAGTGAACATACTGCATGACGCTTCGGAACTGGTTCGCCTGTTCGTTCTGACCACTCCAATAGCCAATGATTTATTTTTTTCTCGTGATTCTTTGATTCATAATGGAGTCGAGCGGTCGATGGTGAATTTAGTTTTGTTGAACATAAATCACAACACAACGGTTTGAATAATTTTATGAGCTCTTCTGGTAATCCTTCCGCTGATGGCATCACTACAAAAAAATACAAAAACAAAAAAAAAAACATTTATTTTTCAAGAAACAAGTCATAATCAAATTATTACACGCCATGTCATTTGCTAAAATGTCAAAAACACATTATTTTGTAAAATCAATCAAAGGGTCCTATCGTGTTGAACACGAAATAATATTTTTTTTTGAAGCGAACGATCAATGAAACAACGATGTGTATAATCCGGTATTAGCATGTACACTTCATAATGAACTTACTGAAAAGTGAGCTGCGCTTAGTTGGTTTTGGTACTGACATTTGTTGAATTGGCTCAACATTTAAATTCGGCGCCTGATGAGGTTGTGATGTTAGTTGAGGTGCTGGTTGAAAAATTGGTAATGTTGGTAATGGTAATATTGGTGGCGGTCGTGGCTGATTGACCATAGCCAATGGTGAAATATATGATTCCGCCTCATTGTCAAGGGGTTCGTCTTCGCAACCAGGTGGCGGTGGGTTATTGAGAGCAAAATGGGCTTCTTTGTCCGTTGTTTTCAATGGAATTTTATATCCTTTGAGCGAAGCAAAGTATTCACCTATCGAAAAATCATTATTCACAATTATACAAATGTCAAACACTAACATAAACCTTCAACAATTACCCGTAAAAATGTCATCGCTATTCATTTTTTTCTCGCCAATTAAATTGTTCAATTCAATTCATGTTCAATCTTCCAAACAAAGTTTGAATAAAAAAGGTTATTCATTTGAATTTAAATAAAATAAAAGAGTCAATGAATTTACTTGTCATAAAATAACACTAACAACACGAGACAAAAGCGCATACAAAACAGAAGATAGAATTAGTTGACAGTCGAGCTGTCAGCTGTTTTAACTAAACGAACACAATGGAAAATGTGTGCGTTCAAAGTAAACTGTTGTATTTTATGAGCGGTGTTGCATTTTTTTTGGACTAGGATTATTAATTCGAAAGTATTATTTGGTTATATTTAAATGAAACGGGCGCCCATTTTCCCATAAAATGTCAATTGATGGAATATTTATTTAAAACCAAAAACAAAAATACTCTAGAATTTTCGTTGCTTTCTCTGGAACAGTACAAGCATCACATTGATTGGTACACACATACACATACATATACACATACATACCTCACACAAACACGCAACGAATGAACAACGATAGACAACGATGACGACGACGACGACGACAACAACAAGAAGGATAGTGGTGTTGTGACGATCGGTACGATGCGATTGTGCGTGTGTTGCATTCCATGGTTGCAATCGGTTCCCGTAGTACGTTCGTAATTGATGTGTATTGTGCGCGCTGATTTGTCTTGTGTATATGTGCGAAATACGATTCGATTGCCATATTATCGCGTATCACATTGAATAGAAAAAAAAAACATTGGTATTTTGGTGTTGGTATATTCGTTTATTTTTCTCGCTCGCTCTTTTTCATTCTTAAATTTGTGTGTCATTGATTTTGATATATGGTCATAGTTTTACAATACCGACAACAACATTGAAACAGCGATTGTTTCAATGATATTTGATGTAGTCAGACGCAGAAACAAAGACTACGACAACTGAAAAAGCATTTACGTAAAGTGAATGAATATACAAGGGAAAAAGCACACATTCAAATCGAAAGAAACAGAAAGAGAAGGATAGAAGAAGCGAGAAAAAAAAACTACACACAGAGAGCAACAAAAAAAAAGAGAAGAAGAACGAACAAGTAAAGAAAGACCAAAGTCAAAACGATAAAACAAGCCTGAAAACGGAAAAATCAGACACACACACATCGGTTAGCGGGCCAGAGAGCGATCGAAGGAGATAGATACAAGAAGCAAAAATATTATTATAATATTGAAAAAAAAAAAAAAAACGAAAGAACGAACGACATGCTGAAAACCAGTTAAACGTGAATCTAGTTTATATGAATATAAACTAATTTGTGTGTCTTGTGCATCTTATTTATTTATTTGATTTTCTTTCGCTCGGTTTTTATTTTGTTGTTTTTTTTTTTCTTCATCATCACAATCATCGTTAATATTGCGCGCTGTGTGTATTAAATAATTCCCAATATTATTTTGTGTATATTCGGTTGGGATTTTCGAGTCGGTCCCACTGTGTGGTTAGTGCTTTTTTCTGTGTATTTATCACAACAAATTTGTAAATTTCCACTTGTGTGTAATTTCTTTTTTGTTGCTCAATTCATTTTTTTGCTTAAATTTCTTCTGTTTTTACTTTGTGTGGATTACCTCGCCACATTGGCTGATACATCTCTTTTTTGCTGTATTGACATCGCACATATATTTGTGTTTTTTTTTCTCGTTCGTTCGTTATTTTCTTAATTTGATCATCATCATCATCGTTAGAGTCGTCATCGTACGAATGGTTTGTGTTAAATTCATTTATTTCACTTCCTTTTCCCAATCATTTTCTCTGTGCAAAATTTTAAGAGTAAAAAAAATTCGAGTTCAGTTAAATTCAAGCCATCCAAAAAAAAAAATGAGCCAGTAGAATAGTTTCGATTAGTTTTGTGCGGTGTGTGCGACTTTTTCTCTTTCATTCTTCGTGTCCCATTCCCTGTGTTTGTTCGAAAAAAAAAAAAACATTTTTAGTGTGTGTAGTATTTGCGATTTACTCATCGAATTGTGTGTTTTTGTGTCGACAATTTTACAACTCAATTATTATAGTCGCTCGCATGAATACATACGTTGTACACAATACACGAGAACATATAAGAAGAAGAGCAACCAATGTCCTCGTCAATTTTGTGCACCCATGGATTCGATCCAAAAGTGGAGCGATGTACCAAATTTTACAACCAAGTATAGTTCGAGAGATATGGCATTGAATTTTTTTTTTTCGTATGATATCGCATTTATAAGCATGCTATTTGGCTTTGTTTGGCTTGAACGAATTATAGAAATTTGTGAACAAAGATTTGTTGTTGTGATTTTTTTTCCTTGAACAACTAAAGAAATATTTTTCGTATATTTTTATTTTGTCGTTGTCATTGTCGTTGATATAACTCTCTTGTCTAAATTCGCCGATATGTTGCTCAAGTGCGTGCAAATGTGTAATCAGTTTTCAATCGAAGCGTGCTAAAGTAATGAAGTGTAAGTGAATATAATTTCTGTGTATAAATATACGCTGCCTATGTATATCATTCATAAAATTGGTTGAAGTAGCCAACGGGTATGTGAGTGCGAGTACGAAAATAACAGGAGAAAAACAACCGTACACAAGAAGAAAGCTTGACAAGTGTGAGAGATAATGCATATAAACACCGAAAGGATCTTAATATGGCTCACTCTCTCTTTCTACCTCCATCCCTCTCACATCGATCGATTGGCATACGTTTTGTGTACACAGAAACCGAACGTGTCAATTTTATAACATAGTCAACTCAATTGACCGTGATTTGGTTTATCCACTTGATATGAGCAACAGCTAAAATACGGTTTTTGTTCGGTCAACAGCAGCAGAGATAGAGAGAAATTGATAGACAAAAAGAAACTGCGATTTGGTGTGTGTGTGTGTGTTTATACCTATGTGTGTGTATGAGAGAGAGAAAACACCACAAGCCAAGCGACGTCTCAATCAATCCATGAATATTCCGATAAATTATAAAGCGCATTTATGCATGCAAGAAATTTTCTCTGACATGATATACCAATGATTGAATATATATTATGTGTCGACGGAGCCGCATTTGACAACAATTAATTACTGTTCATTTTGCGGTCACATGTATCGATCGGTATCATTACCCCCTTTAGCTAAATAAATCCAAATTGTCAAGTGTCAACTTTTGAAACGAAACACACCGAGATACAGATAGACACAGAGAGAGAGAATGAAATTAGTAATTGAAAACATAAAAAAACACACACAACAGTCGGCCAATATATTGCAATTATAAATGTGTGATATTGAAAATTCCCTTTGATCTATTAAGCCGCCGTTTTTGTGTCTGTCAATTCAAAATGCCGGAATTTACGCTTTTCTGCACTAATTGACTCAATAGAAAGCATAGACAGAGGTATTCATTCAGACTGTAAAAAATTATATCGAGTTTCGTACAAATTGGAAATGGCATGAAACACAGATTTTACAACATCTGAATTAAAATCTGAAAAGCATTTGTGAGCAATTGCATTTTTCGTTTTCATCATTTTTTTGAATCATGAATTTTTACGAGTTTTTCGACCTAAACATCTATTCAGTTCTTTTCGTTTTTTTCTCTCTCTCTTGAAAACAGACGCGACACACTCCAATGGTCTTTTAAATACATCAGAGACCGTTTTTCCCTCTGTTTTTCTCTTTTTTCGTAATTAAAAGCAAACACTTTTCATACAACGATTCTTTTGGATGTTGCTTTTTTTTATTCGTGTACTCATATTTCCATGATGTTTTATATATGCACATATAAATAGAATTGAACGTCGATAGAAAAACGACACATACAGAGTTAAAAGTTTGCAATAGAGTGGCAACACAATAGATCCCTCCGACGACAATCACTAAATACCGACAATGTCTTTTGCATATACTTTTATACATATATGCTCTATAATAATTGTCTTTACGGCTCTCATTCTTTCTATCTCTTTCTCTGATTCACGCGTGTATTTATGTATGTCTTGGGCGAGCATGATTCGCTCTTTTAATTTGTTGTCATTAGCTTTTCACAAAATGTATGTGTGAGCGTGTGTGTGTGTGTGTGTGTATGTTTGCATGAATCGAAAGAAATAAAATCATAGCATATGTGCGATTTTCCCTTTTAACAAATTCATTTCCAAACGTCGTCATTATTATATATTCAAATGGAATCAAAGAGGTGTAAAAAATGAATTGTTTTTATCGTAATGCAAAGTGGCAATGGCAGAGACGGTCAACATAATTATATTTATGACTTTTTGATAGCTCAGAAAAGCCGATATGGATCTTTTATTTCACCCTCCACGCTCTTCATTTTTAACCACATGAAAAATGGTTATAAGAGTGTTGTTCTTCCCGTCTCTCTCTCTCTCTCTGACGTCCTCATTTTTGCTCTCATTTCTGTATACATAAACGCTTTCCACGAGTGCATGTATATAATTTTGAAGCGTTTTCATATGCTTCGTACTTACGCGATGCAATGAATAACGACAATGACAGCGACGACAAAATCGACAACGATGGAGAATCGGCGAAATTCCAACACAAATCAATAATTAAAGCGTTGAATGCAAATGCCGGCTGTGGCATTTTACTCAGATGTCATATTACGAAACACATTTTTGTATTAAAAAAAACGTAACACGATCGCTTCAGTTAAGCGTGTTTTTCCGTTTTTTTTTTTTGCTTGTGATGTGTCACACGCGAATTGCTATAGTGAAAAAGAACTAAGAATATGATATCGTTTTATCGATAGTAAAAGTGATTTGAATCTCGTATCCAATTTGTGAGACTTTTTTTGTTCGCTTTTTGCGCCACTTTATAGACGAAGTTTTTTATTTCTTTTTCGTGCTATTGCTTGCGAACTCGAATTTTGTATCGAAAATACATTTGAAACGCGTTGAATTAAGGGAATTTATTTCTGTTTTTTTTTTTGCGTATAAAATTAATTTATGTGTGACTGTATTTTTGTTATAGAAAATTCTATTCATTTATTGAAACATATATAGGTGCGATGTCAACGACAACATGTAATGTGCGTGGCAAACAATCAGATGGATTGATACAAAAAGTTGGACCAATGAAAGCCACAATTCCAATGTCATCGTTGCTTCGGCCACTGAACAGTGCTGGTCTTACATCAACTCAGTCAAATCGGCTTTTTAGTGCAATGTCACCGCCTATGCGGCTCATTTCACCCGATCACAGTAGCTCCGGTCATCGTAGTCCTGGTGCCAATAACTATTATAAAGGTAATATTTACACGATTTATCGATCGAATCGTTTTCGTAGACCTCAATTGATGACATTTTTCTCCATATTCTCATTCACAGGCAAAACACATTTATTAGACAGTGCAACTTTGTCATCATGCATACGACGCACAGTAAGTCTGGATGCACTTATTCCAGCCAAATCAACCGATGTCGCTAATAAAACGGTATGCTTATTTTTCATGATGGAAATCGCAATTTGGTGATTTTCAAATAGAAAAATCTTATTATTTCTTTTTCTTAACATTAGCCACACATTGTTTTCAATAATAAAATTGATATTAATGATTATTCTCATTCACATAGCATCGAACAACTACTTATACAATACTACAATTGGACAAAGCAACGCAAACTGATGAATCTTGTATTTTCGGTATCGATTCAAATGTGGACTTTTCAATTGATTTGTCCACAAATAAATCGGAAAAAGTTTTACGGCAAAGATTACAACGGATTCAACAACGAACTGGAGAGCATTCCGTTAGTTCACAAACTTTAAGCCCGATTCAAAGTGAGTTTTATCTTGTTCTAGGACAATAAAAAATGGTTAATTGAAATGAATATTTTCATTTTGCTTTCAGCGAGTCCAGTATTGATACCACCGCGATCATGTGCGACACATCGTCCAATGCGTAGTTCAGTTGAAGGATTGAATCAAGAGATTGAAAAACTTGTATTAGTACCTGGTCAACCACACTCTTGTCGACCAGAATCTAGCCATGTAAATCATATCATAATTCTTTAACATAGTTAATAACAACTAATTTTTATTTAATTTTCTGCTATCACAGTTTACTCGTGGTATACCTGAGGGTCATCGAGCGCCATTAGCTGATATTTTGCACAGTGATACTCGATCGGTTAATACTCAAACGCCAAATCGAGATTTATTATCTTCAGGTAGATTTTCGCCTGAGTTCTTTAATTTCCTTTTTTTCATCTAAAAATTTTTCACAGATGAAAGTCAGAGCACATCACCTGATGATAATGTATCGTCAGAAGCTTCGCCACGTATTAATCGATTTCTAGCCCGATTGCCACCTGATGGTTGTGAGAAAGTAAGAATTTTTTTTATCAAATTAATTTGTTAGATTACTTATTTTTGCTTCAACATCGTATACATCATGTATTCAATTTTGAACAATTTGAACTTCAATTTGAATGTTTTTATTTTTGACAATAAATATAGGTATGCTTGAAGTCAAGTGATACAAGTCAAGATCATCTGTCTCCATCGTCAGCCATATTTAAGCCACCGGTTGGTTTCAAATTGCGCCCATCATTGGGATCGGCATTTCAGCCGCTTCAACCGATACCAATATCGGCTGGAGCTGTATCGTCTGCCATTGATGATAGTAGCATTACCGATGCATCAAGTACAACTCCGAATTAATTTTCTTAGTCACTTATTAGCAAACTGTAAATGGACATCAATTGCCATTCATTCTTCATCTGCTGCTTCTGTGAGATATATAGTGCGTGTGCGCTGCAGATGATCAAAAATGAAAACAAATTCAACATACAAACACAAAGCATGTAAATTGTTTTCAAACACATCCAAAAGCATGTTCATTTCCAAAAAAAAAGGAATATTTGTAGTTTTTAACTCATAAACAAGAGTGCAACAAATGAACATTTTGTAAATTTTCATACAACACGGAAAAAGAAATCCATTATATTATTTTAAAATATTTTTTTATTCATATGAAGAAGATAAAAATACGAGAAAAAGAAAATTGTTTTGAGGAAATGAGACCAAATCGGATATAACAATAATAAAAATAGGCATGAGATATCGGTCTCATTGGGAATTTAATGAGCAATGGTCATTTTGAGAAAAGTCATGTGAAAGTCTGATGCAAAGCATTTTCATTGAGTAAGGGATTCAAACAATTCAATTTTTCCCCCATTCCCTTTAGAGAAACACAATAATAACGAACCAAACAATGTGAAAAAAAAAACAACAACTAATAACTAACAGAAATCAAATCTATTTTGTATTTTCCACTTTTTTGTCGGATACAATGAAACTGTTACATTAATATTCTATATTCAAATAAGCTGCTTGATAAATATTTCACACACACAATACATTGAACGAGAAACTGGCACATAATTGAATAAAATCCAAAACCCGTTGACAGCATACGTAACACACAGACACAGAATCTAATATATCATTTAAAACAAAACTCTATATACCGTATATAGGATTTCTTAAAGGACAAATAACAAATCAATTAAACAAACAGATTCGACTCTTTTTTCATAGCAATTTATTAGTGACAAATCAAACAAACAACATGTCCAATCATTCTTCACTTCATTATTAGTGATGAGTTTGTAATAGTGCAAACAGAAAATAGCAGAAGAAATTCTTCAGTTCATTGAAACGTGCAATTACAGGGTATATATTCTGATTGTCAATGGACGTTAAAAAGATTTCGTTTTGTTTATTTTCATTTTGGTTCAAATGAAGCACACCTTTTACTTCATGCAAAAGCAATGAGACCGCAATGAAGACAGGCACGCTTTTGTCATGTGGACACCATCATTTTATTCAATAACTCAGTAGCAAACTAGTTTCTGATCACAAAAAATAATTAAGGAAAGAACCCATTTAATTTTGATACACATATAAGGATCAAGAAAAAATGAACAGAGCATTACATGTAAAATTAAATTTCTCTTTAATATACTTGTAAAATGAGCTAATGGATTCTGACACATAAATTCCTTTTTTGAAGAGAAATTTACTATTCAATTAACTTTTTATTTAATTGACGAATTTTTTGTTTTTCGTATTTTTTGTTTGTCTTCAATTTTCCATTATTTCCGCATTTTTTTTTTCTTCAAATACGTACAAATTAATTTTCAAATATTTTTTTAAATGTTCAGTTTATACTGAACCTTAAACAATAAGAACCTAAAAGTAGAAAACAAAAATTGTAATTAAAATGTGAAAGATTTGCTTATTTGACCCTTGTGTCACATCAATTTTTATTGAAAAATAGCAAAATAGAATTTTGAACTGTGTACACGTACAGTGAGTGATATAAGTAAGGATCTAAAGAATAAATGAACATTGTGGACATCAAATACACAAATGTTGATGTGAACATTTTTTGGAAAATCTTTCGGCTTTAAAGAACACAAACACACACATATAGATATAATCCACACAAAAGATTTAGCATTGTACAAGAAATTGAAGTGAAAAACAAACTTACACAATTGAAAAAAACCTGGAGTATTCAAAAGAGAAAGCAAGAAATGAAAAAACAAAAATAATAATACAAGAATCAAGAAATATATTTTTATTTTTTTATGAATGAAATATTTTTAAGCTAAGCAAATTTAATATAAGAGTTGGCATGGGTTGGGATCAATTCATACATGATAAAAAAAAAATTTCGAACAACAATAACAAAAAAAAAAGTTGCAGTGAAAACGTGTCGTCGTTGGCACAGAGTGCTTGAATCGCGAATAATGTTTCATTGAAATGAATGTTTAAACAAAAAAAAAATAGACACAAAACCAAATTTTACAAAATTCATAAGTTCGACGAACTGAGTTCGTTAATATATTTTTAACTTCCATTAGGTCACACACACATACATAAAACTGTGCAAAAATAAATCAAAATGTGATTAACATTGGATTAACGTTTCCCGACGAATTGCAAAGAGAGACATTTGCTAAACTAAAAAAAAAGAATTCGAACGATTTAAAAAATGGAAAATGAGAACAAAAAAAAAATGTGAAAATTCGGCTGTTAAAAATCTTTACAAATTTTAATATAAAAATGAGATAAAGAGTAAAAAAAATGCATGTTAAAGAAAAACGTATTTATTTTGGAATAATTATTTAACGTGACAACAGTCGACGCACACACCGCAATTTAAATTATGGGAAAGTAATTTATGCCAAAAACAAAACAAAACACGAAGAATATGGAAGTTTGTGCATGAAACGGTTGTTTTTTTTTAATTAGACGAAAGAAAAAAAGAAAAATGATGCAAATTCACAAGTCAAATACAAATACAATACGAGATGTGCAATCAAGCGCCTGGAAAACACACGGAGAGAGATTAACAAAAAACTGATTTTCAACTGAATTTGCATCGTACACACTTACGTCTGGTTGAGCAATGATACGAGGGAATGAAAATGAAAACACAAACATTTAAAAATTTAACGAAATCAGACAAAAAACAAAAAAAAAATCTGTACTGCACAAGTTTTGAATTTAACTATTTAGCCTTTGTTGTAACTTGAAAGTGATAACCACTCGATTAACGTTATGTGTAAATTTGAGACAAACAAATATATCTTAAAGAAATACACAAAACACACAAGAAATGAAATTAAACAAAGTTACAAGTTATAGATTATTTATGTAAAAGTGTAAAATAAAAGAAGAAAAAAATTGATAAAGAATGAAAGAGTCGATGCTTGTGAGGGACGAAATCAGATAGAGGGTAAGACGGAATTTATGAGACATTTGTCATTTGCACGTGAATAATAACGCGATGATATGTACTCTCAAATGCAGATATATCAATTGATAAACGACGATGATTAAGATAAAGTCAATAAGTTATTTCTTTTATGATAAGGTTCACAACAGGAAACAACGTTTTTTCTCTCTCTTTTCGTTTTATCTAATTTACACATAATTTACGTTGCAAATATAATGTGCAAATTAATTTTAATGAAAATAGTAATTCCAATAGAACCACTTTTTATTTGCATGACATTCATAAATCAAATAAACATGCACACGTAACGAACGATGTAATACAATCAGGACAGACAAAAAGATGATATCCAAACTAAGCAAACAGAATAAATGGATATTTTATTAAAAGTATTTACAAAAATATATTTAAAATGTTGTTTTATTTACATTAATTTTGGTTTTGGTATTTTGTTGATTTTTAAAGGAACAATTTAAAAAAATATATAATCAAATCATATTTTTATTTAAATCTTTGAAATTATTTTACTTTTCGTTTTATGTTTTGATAAATCATTGACATTTTCATGATCATAGTTCAGAACGTCAAATATTCGTTTATTGGTTTACATCTTGGATATGCGTTCAGCGCCCAAAAGTATGCATTCATTTCTTTATTAATTCAATGCGCTTTTGTGTGATGTTTTAAGCACATTTAAACCACATCGATTATGAATACTTGAATTAACACTTAGTGCATTGAATTCTTTGCATAAAGCCTGTCGAAGTGCAAAAGAAAATTTCAAGGTGTGTGGTATATGATCGGTTAATATTTAAAAGTTGCTATTTATTCTGGAAAAAATGTCCTCGGGAGATTTTTATATTTGCATGAAAATGTTTGAGAATTTGATTCTCAAATGGTCTCACTCCATTGGCACTTTAAATACCATGGGAAATAACTTTCATGAGCTCTAGATCATAGATTACAGAGAGGGGGCAATGACTTGTTATCCATGCATTTTACCTAGTGGTAAGTTTTACAATTTGGCGTTCGTTTCAGAAGATCTCGTAAGTATACTTTACGGACTGTTGCTATAAAAATCTATTTGATTAAAGAACTATGCCAAAAAGTTTGCCAGTGATTTTATGCATTTTTATTTTCAATTAACACATTTATTTTTGTGCATTTGAAAGTCAGACGTATATGCCAGTAACTGTCATTCATGTCGAATCACATAGAAAATAATAACGTCGAAAAACTTTTAATGATGAATGATAAAATGTCAAGCACAATTTTGACGCCTTTTTGAATGATCCGGTTTTTGATACCAAAGATAGATAAACCCGAATCGTTTTTGAATGTAAATTAATACATAAATTCGTGAATTTTTTCGAACGAATGTATTTTAAATGAAATGACGTATTTTTCTACGAATGATTTGGTATTTAATTTCAAAATCGGACGCAAAAGTTACCAATATGTATTCGTCGAATAAAGGTCATTTCGCGGAAAATAATATAACTACCTGAATGGCTAAAACTTTTTTCAGTTTTTTTTAGAATGAATTTTGAACAATATGTATAAAAGGTATACAAATTTTGGCCACAGAAACTCGAAAACAAGACAAACTAGAAAAAATTAGAATTTCTTAGGTCATGTCAAATGTACACGTATATCAGATGTTCTGCCTACATTTACGGTAACACATTCAAGGAACAAACTGTTGTTGTCAAAATATCGAAATATACCAAATAACTGAATATTTCGCCTCATTTCAATTGAATAGTCAGCTTAATAAAACATCAACGTTAAATACGTTTTACTAAATAAAAACTATGGGTCGATTTAACATTTATGATGAGATTCGCATCCGTTAAAAATTCAAATTTGATCAAATATATCAAATGATATATCCACTTCAGCTAACAATTATTTCAGAATATTTTTACATTAAAAATGTATATTTGACAAATACAAATTACAGTTGAATGAATCCACTTGTTTGATTTACATCCATTGTATAAATAATAATGTTTCAGCTAAAAGAATACGACATTGCATTTTTCATTCCAGTTTCGATTTTCGAAAGTCATTTGAAATGAGTTTGACACTGGAAGTTCAACCGCCGTCACATTGGAACGATTCAGAGAAATGCGAATATCATCATTTTTTTACATTTTAAAATGTGCCTTAGCATCGTGCCAGTGTTTTTAATTCACACAACAGTATGTTAAGTAACAAGCGTATTTATTGTTCTTCCAATTCTACTAAGAATTCTCTGTCTTAAGACACTCTCCTAGCACAAACCACTTAAAGTTACTTGGCTTAAAAACATGTTTATTATTTCATCGTTTTCGGAGATTTTATTGAACAATTTCTGGGCTCCATTACTGTCGAATCAAGTTTTTCAAAACACAAGTTGAATTGAACTCCAGGGGGATTCCTATATGAAACCAAACTTTTTACTCGTTTGACGACGTGTGAGTAATGATCACCATAAAGTTCTTCAAGAATTGTGCAACTTGCATGTAGTAAAAGCCCTTGGGCTAACAGGCAATTATTTTAATAAACAGATAAGATTTCCTACGATGACTGAGCAGATCTTCATACTTCACATTTAATATCATTCATCTTCTTTTTTCAAAATTTTAAAATTTATAGCCCAAAACTTAGTTTTTTCTTAAGATCTTTTAATCACACAATAAAAATAGCCAGCTAATTGTGTGATAACTCCAACGTTTCTCTCTGAATTTTTGTGTTTTATTTATGATTCATTTTATCGTGTCTACAAAATGATCTTCGTGTGAGAATAGGTAAAAACGGTATAATTCTGAATTTGCAAGGGGTCCAAAAAAAGTCGATGCTCACGTTTAAAGAAAAAGAAAAATGCACGATTTTTAATTTCTAAATAATTAAGTCAATTATATTTTATTTTAGTTCAAACTGAAAATGATTATCTTATAAATATAAATTTTGATGTTAAGAAATGGCTGGAAATGAACGTTGTAGTAAGAGTCTTCAATTGCGATGAAATTTATTTATCTGACAATTTAAGTTGAAATCAAATGAACCGGCTCCATTCAGTTTCGAAATTGAAGTTCGAAGACTTTGAAACTTCATACTCTTCGATCCATTTCTTTAAGGAAGAAATTGTTTAAATTATAATACAGAGAATACTTATGTTTTTTTATGTTTTTGCTTCTTTTTTTTTTGCATGTTACAACCTTAGAAATGTGTTTTGTGTGTTTCAATGTAACTGATATTTTAGTAAAATTATAAGAAATGGAATCGAATATTTGTCCAATTGCATGATCTCCTCGATTTAATTTCGAACAAATTTGATCGAAATCACATACAATATGCAAACAAATTTGAGTTTGTTTCAGTGTATTGTTCGATTTTTATAAATCTACGTTTCAAATAAAATGTTAAAATAAACTCGTACGTATAAATTATGCACTAAATATGCTATGTCATACTTTATGAAAGAAAATAATCAATTGTTAGAGTATGAAAAATATGTGAAAATAACTGTGCCACTGCAGCCCCATTTGTGAACCGAATTTAAATCATATCGTTCGTCCGATCTCAGTCAAAATGTAAACTAAACCATATATTTTGTACATACAAAGTGACATCAATGAAACGGACATCGACCGATACAAACATGGTCTCGCCATCAAAGCAGTGCTGTGAATCCGGTCCAATTAATAGCGCCATCATTAGTCAGCCTATGCGAGGGCCGATTCGCCGCCGGGATTTGGCCGGCAACGGTAAACAAAGGCGCTAACAGAGAGATCGTCATCAGTCTTGAGGCATACTACATTATTTTCCGTCGGACATACACATCTGAACATTTCATAAAGAAGAAAAAAACACAATAAATTGATAATTTAAGTGATTTGAAACAATGAAAATTATTCCAAAATTGAAATGAAATTCGAAAGAAACGTAAAAAAACCATTGTGCCAACTTACGTATTCTTCATGAAATAGTCCACTTTACGTGTGAATGGAGTGTAAACAGCCCAGCCACATGGTGTATTCTCTTGGCATATTGCTTCTTCTTTTGGTGTTGTTGAGCTTACTGCCTCATCGGCTGAACGATGCAACTGAAATGGGAAAGAAACAATTTCAAATAATTTCTCATTCTCATCCAACTTAATAATTATAAAATGGAAAAGAAAAAAAGAATTGAGATTGAGCCGAGACAAAAAGTGTCATCAAATCCGGTCATTTATGCAGTTCATTAAAAATGATTTAGGATCAAACAAAAAAGGCGCCGTACAACTTCAAAATGAGCACATTATTTATTGTGCTATTATTGTAGTGCGTATTGTTAATGGCGTTCATTCTAATTGATGCGAGATTTATGGTTGAGTCGGACTCCTACAAACTCCTTCCAAGTATTTTAAGCGTGTGTTAACGAAATCGATATTATTAATGATGGTGTTACTGTTTGTTATAATTGTTATTTGAAAAGTATTTGGTTTTTCGTTCCGAGAAGTTCATGACAAACGTTTGTTGTTGACCACCTGTGAGAATGCGAGCATTTGCACGTAGGCTCGACACAATCGGTGTGCGTCTATTGGCCCATACACTGAGTGAGCTTCAGAGTTCAACAGTGAGTAACAATACGAATATGAATCGAACCAAATGAAAGAGAGCTAAAAACCAAACAATGACATTCCAGAGTGCAGAACAATAGAATATAGCATGTGTCGGCATAGCTGTATGAAACGTACAAATGGAATGTGGTGTATTGTAAGTGTACGATCGGATGGGCGCTCGTTTTCTTTTCTTGTTTGCTTTACATTCATTCTTTTCATTCTTTGACAGAAGTATTCATCAAAATTGGAAAAGAAGCGGGAAAATAAACAGTTCGATTGTGATTTTTCATTGAAGAATCTTTCAATACATTCGTATCGGAATTCATACTTTGGTCAGATAAAAATGCATTTTGTTTGCGCCATAGTTTCGTTTCGTTTTTTTTTTTTTTTCTGATATGACTTAACAGAAACTGTGCTGCTGCAACAGTTAAATTGCCATACAGTGACACACCCACTTTTGTTCATTACATATTGTTATCGACAAACTGGCAAGATTCGACTTATACATTCTTTTTTGCGCCAAGTTTGAGGTCAATTCTATTGAATTTATTACGCACATTTATTTTACGCTGAAGAAAATCAATCAATATGGTTCCAAAAACTAGAATTAGTTGCACATGCGACCGACTTTGTAATCGTTAACTGATGCAATTTGCAATAAATGAAAAATAACCGAAACAACACTTGGAATTGAAAGTGGTTAAAATGTAACAGAAGTAACTTAGTAAAGCAAAGCATACATGAAATGAAACGAAGAAAATGATGAACAAATGCTACGCAAATCATTTTCAATCAAAATACGAACTCACTTTAAAACTGTACACAACGATTTGTGGAAGAAAAAAAAAACTGTATCAAAATCAATGAATTGACGTCGATCGCTTGAATTGTTGATATTTTACAAATGATACACAAGTTTGATTGCGCATTGTGAAGTATGAGCAGTCGACCCAGTGCTTGCAGATCATCTCTCTTTCTTTCGTCCGATAAATATTATTGTGTGTATTTTGTATGTTATATGTCATCAGAAGAAGAAGAAGAAGAAAAAATCAAATACAAATACACAATAATATAGTATATGCGTCACATGACCGGGTTGTAGAGGAGAACATCGCTCTCGCGTCTACAGTCAATCGAATTGAAATGTGCAAAAATTTCATGTGAGAGTATGAGAATTCTATAAAAAAATAATAATAGAGTCTCTCAAACAAAAACAACGCGCAAACATAATCAATTTTTACGAAAGAAAATGAGAAGACGGAGGAAGAGAAAGAGAGAGATAGAGAAAAAACAGCGTGATGCGCAACATTCATCTAATCTCGGTCAAAATTTATGAATGAAAATTTCCATTTAATATGTTCTTTCGCCCATTTGTCTTGAGTCGCACACTAGAGCTGCATCATTTTGCGTTTGTGATTCCAGTTTTAGTTCGCATTTAGCTTTAATGCCCGATATTAAATAAAAGAAGAAGAAGAAGAAAAAAAACTTAATAACAACACTTTACTTTTTTAGGCATTATCAATTGATTGACTTTATCTGAGGCAGTGTGATCTTATCACCTCATGACTGAATAGGGAATATCACGATCGATGAATTTTAAAATAAAAACCTAACGAGAACGAATTCATTTGCCGATTCTATTAACGATTCACAATATTTTATATTGATGTTTATATTCTCAATTGAGGGAGGGAATGTGCTCGAGTGAGTGAGCTGGCAAGAGGGAGCGAGAGAGAGAAAGGGAATGCGCGCGAGATGACGACAGCAATGGTCTTCTGAGAATTCATATAGATATTTTTTTTCTTCATTCGCGCGGTGTGAATGTAAACAATTCCATTCAGTATTTTATTTTGTGTCGCTACATATTGTGAGGTTAAAAAAAGAACGTTCTCTCATGGAATATTTTATGGGAATTATATTTTTTGCACATGAATCGATCGTTATCATAAATTCCTTCAACATAAAATCGCATAAAAATGTGTGTGTGTATATATGTACGAATAACGACGATCGATTTAACTAAAAAGAGGAGGAAAAGGCATTTAAAATGAAAATAGTAAAAGAAAAAGTCTTTTTTTTATTCATTAATTCGCTCCAACGATAATTTCGTAAAAACATATCAATTTAATATGACGCACACAATGTTATGTTTCAATATAAAGGTCACATAAATTTGCGTTTTTTCTTTCTTTCCTTTTTCCAACAAAGCTTCACACGCACACAACACCGACAAAGAAAAATAATCATGATAATCGACATGACACGGGCATGATTATCGATTGGCTTTTAATGATGCACATTTTTGGCGTTTGGTTTGGCTATTATTATTTCGATATATCGTCAATGCATTTGATCGGTAGCTGAAAGCTCAGATATTTTTGTTTGTATCCAGTAATTCTAGCGAGAGAATTTTTTTATTTTCAAATTGAGCTTTCAAATGTTTAAAAATGTGAAAACAAAATGTCGAAAACAAGATACAACCAGAGTGGTGACGCTTGAAATAGAAAATTGAATCGTCACTAATTTGGCTGCGATCGTTTTATTTTTATGTAATTAATAAAATATCCGAAACAAAACTGCGCGCAAACGAATTACGTGCGGAGAACAACGCGGCCACTGATCGACCCAAGACATAAATAAATATGCATGAGATACAATTTGAAAATAGCGCGCTTGCGAATCGCCAATAGCCGTTGTAATATAATACGCAAAAAAAAAATACGAAGAAAAAAATCGGCAAGCACAATGTATGGCGATATATCTATTTGATTTATGGCAAATTTTTGTGTGATTCGTTAGTGTTTCCGACCTTTTATTAACATTTTTTTTTATTTTACTGTGTTTGTCTGTTTACTCTTCTCATTTTCATCAAATAACTTAAAATTGTTTGCATCAAACGCCTCTTTTGATGCGTAACATTTCATGTGAAATGGTCGCTTGGCCAATAACATGTTTCATCCGGACACATGTCTAAACATTTTTACTGTGTTTTTATTATTTTTGTCGTTGTTTTGGCTAGAATTAATGCAGCACCGATTTCATCATTCTCTGATTCATTTAAACTGTTTCATCTAGACTCTCATTCATATGCAGTGTCGCAAAGCAGACACTTGGATTTACGTTCGATTTTATTTTTGTGTAAATTGTATATAGCATTTATGTTACGATTTGAACCATCGTATACGTATTGGTTTTTGTCTCTCTTTCACTCGCTTTTTACTTTTTTCGCTTACAGTCGCAGCCCGTCACATGAATTTGCGCACTTGTTTCGGCATTCAAAGTCGAAACAATTGGTACAAACTGCAGATATGCGATTTTATTTAAACCATATCGACATATGTAACGGTTCAATAATTGGTCATCTCTCGACCAAGGAAACTTTGTGTCGCACACACACGCATACAAACACAACAAATTGAAAGTCAAAACACTTTTTTTTTACTTAAATTATTCATTTAAGCGATTTATTCAATTTAATTATGCATTTAAATTGCATCGAAAAGTGTTTAATTATCAATTATGGCATGCTCTTTTTTTAAACAAATAAATCATGCCAAAAAGAATAGAATTAAATACAAATGAGCACGTGATATACACATAAAATAAAGTGTGTCTCAGTCTTGGCTAATTTTAAACTTCGCCAAAAGTCTTAAAAATTAAGCACATTGTAAATACATCAACTCATATATATTTACTTAAACCAAAAAAAATTGAAATTTTAATTCTTTTTCCGAGTTTAAAACTAGTATCTAATTCTTTTTCAAAACATTTTTCAAAAAGGAAAAAATAATTTTGAAATAAATGTGCGTTTAATTTGCACGTAACCATTTTTAGTTTTAAGCGTGAAGCTGATGATGACACATACATCGTGTTGAAATGCATTCGTATTGTTTGTTTGTTTGAATAAAAATTCCCAATCATTTTCATAAAGTTAAAACTGAAGTGTTTAATTTTTGTTTATTCGCTCAATTTCGAAATTTGTAATTATTGAAGGGAACTAAAGAATAATTTAATTTTAATGAAAATCTTATTTTTTAAATAAAAATGCGTAAAAATATTTAAAAAAATCGATACATACCCGAAAGACGCGTCCGGCACTTGTTGTCGCAATGAGAAGGATGAGTGTAAGGACGAGCACTTGCCACAATTGTGTTAGTCGAACCATTGTGATTGATGTTTTTTGTTTATAATTAAGGAAAAATTGCCGCTAATTTGTTGATATGTAACCGTTCGGAATTTTACCGAAAATTGAATTTTGAATTTTTCGATGGTTTGTTGAATACAGTTGAATGAGCACTTTTACAAATACGCACTCTTAAAAATTAATATTTATTTCTTGTTTAATTGAAACCGATCAATAAACAGGAATTTGTGTACAAAAAAAAGTGAAAGAATTTTCCGAAAATCGAAATGAATTTCCGATCAATGTAATTTGAAGCAAAAAAAAAATAAAAAATAAAAATACGCGCTTAATTTCTTTTACGTCGATAATATGGATGTTTTGGTTTGTTCGAGAACTCGGAACGTTTTGTATGTGTGTCTTGTGTGGTGGATTCTTGATTTGTAAATAAATCGTAGACGGCAAATGGCTTTGAATTTATATTCAAGACTCGCAACGAGTGGTGTACGTTTTCTAGCCGCCTTGCTCACGCTCAAAAGCGATAGAGAAGCAACAGAAGAAAAAAACACACATCCGAAGCAACAACACATACTCACAACAACAACAAAAACAACAACAGCAACAATAACAAAATACACATCACCGAATGAATGAACGGCGCTGTGAATGAGCAAATAGAAGAATCACAGGAAAACAGAGACGAAACGTATACGCACAGATACCGTACCGTACACAAGCATGGCATGAATAGTGTGCAGCTTTGCGTATTGTTTTGTTGTTTCATCATTCAGTTCGATAATTCTCTGTCTCGTTCACTTTGAAATCGGGATGACACACAATGTATCAAACAGAACCAACAGCGAAAACGTGAGGCATCTCAGCATCCGTAACGTCCGTTTTTCTTTCTTTATCGTCTTCAATATATGTTTCACGTTTATGTTGCGTTTCAATTGATGTTTTTCCGTTTATTGCTTTTTGATACGAGTTTTTCTCGTCACGCGTTTCGCTCTTTTTCACACTACGTACAATTCAAACTACTCGTTATTTATCCAATTATGTTTTTTATTCGCACAAAATCTAAGCCTATCTAAGAAGATCTAATGAAATTCTTTTCGCCATTTAGTTTTGGAGTATGATTGAGATTGTTAATTAGATAAAATCAATAAAATTTACACCCCGAGGAAAACTAATCGATTCACGAATCGCATTTGGATGTCAATATAATTGGATCATGAGATGCTCCTTTTATTTTATTTTATCTTCGAATGCATTTTAATGTTGAATTATGTGATTTGTTTTACCAACATGTATGTACAATTCTCTTCATCAATTGATTCGAAGAATTCATTAAATGTTCAACCAAATTTTTCACCTTCTTGGAAATTCCAATTCTGATTGATTTATTGATATTTATGCTTTGACCGGAGACATAAAAAGATGAAGCATTCCGGCTAGATGGCTTTTCATTCTATGGAAATTTGCGGAATCACAAACAGGCTGTGTGATGAGATGAAACGAACTGAAAAAGAACAACAGCTACCAACAAACGACAATGAAGAAAAGAAAAAAAAGAAGCAGCAGAGAGCATAAAGTTGCAACGTGGAATTTGATCATTAAATAAGCATATTTAAACATGTTTGTTATGTTACGTTCCAATTAATGATTGAGATCTCTCTTTTTTAGTGATTTTGAGAATGTTGATGATGTTTTTATCGTTTTGTTAAAGTCGCTCCTTTGATTATTACCAATGTCATTTGGCGTTCTTCAAGTGAAATGCGCAAAAATCGCACAGAAATGCATTTCTTTATTCACTAGATCGTCGCTTCTCTCTCTCTCTCTCTCTCTCTCTCTCTCTCTCTTCCTCAATATTCTCGCTTTTGTCTCAAATGTACACGAAAATGCCATGAAAAGAACAACGTCTTGTTTCTTTTTTTATCAGCAGGTGGCTTTTGTGAAATTCTTTCGCAGGTAGAAGAAGTGAAGAAGATCCAATGACCATGAAATGACTCGTCATAAAAATGAAATATGTCTTATGAATGAGTAAATGCACTGTTTGGCACGTGAATATCTGTATGAGTATGTTGCGTTCTGAACTCACTTCGATTCGTTAAATACACAACACAAATCTTAAACGCAAAATACCGCACGTATTCATTATCAACTAAACGTGTGAAGGCGCGCGAGATATTTTCTGTGTGTTGGTTTGTTCATTTGCATTGATTTTTTTTGTAATCATCAACATGAAAATTCATCAAATTCTTTACAATGCAACTGAACTTTCAGAGTCGTTAAAGTGGCACTTGGTCTTATCGGTTTCGGTGTATTTACATTGTTTCCAATGCTCGCTTTTAAATATCATATCAAAGACTGTATTTAAGTGTTTGTTCTATGATTGTCAATGCACCTTTTTCAGATTTCAATTCGGATCTTTTCGGTCTTCGCTACAATCAAAACAGTTTTATAACCATTGATTAGATCGATTATATCGCGGTAATTATATCATAAAAATGGCCCGCAATTTTTACTGCAAACGAACAATAAATTCTTTTGGCTATATTGTGTCTGCAGTCAGTGATGGGCCATCGACATGCATCCTTCGAATTTATTTATTAAAAATTGTTATTTTCGGTGTATTCATTTTAAAAGGCGATCGTTTCATTGCAGATAGCCAATGTAGCTTTTCAACAGCTAGGCTTTTTTTCTATTACTATCCAAGTGGTTGATAATTTGGATGAATTATTGATCGATGAGGATGATAGTATTTGTTGCACTGCCATGTTTGACATCTCACGATGATGTAGCGAAACGTCGTCGGTTCGATGAAATGCCAAACTTTTGAACGAAATGCAACTTGATGATTTAAATTTAGCATGAAATCGTAAAATATACAACATTGAATGACCAAAAGCCATAATAAAAAGTTTATGTGTCTGAACTTGGTGATTGTGTAATATATGTGTATATAGAACCGAAGTATCTGGCCACAGTCATAAAAATGACCCAAAGTATGGATTGGCGAATATTTTCTTTTTGACATTAGCATTATCTTGGTGCAAGAAAATCGATGCGATTTCTCTCTCTCTCTCTCTCTTTTTCTTCCATTTTGTGCGATGCAGAATCGTCAAATGAAGTGAAATGGATTTCATGCATGCATCTTTCGTTCCATGAATATAAAAAAAAGAAGTTATACTTTGTTATTATCTTGTCTTAAGCCGTACAACAATCATCTTTGCTTTATGATACAAGTCAAAACATCGTATACAGATATTGTGTTTGCTATTTTACTATCGTTTGAATTGATAACTACCGCTACGCATTGCATGCTTTCGATTGTGTACCGCATTTGTGTATGTTATTTAACTTTAAATTGGTCTTTGTCAACGTAGGCTCGATTCACATGCAACAGATTAAAGACGAACAGTAAGATCGTGCTGCCCAAGCATGGGAGAAAGAAAGAGAATCACATGAATGGGCCAATGGTCATCGCATATTTAAAAAAAACACACACATAACATTAAATACATTGATCACACTTGGACTGAGATGTCATTAGCTTTCGTATTAGTCAGAGAATAACGTGTTACTAGTGCGCGCGCGCTCGCTCGTATACGCATTGTTAACAAAATGGTAATGCGATACGAACTTGTCATATATACGATTTAGTTAGTTGATTGACAAGTTCAAACAGAGTCTATACAAATGATAAATCAATGCCGCTCCACGAAACAAAACACTGTGGATGCGTAATTACATTCCTTTGAAAAAATGTCTTTAATTTAGTCACGTGCACACACATTGTTTCGCTTTGCATATTTGACGCACCGTGTATAAGCCTCTTAAAATATTTGATTTCGAATTTCCTGGAAAACAAAAAACCAACGAATAAATTCCTTGTTCAAACCTGTTGATTAGAAATTTCTCTGAAATGTTACACAATGCCAAAAATGATGTCATCCAAATCGGATGGATGACTCAGCAGTTTTGGAGAGAATCTTTTTTTTTTTGCGCCCATGATCACAATCTCTTATCTCGTCATTTTGCGCAGTTACTTTCATAAATGGTTTCCTATTTTATTTTTTATTTTTTTTGATAATTGAATGTCCGAGTATAGGGATCGATGTCGATTCTTGTGTAGTTAATTTCGTTATGGAATTCCCATTTCACTTTCAAACAAATCAAACACTAACATTTAAATGGGAGCAGTATTTCCAAAGCAATTAACGTCACTTCCGTAATTAATCGAATGAACGCGTCGTAGTACAACAAAAACAAAAACAACGACAGCAACAACAATTGAAGAAGACGAAGAAGAAAAAACCACAGAAAAATAATCGGACTTCACTAGAAAAAAAAACCCAACTTCAATCTCGTTTCTTCTTTTTTTAAATTAGTATAAAAATACAATGTTCATTGATTTTTAAATGGGAATATTTGATAAGGTGAATCGAATTCACCAAAAAAGCAGCATTACAAAAGTCTAGAGTTTTGACTGAAATATATTATTGTTGTTGTCATTGAACAGCTTCGAGATTGTTTTGTCATTTACATAGGCTGAAACGTAGACACTTGATCACCGGCGCTATCCCTATTTCTCTATTTCTATTTTTCTTTGTCTCCATCTCTCTTTGCGCTTAATATTGTTAGGCGCATAAATATCAATACGCACATTCCAATCGCTGTCGCACATGGTGTCGTGTCTAACAGACGTTCTGTCTCTAATAGACACTATTGCTACTGCGCGCCAAATATGTGACCACATTACTCATGACAACAAAACGTTGTGACGCAAACCACATTTTCATTTTCTTTTAATCGAATATATCTTCGAGAAAGTAAGTAAGTGTTCTTCCAAAGTAAGTGTTTGAAAAATAACTTGCTCTTACAATTTTATGCGCACATTTATTTGCGATTTGTCATTCGATTGATTGTAATTGAATCAAACCGAATGAAGAAAAAGAAGAAGAAGAAGAAGAAGAAATAGAATCAATTCGAATGGAATTTTCAAAATGGAGCATCAACTAACATACTTCTATATAATAACTGATTTCAATTCAATGGGTTTTTGGCATTAATTTCTCATTTAAATGCAAATTTGAAATGTTTTTCACATGAAAAAAAAGAAGAAATATGTAAAGTTGAAGACGATGATGTCGAGATGAAGATAAAACAAACGAACTCATGGCCGTGTGTATCAGATCGATTAGATAGTTTTAACGGATGTCATCGCATCACACTATTCCTTCCATTGCACATGTATTGGTTGTGAATAATTGCGTGAAATCATGGTATTCCATGAAAAAAAAAAATATCGTACGATATAACCGATTCGATCGATTGTATGAGAAAAATTTATGGGTTTATAGCACTCTTTTTCTTTCTCTTTCTTTCTCTCTCTCCCTCTCTCGCTCTCTCTCTCTTTCTACATTTTGCAACTATATATGCATAACGGGTCTGAAACAAGAATGAAGGGAATGCACACGGAGCCAGATACGGATAGCAAGCCAGTGTGCCATACCACCGTGGAGAAATGCATTTAACGGTCGATTATCGAAAATATGAGTGATGCAATACATGGCATAGATTACAACAAGCCACATTTTTCATTCTACTCGGTTGATGAAACAAATGAGAAAGAGAGACAACTACTTGTCCTTTCACACATTTACTCTCAGACACATTCCATTCGGCATAAAAGCGCCGACACCCAACAAAATTCAGCAGAAAGGACTGAAAATGAAATACAATGCATAAACGGTTCCAATTGGTTGCTAATTTCCTTTCCAGTTAGTTTACGGTTTGTTTTCACATTCATAAAATTCTCACTAATTTCACCGTTTCGATTCAGGTAAATTTCGATCAATTTAAGAGCCACTCGTAACGTATTCAATCTATTGCTTCATTCACATTCGAAGCCGCATTGATTTTCATTTTCGTTTCTATCTATGCTTTCCAATTGAAATTCTTGGAAAAACCCTAAGAGGCGTGTGTGTAAGGAACACATTTTTGTTCAATCAAATTTAAGAATTACTTCGAATCGAAGAAACGGAAATTTATACATAGTGTGTGTTGGATGAAATGTCGTTATAGTATAGCAATTCTATTGATTTATGTTGGTATAATGTACCGATTACACCAATGTGATGCAACGATCCATTGATATTCCGAAATACGCAACATATCAATGCACGTTTTGATTTGAATAACGGCAATTATTATTATTTTTCTTTTTGGTTTTGTGTCTGAAAAAAAAAATCGGACCAAGAAAAAAAACTTCCAAGAAAAAAAACCCACAATTTCAAATGCCAAAAAAGACAAGATAAAAGTCGGAGCGATCACAAAGAAAGAATTTTCTTTCTTAAATATTTTAAACATAAATAATAATAGAGAAATGAATATATCTTTTCTTACGTTGAATTTTGTCTTTAATTTGAATCATGAAATTTTCAAGAAAATTGTATCATCAGATGAAATGATTGATTGCCGGTGACGAGAGGAATGACAAGAATTTGTCTGGCCGTATGATATATTTTCACATGATGCAATAACGTCGACAACGGCCGGCATATTCGTTTTAGAAGTAATCGCCGTACATAATCGAAACTATCACCGAATACACATTAATTTTAATTTGATGCGCAATTCTATTTCAGAGAATTCAAATCAAATAAAAGTTTTTCATTTTTAACAGGAAGTTGGATTGGACCAAATAAATGCATTATTTTTGTCGCACTTTTGGCTGAAATACCAATAAATTATGTTACTGTACATTGCTATTGTTTTTTTTTTGTTATCGACCTCCCATTTGGTTTCGAAACCATTCAATTTTATGCAATTGTTTCTTCTCTGAAATGCTCGAAACATTTTTTTTTTCGTCAAGGATATCAAAAAACGAAAGCCTTGATAAAATTCCCAGAAAGACGAAAAACATTCATAAAAATAAAAGCATATTACTTTTTAACGTGTTGGATTCTCTCGCTTCACGCGCACATTTTTATGTAGTGCAAGTTGCATTTCGCGCATGTCGAGTGGAGTTTTACAGATCGAGTATTATTGTGAGTGATGAATAAAAATAAACCGAATACACATCATAGCATGGCCCGAATTTCGTGTGCAATCGGTTTCGTTTTGATGGAATGGTGTTGTGCACGATGGATGGAGATTACGTAAAATTTAAATTGCTTTTGATTAGTGCAAAATGAAACCAATTTACACTTGATCTGTTTGTATCGAACCACAGGCTCTGGTTGTTGTTGTTTATATTGTTTATGCAAAATGACACCATGGAATGTATGGAATGCATTTTTTTCCTTCGACGAAAAAAAAACCACACACCATTCATCATCGTGTTATTTATTTTGTATTGCCGTCATTGTCTATGTTTTCGGCGGTTGCCAGTGCCACACACATCAAACGACATTTTCATTCGCGATGCGAACACTCTTTAAAGAAAATTGAAAACAAATCAAGAAAAAAAAATGGAGCGCACGAAAAAGCGAGAGGGAGGTAGAGAGAAAAGAAATAACCGATTTCTACATATTTCATTTTAATTAATCAAAGAGAAAAGCATCACAATGTGTGAGTTATTTTTGACGCATATCACAAATTAATTTGTTGCGTTCGACTGCCGAAATGTAAGGTTTCGTGCCGAAAATCACATCGAAATCGAATGACGCTGATGTGTATGATTGCAATTATGAAGAAGAAAAATCAAAACAATTTGACAATGCCAATCGATGGTCGATTCGATTACATATCGTACGTTGAGTTAATCGGCATATAAAATATTTGCAAGATGAAGTGAGTGAATTTATATGCGATGAAGAGCGAATGAGAGAGAAAACGATAGTAACGTGACTGCGCTCATTATATTCCATTCATATGTGAGAACAAACAATTCCATTAAAATATCAATAAATTTGCATAATTGTCTGGAATGTCTGAGATTGTGTATACTGTGTAGTCTAGTAAACTTTCTGTGTAGTCTTCTATTTCAATCAGTTTATATATGTTTGGAGCGTTTGTGAGGCACTGACAAAAAACACTGACCTTAACAGTGAGTACAACAAAACTAAACAAAACCAAATAAAACCAACTGGAAAATAAACAATCGATGGAAATCATCACTGAAAAAATTCGGCTTGCCATCCATTTGTATACTTTGTGGAAAAAAAATAAACAAAAAAAGAAGAAGAAGAAGAAAAATGGAATAAATTGAATAAGTTATCGCTTATGTTGCAGTTGACTGAAATTTCAATTTTAATTGCATTGCGCATGCCAAATCAGTACACACTCATATTCGACGGCAAAGCAAAAGGTCATTCAAACATTCAAATGAATTGAACGTTTGCATCATACGTACGCATTGTGCACGTGGTATTTTCCCAATTATGATAACCTTTTTTTTTCAATAGAAAAATGATGATAAAAGGCGACAGTTCATTGTACAATGTAATACATTGATGAAATTGCGCTTATGCTGTCGATTGTGCGATCGCATCCTCTGCTCTTGAACAAACGATTTCGAGCAAACAAACGAGTACACGCAAAACAATTATTGGATTATAAGCTGACCAATAACAGAATAAAAAAAAATTAACACAAACTGCAAATAAAACATGAAATCGTACTCATTTCTTATTGGTCACCATAAAAAATATTGCGACTCCCAAGTGGAAGCGAGACGACACACTGAACAAATTATTACGCACAATGCATCCGTCGGATTTTGATGATCTACAACTGAATTCGGTTTATCAATATCTATATCGTTTATTTGACGAGAACAAACAACATTCTTTTTTTTATTTTCTGTAGCTGATATACAGATACTTATTTGCACAATAACATCCTTGAATGCGTGTCGTAATTATTATTATGTTTTTCTTTTTAAAAACAAACAGATCGGCATCAGATTATTGACCTGTTATTGACGCCACATAAATATGTCATTTTGCATCAAACGCACAAAATTAAATCCAACCACAATTTGAAATCTCGGTTGCAGAAAAAAAAAAAACACATTCTTTTGGTACACATATTATCTTGAGTTTCATTTTCTTGTGAAATTCGATTATTTTTGAATTAATATGCAACCAAAACGTAGCAACACTGACACAAATGGTGTGACAGTTTAACAAATGGTGTGATCTAACTATTTTTCTTATTAATATTCGTTATTCAAAAATTGATTGGATTACTTGGAATAGATAAGAGCTCTTCATGAATGTGACACGCGAAGAATCCGAAAACTTTTTTTGCAGTTATCCTTATCAAAAACCAATATATGACAATGTTCCATGAGATTTTTTTTGTCTATTTCAATATAACTGATATTTCATGTTAACTAATTTCATCAATACAAAGCGAAAAAAACTCAAACTTTGGAATTATTTTTTAAAATCATTCTTCTGAGATCTAAGGCTCTTTGCATTGTAAAGAGAAAAATGAATCATTTTTCGGATTAAACTACTATCTTTTTTTATTTAAAAAAAAAACCTTCGCAAAATGATACAATATCACTGAGAACACAAATTTTGCTTCAAAACACTATAATGTTCGAAAAATGATAAAACTTTTATTTAACTTTTAAGTGGAGTGGCATCATTCGACGTAGTATAAATTTGGGCGCATAAATTAATCACAATTTAAAATTGTCAAATATGTTGACATTTGTAATTTGTCAAATATGGGGATCACATTTTAAAATTGAAGTGCACGTAGTTTGAGATTGTGTGGGACATTCTCCAACACACACACACCAACATCATCAGTTTTAATTGTCGTTCAATAACAGCGGTCATGCTAAATGCAAATCCATTAGATATACGTAACTCTATCTCCATGCGCGCTGCATCAAATTCAACTAAAAATCAATCAAATAGTTAATGTTTATATATTTTTCGGCATATTTGGTTTATAAATAATGACGCAAAATGGAGAAGCAGCAAGTTTTTCGGCAAGTGGTTACATGGAAAATGTAGTAGACATTCGAAATGCAAATCAAATCAATGGCCAACAAATGGATCACTTATTTGATGAATTAGTAATCAAAACACAAAAATATCGAAATCGCTGGTTGACATCTGAAGCAAAAAATGACGCCATGAAAGATGTGATTGCAAAACAATTGCATGAAATCAAATCGTTGCGAAAACAATTGAACGAAATGTCAAAGAGACTACAAGTTGCCGAAACAACGTCAAAATTGAATGCGATCAAATACAATCGCATGTTCAACAGTTTAAAGTCAATTATTTCGGAGACAGATCCGAACATTGACAATGGCGGCAATAAAGCCACATAATGTTCGAATCAACAAATATCGCTCAGAGAGACATTTGAAAAAGACAACAAAAGAAAAGAACAGTAACCAAAAAAAAAATTGAATCATATTGTATTTGTATGTGTATGTTTGCCAATACACAATCGATTGTTTATTTGAAAAGGAATCGCAATCGCCGGTTTTTTGTATACAGTAACACAATCACGTACAACCACGTATAGATAGATTTGTTACAGTCAATATCGATTGCATTTGTATTTGTATAAATAACTTAGTAGCATTTGAATATACACCACTCAAGTCAAAGACGCTGCATCATCTCAACGCATAGTTTGTTTAAAGAAAAATTCAGTAAAACATTCAAAAATATTATATTGTATATCGTTTTGTCAATTTCACCATTTCATTAAAAATCGAAGAACATTTTCTTTTTAAAAAAATGGCATCATCTATTGAATCACAATCATTAACTAAATTTAAGTGTAATTTTTGCAACAATATTCCATCCGAATTGCAAGTTAATCGATGTTCTAACGGCCATATTGTTTGCTTGCAATGCCGTATTCAGCGTGTATTCTGCAAGGTAATATTTTTATCCACTTTTTTCTTTGCATAAATGAATTGATTTTGATGAATTCATCGCCAATCAATATTTATTCACTATTTATATCGAGTTGTTGTACTAGATTCTTAGAAGTTAGTGTTCTCAAGAGGAATTTTGGCAAATTTATTTTTAAAATAGTTTCATTTTATTGATTTAATGTAAAAAAAAATGAATTTGTCTGTTTCATGACAGTGTTCGTCCGATACATTTGTGAAAATACCAAATCCAATCGTGAAAATTGTCGGATCAACCAAAAAAGAATGCAAGTTTAAGAACGCCGGTTGTAATTGGGTGATTTCAAATGACGGTGAAGATCATCACGCTGAATGTAAATTTCGACCATACAATTGTATTGGTGCTGCATTGGGTATTTGGACGTAAGTATTTTTTTAAATTGTACATAAATTCATTATTACATTCACTTACAATCGAGCTTGATTTTTATGCAATTTTTTCTATTTGAAAGTTTTAAAAATATGCCCTAACCTAGTAAAGCCTATATGCCCTAATGACAATGCATAAATGTCTTGATTGTTTAGAATAAATTTAAGGAAAAAAAAAATTCATTATCTTATAAAAAGAAATGTCCAATTTCATTTCAGTTGCGACTGGATTGGTACTCAACAAGAGTTTGCCGCTCACATGAAGGAACATCATGTAGAAAATGGCAATTTCTTCAAACATTTTACAAACAGTTTCGTTGATTTTGAACCGGATAAGGAATGTGTCAAATTCAATCTGATCAATGCGTTCAATAAATATTTTGCCTTTTTGTACTTGAGTCATTTGGACGATGAAAATATTGTATTCGTGATTTATTTGCTGGGTCGAAAGATCGACGCTCATAAGTATGTTATTGATTTCGAGCTGAAGGCAAATAACAGTCTGCGAAAGGTGAAATTCATCGAGGAATGCTTCACCGATTCGGACGATATTTTGAAGGTTATAAAGGATCATCGTTGTTTTGTTGTACCAAAAACATTAATGGAGTCTTATTCATCGGATGGCAAATTGGAATTTCGATTTGTAATCAAACGCAGAGATGTCATGGAAGTGGAAATCGTAAACCAACATCAATTAATGAACAATTTATTGCACTATTAATTACTATCGTCACCAATGACTATCCTCATTTCATTTGAACAAATTATTTATCCAAAAAACTTCATTCTTTTATAACTTTAAGACACAATCCAATTAGATAATAAGAATACCAAGATAACCATTTTGAAGAAATAACATTGTCAAAAAACAAAAATAAAAACACCTGTCAAATCGTCGAAATAAAAATGCCGTAATTTCCTTTTCATTAGTTAATTTTTATTTATAATAACAATATATAATAACAGAAATAGTTGTTTTGTTGTTGTTGTTGTTGTTGTTGTTCTTAATTGTTCTTCTTTTTTTTGCTCTTCATATAATGTCACTCATCAATAGTTTTTTTTACCATATTTGGCTTAATGTATATATATTTATTTATTTACTTTTATGCAATTAATTATGCACTTGTATATATCTAGATAATGCAAACAAAAGCGTGAGCTTATTTTGTTAGTTTGGAATTTCGCTTGGATCGTGGTTGGAACGTTTTTAACGTTGAAAGATGTAACTTTTCGACCCATTCCAGAGCTAAATTTCCATGTCAAATGGAAGCCAGATCATATGCACAGTTTACAATTAAGATTACAAATTACAGTAGACATTCCATTCGTTTTATTTACTTCCAATAATATTTTTTTCGGCCGTGTAACGAAAATCCAGACCAATGTTATATTAAATTTAGCAATTCATCAAACCGAATAACATTTGGTTATATTAGAAATGAACCTTGTGTTCAGAGCATTGTGACAGCGTTATTGGTTTATAGATAATTTGGTGTTTATATTTGATTTTAAGCATCGTTCTGTTTTACGTTCTCAATTCCAAAGTGACAAAGTAAAATAGTTTCATGATGACGGAAATTGGTTGGTAATTTTTTCATGCAAAACGATAACTGATGGTCAAGAAACATGGCCAAATTTTCGATTCAAATAGCCGAATGGGATCATCACACAATTGTAGAAGGTTGATCCACTGTTTGGCACCGAATTTAATCCGCTAGTTTAAAACTAGGGGAACTGGGCGTGACCATAATATTGTCGCCCTGAAACTGTATGTGGAATCATGTAAGTAGAGTTAAGTATATCATATACAATTGATACTAATGATTGTCGTTTCTCTTTTTCATGTATTCACACCTAAATACCGTAGAAATAACTGAAACTACACACAAATCTGTTCTCAAATTCGACCATGAACATATATTGCCCTGGAAATGGGTGAATTTACGTTGAAAATCGTTCCTTGTTTTAGATCGCGGTCAATTTGCAAAATTTCAAACGATATTAATAGCAATTAACGAAATAACAAAAAAAAGAGTGAAGAAACACATATTGAAAAGAGTGAATGTTGTTTTTCTCTCTTTGTTAATTATTTGGATTTTTTCATCTAGATATTTCAGCTCATCTGGATAACGTTAGGCGATGATACGAAATGAAAACAATAGAAATGATTGTTATAGTTATGGTAGTATATTTATACCTATACAATACAACAATCACTTCTATTGTTTTCATTTCGTATCATCGCCTAACGTTATCCAGATGAGCTGAAATATCCAGATGACAAAATCCAAATATATTGTCTGAATTTGTTTGCAAATAATCTGCTCTTCAACAATTTCATGTCGTGTGTTTCTCCATCTTCCTTTCTCGTTTTCGATTTTGAGTACATGTCAGTTTTAATTGTTTTAATATGCAATCATTTCATTTTTTTTTTTTGGTTTTTCACATCTCTTGTTTTGTTATTTGTACAATGCAAGGATCCACTGAACGCATCATACATATTAATTTTGTGTGTGTGTGTGTGTCTTTTTGTTTGTTGTTGAGAAACTTGTGTACTTTCAATTTTTGGCTCTTAATCAAAGGAAATGAGATACTATTTGGAGTCTGACAACTGATTCTTAAATTCATTTAACAAAACTATGCCAAATGAATGACAATTATATTTAACAATACAATGGTACACAAATGATACTATTTGGTGAGTTAGAAAAGTTTGCTTTGTTAATATTTTTCTAAATTTTTTTTCGGTTGTGAATTGTGCGTAAATAAATCTCAGCTGCACAATACACACCCCAAAAAAAAGAAGCGAAAAATTAACAAAAAAAGAAGAAATTAAACTAAAATTGAATGTGTACATAAATATCATCGTGTAAGAGTGTATTTGTGTGTAGTGTTTGAATTTGATCAGTGTACATACAGTGTGTGTGTGTATCTGTAATGTATACTGAATATTCATGTGGTGCCCATGCCGTCCAGATGTTCCATTCGATGAATGTTCCTGTGGAACTGTGCAGCGATTCATCCAGAATGGACTTTAAATCATTTCACTTGAATTGAAACAATTGAACGTTTTCGCATTGTGCAAATATGTTATCGTTTCTTTCTTCGTATGTGAGTCGTCGATTTCTTTCATTCGAATCTGTTCAATCGTTTGTTTATGTGAAATCTTTTAAAGTCCAGAATGATCAATAAAATTTCGATATTATTTTCTTATTATGGTGTTATTGGTTATTGAATCACTTCATTTATTGTTCGCGTCTTTTATCGTGTACATGTATGTGTGTGTGTGAATATGTGTTTTAATCACTTTTCATACTCTCTCTCATGGATTGTGTTTGGAGTTTGTGTTTTGTTTCCGCAAACGCGCGCGCGGCTACTAGTAAATTTGTTTGGTTGTTGTTTTTGCACATTTAGTTTTTTTTTTTGTTTGCTTAATTTGGCTGTTAAAAACAAAATGTACGCTCAAAACGGTCAATATGCTGTATTTGCCTATGTACGCTAGCTTGTTCTCTACATATTCGTTCAGTTGGGATAGATTTTGTATCGTTATGTTGCTTTTTTTAATCTTTAATTTCTTTTTCATTTTTTTTTTGTTTTTTTTTTCCTGAGTTTTGAAATGGGGTATTATGGTGTATTGATGAGTTTGGATTGTGTTTGAAATATATATTCGATGACAGAAAAATGCATTCCTAAAATCGAAGCTCTGAAGTGTTCTGTAAGTGATTGATTTATACGATTTTTAAAATTTAAGTTCGATTTATTTCATCTTGCCTATATCAAATCGAACGGTGTGGGGTGTACGCCTTTCTTTGCAATTTAAAAAGGAGTCTTAATTTTAGTATTTCATTTCAAAGCGAAAAAAAAACCATCCACATGAAATGTTTGAATTAGTGTTGTTAGTGAATTGGACTCCGAAAAGTAGAATTCGAGACTACCGAAGAGCTTTCAATAATTCAATGTATTTTTTTAGATGAAGTTAATTAAATCTAGTTATGCGAATTATCAGAGTCCGACTTCATGCACATGTGAAATCTTAGCCATTTTTTTCCTGTTGTTGTCGAATTGTGATTAAGATGTGAGACATTTATTACATTACTGTCTATGTGTGTCTGTGTGTGCAATGATTAATTTGCCAATGAAATCGGTAAAAAAAGAGATTATTGATCTCTAAAATGATTTTGTTTCGATGGTCCTGTTTTTGAACTGTCTATGTTTTCATCATTTGTTATGAATTTTATTTTGTTTGTTCATCACTTGTGTGTTTTGGATTTTTATCATTTACAAAAATATAAATCGATATTTTCTTGTTCATTAAATGCAACGCATCTATATATTGTGTGTGTGTGTGTATGTGTGAATAAATTTGCGAGAAAAACTTTAATAAATCGAGTTGTGTGATTAAATTGTATGAGTCTGGTTTTTTTTTTAATGAGAATTTACAATTTTTACAATTTATTCCATTTTTAAGAAAAAAAAAAACAACAAAAAACGATACCATTTGGATTCATTTCATCTACTACCGATCAACTACTATACTATACTAAATTGCTACAAAATTTAAGATTATCGCAACAAAAATCTCAAATTTTCTGAACAATTGCAACGGAAAACAAACCATTTTGTTTTGATTTTGCATTTTATGAATTAACAACATTTCAAACTTTTTTTAACTTTTAAAATAATGCTTGACTTTTTTTCGTATAGTGCAAGGTCTTCATTCTTCATACAAAATGTAATAATCTATCAAATATTCATATACGAATCTCAGAATTCAGAGGAAAAATCTTCGTAGGTAAAGCAAAAGAAAAGAAAAACCAATGAGTGTCGAAGTTGGGAATTCATTATTCATACATGAACTACCTTTATGCCTATTGAATTCAAATATGGAAAATTTAAAATGAAATTAAAATCACTTAATCATAGCAACTATCAACTGTTCTTCTTTCATTTAAACAGTTTTCTGTACACATACGGTTTTAAATGAAAACTCAATGAACAAACGTAAAACATCACACATTTTGTTGTTGGAAGAGTTGTTAAATTAGAAAAATAAAACGAATGCTCTAAATATATCTTCGCAATGACGAAGAAAAATAATCAATTTTTATATCATCGATATTTTGAACAGTTCGATAAATATTCGAACTGTGATTTGTAACATTTGTAGGTGAGTGCAAAGCACAAGTATAACGTGTGATTGTGTTTGTGTATTTGTGTGATAAAAATTGACTGGCAACAAATATCTACTTGTGAAACTACATTACAAAAAAAATTATAAATATAATGCTTCAAAGTCTAGCAATCCCATTTCATGTTGTTGTTGTTGGTTTCATTTTAAATTTTCTAATAAGAAAACAACATAACGATAAATTTTCTTTTAAATCTTTTTGTTTTAATTGATTGCTCTGATTTCGCATTTCCTAATTGATAGCAAATTTCATAGATATTCACATTGATATTTTGTGATTTTTTTTTTGTTATTTGGTTAAGTTTTGTTTGTGGAGTAATTCGTAATGAATGGCTTAAGCGAAACCCCCAATTGAAGGAATTATAAAATGGTAGATTTTTTTTTACATTCAAAAATTCAATTTATATGAATGTACATTGTTCATGGAATTTAAATTTTTTTTTCGAATTAAAATTGGAAAAAAAAGTGAAAAAAATTTACTTTTCGTATTTCGTTTATCAAATTCTTGATTAAACAGACTAAATTGCTCGAAATCCATTTAAAACTATTTGCGTGCAGAATAGGCAACTTCAAACGTAACGGTAGTAGTTCATTATTTATTTATTTTTCATTTTCTTCGTGTTTGAATGGGAGATTGATTTACTGAGATGAGTTTTTGTTTGTAATGTTTCAGGCTTTTGTGTATGCTTTTTTTATTAATACAATTAAGCTAGCGATACAGCGCATAGGTTGATAAAAATTCGTTCCGTCTTAATATTTTAGCTAGTTTTTTTGTTGTTGTATTTATCTTTTTTTTTGTTCGGTGATGATTCACATGTTAATCACCTATATTATGGTGACCACAACCACCACTGTCACTGAAAATGTTACACGTGACATTTGGTTTAGCCGCTATTTTCTGTTGATGATGTTTTTGTCAAGTCAATACCACACTGTTGTTGATCAATATCCGCAGGATGGCTGGCCGGCAGGGCAAGCAAATGTTAGGCCTCTAGAAAAATTAGTGCAGTCGGTTTAGGTTCCAAATTTGATTTTTTCGCTTCAACCACTAAAAATGTAATGTCCGGCTTATCCGGATTGGCAAAGCATTCGGCGATAAGGCGTGCAACATCCTGCATCAAAAACAAACAAACAATTTTAATTTTTTATATTTTTCGAAAAAAAAAGCCAACAAAAGTATGGACAAATGTTCACCTGATGATGCATTCCTTCGACTTTATTACCATCAACTTCAAGAATCAATTGGCCGACCTCTAAGCCACCAGTTTCGTATGCGGCTCCATGTTCCTAAAAATCAATTCAAAGTTTTTTTTTTATTATAGAAATTTTTTCAAAGAAAAAATCCTTGTCGCCTTTTTCAATGGGCATTTAAAAAAAATCAATTTACATGGATGTTGATGATTCTTGGTAATGGATGTTTCGTATTTGCACCGCCTTCAATAGCAATTCCTAGTATTGGTTTTGTCTTTTTAACGGTAATATGTAAATTTCCTCTATGATCAGGTACGACGTGTGGATTGTGTTCGTGATTTGGATCGTTTGATAATCCATTTGGATGCTCACCCGACAAACGCTGCATTGACTGTAATACGCAATAAAAAAGAAGATAAACAAAAACCAAAAATCTAAATCAACCATTTAAATATTCGACAGTATGTACCTGATGCCTGCGTAAATTGCCACCAAGTAGATTTCCCGATTCTTCTTTCATATCAAAACTTCTAGACAGTTTGTTTGCTAGTTCCTGGTCGTTTATGTCGCCAATCAAACGGCCAATCGAATTAGGATTTTAAAGGGGGAAAAGTGAAGGAAAAACTTATTTATGATTCACAGGAGTGCCAATAACACAAATCTTGATTCACCAAAATAAAATGAATTGTGTTTTTTTTTTTTTTTTTTCAAGAATCAATCATCGAAAACAAAAGAGATTTTAATCTTTTAATGGTCGAATTAATAATCGGTTTTCTTAAGATAAAATCTAATTATTTTATTTGATGAACATCAAAATTATGAATTTGCTTTAACACATTCGAACGACGGGTTTGAATTAAAATTATGTAAAAAAACTGATAATGTGAACGACGTTAAAATAAATGTATATATATTTGGCGATAATCGCATTTCAATGAAAATGACATTTTTTTAATTGCGTTTCAAATATGTTCGTTTGCTGAAACGTTTAATTTCACGCCTGAATCACATCCAATTTTCATCCAGTGCATTCGGGCCTTTCCTTTTTCGTCAACGATTTCATTTCATGATTTCGAAAAATTCAAGCCAAAGCGCCGCAGGAATGAAGACGAATAATGTATATTCAACTTTAGATTCAACTATGCAAATGGAAAACGCAAAAATATGAAAATTAAGGGAATAAATACCTCTCTACTTATGGTGACAACGAAAATATATATATTTATATATAGAACGAAACACACACATTAAATGGATGAATATATAGTGAAACCTACTCGTAAGATCTACTCTGGCTTCGAATATATATTATATAAATACTTTGAAAGTTAATTAAATTCGATGATCATTGGACTTACAAATCAAACAGAAACAAATTTTCTAATTTGTCCATAATTATTATTAGACACTAACCCAAAAGGGGAAGGGGATAATATTCACAGCGATATTCGATTCGATAACAGTAAACCAGCACACACAGAAACAAGTATTCGAGTACGCTTACTTGCACTTGCGGTGTTAGTAGAGGCTTTACCCCTCAAAATGAGTTACGCACTCTATTTAACTCTATTTTTGGTGTTAGTTTCATCGAAGTAAACGCATCACAGTGAAAAAAGAGAGTGCGTAACTCATTTTGAGGGGTAAAGTCTCTACTAACACCGCAAGTGGGAGTAAGCGTACTCGAATACTTGTTTCTGTGCAAGAATATTCAATCAAAATATACAGGGTGGGCCAGAATAACTGAAGGGTTTTTACTTAACATTCTTACGACTGTACAATGACTTTTGATTCACTCGGTCTTGCACCGCTATGTTTGTTGATCCTTAGCCTAACTATTATGATAATGCGTATTTTTATTCATTGTTTATTTGAGACGTAATAATAATGGATGTGAAACATCAGATCATCTTAAAGAAGCGATAAGATTACTGCCTAAAATGATAAAAAAATAAAATTCACGTAAATAAGCGTATACTTTCCACTTAGTCCGTTGCAACGGAAAACAAGTTTGCATAGAATGCAGCGCCAACTTTATGTGAATTTTAATTTTTATCGTTTCGAAGCATTGATATTTTCCTACAGCTACAAAACGAACAGGTTTGCATGACATTTATTAAACGTACTATCAAACGATACAAGGAACGTGGAACTGTCGATATACAAAAGAAACCCGGGAGAAAAAGATCCGTTCGTACAAAAGCACTCATCAAACAAGTCAAAGCCAAAATTCGCCGAAATCGCCAAAGAAGTGCCAGAAAGCTGGCTCAAGAGCACAATATTAGCCGGTCTTCGATGCGACGTGTTTTAAAAGAAGCAGTGGAACAGTGGTTACGAACAAATTTGGCCGATTTCATTGACAAAGATTCATGGCCGCCATCGTCTCCCGACTTAAACCTATTGGATTTTTTTGCTTGGGGCTACATGACATCGAAGCTCAATAGTCTAAAGATTACGAAGGTTACCAATTTGAACACATTCAAGAAGAAAATCGTAAAGATTTGGAACGATATTCCCATGAATGAAATTCGTGCCGCGTGCGACTCGTTTTCAACACGTCTGAAGCTGGTAATCAAACAAAACGGTGCAAGAATCAAATCCAAAGGCTAAAATCCTACTAGAAAAAAAAAATATATAATTCATTTTATTCAAAAATTAATTTTTTAGAGCCAAAAATACATCCTTCAGTTATCCTAGCCCACCCTGTATATACATTGATACCGAACAAAAAAGTAACGTTTTTTTTTTTTTTTTTAAATCCATTTTAACATTGAAAAATGTAACCCATTTTGGTGGTCATTTTCGTGTGAAATAGGAGATGAATTATAGGCATACATTTCAAATAAATACAGATTCCACATTTTACAACATAAATGTGAACCCAACCCAACATAACGTCAAGTTTTAATTTTGCATTTTAATTCGAGTGATTCATTTGTCGCAGAAAAAAATAAACAATTTTTATACAAAAAGACTGTGTGATTTGATTTTGGTTTTAGCAAACAGATTTTTTAACGTCTGTTATTGCAGCTATTTTAAGAATTTATTATATAGAATTTGATTACATATCGACTTTCGTCAAAAAATTCTTGAAAATACACAGAAACGCGGTAGTTTTGTAAGTTGTACTATAGAGCTACTTGTTACAAGGTCGATGGAGTATTCTGGCTATGTTTTTTCGACAGGGCATCTAACTGAGCAATTTTAATCAATATCGTAGAATTTGAACTCGAGTCACAACAAACAAAGCAAGTTTCGCGAAAAGAAGTTTTTGCGGATTGGGCTCAGGAATCCGAAAAATTGGGTTTCAAGCAGTTTCAAGTTGATACCGAAAACAAAATGTATTGGTTTTTTCTAAGCTTTTTTAAAAATGAGGAAAAAATACTTTTCAATTACTCGTAAATTGAGATTTTTGAATATTTTTGTAAAATCACAAAGTAAATTCCAGAATTATGTACTCTTCCTGTACGCTTCCTGTGGTCACACAATCGAAATGTGTACAAATAGCTTTTGATAGGCATTGTTAATATAGTATTACTACAGCTGAAAATTCGATGTCACATTTCTCGGTGCCGGGTAAAATGAATATACCATTTCAGTGCTTCAAGTGGAGAAGTAGATAATTTCATAATCTCTCAGAATAGAATTTTTTTCATTTTAGTACAAATTCAGTTTATTGGTATATATCTATGCATGAAATAATCTCCTAGCTCAAATTTAGTGAGTAATCACAGAGCCTGCGGCGCACAGTTAAAAACCTTTCAAATTTTAACTAATTCTTTTTTGCTCATTTTTTCTTCTTCTATTGGTGACGTTGAAAATAACTGAAACTACATATGAATCCGACCCCAAAATTAATCGTCAACATATAGTTTAGTGACTCAATAGAGTAATAAAGGTCTCTAATTTACTACGAAAATATTTTAATTAAATAATGTTGTAGCTACTCTGCCTATAATTTAATAATATAATTTTGCATTTCTTTAATCGGCTGATTTAATATGTATTGTATATAATAACAATAGGTAAATTTTGGACAATTTTTTCAAATATTCATTCAACGAAGAATTGCACACTGCACTCATTTTATCAATCAAACATTTTCCCTTTTTTCTTCAAAAAAATAAAAATAAATAAATTCTCATCGTATGACTGCCGTAATTAAGCCGTTCATTTGAACATAGAGCAAAACTGGCCAATGATGTTTGAGGTAATGAAAATGAAAGAAAATTAAAATAAAGGGTAGAATGGAACGAAAACTAAGTCGATGACTTATCACAATTTGTGACCACTGGTGTCTTATTACGATTTTAATTTGTTATGAATGAACATTGATTTTACGGAATGTGTGTTGGGATCACATTGCACTTTTTTCTGCATCCATTCACACTCTTACATTCGATACACGTTCAGTATGAATGAAAGTGCGATTTGTCTATGTATTTTCTGCAATATTAAACTTGATGTGTGACTTTTTTTTGATGATGTGTTTTTTCGTTGTTGTTTTTCTTTTCTATTTTTAATTGTTCACTTGTAAATACGCATATAAATTATAACTTACGTAAGAAAACGTAAAATGAGGTGTGTGTATGTGTGTGTGTGTGTGAAAGTCAAAATCGACTGTCAAATTCATATGAATAAGTAACTTACGGACTTTATTACGTCGCGTCCAAAATACCACGACTTGACACGTTGTGTTAAACCACCAAATTGAGAACGAATCCCTTCGAGATAGCCCCCCTGAAATGGAATATCAGTTGTCCATATCGTGACTGATCATACGATTGTTTTTTTTTTTGTGTGTGTTTTTGTAGTTGGTTCATATTTTTTTCGATATTTTAATTTGTGTGGATAGTTTCGTTGTCAAAACTAAAATATTATGGTACACAACAACAACAAACGAATGGAAATCAATCTAAATATCATTCCAACCAAAAAAAACGCATATATAAATGTTTATAATGATTTGTGTTTTGTTTTTGTTTCGGTTGCTCTTGAAAATATGCGTATCTATATGAATGAAAATTGAAGAAAATTTGTTGCTGTACGAAAAAACGAACATAAATTTGAACGAAGAACAAATGTGTAAAAGTGGAACGAATTTTTTGAACGGAAAAACAAAATATACATAGAAATAATATGGAAATTATTGTTTTTTTTTTTAAGTTTAATTGAAATATGTCGATGTAAATTTCATTTTAATTTTCATGTTGTTTAAGTGTTTTGTGTATATGGGTGTGTGTTGTATGCTCTAGTAGATGGCAATGCAAATTAGTATTTTTTTGTTTTGTTCAATGATGAACAATGTTTGAGATGAAGGATTTTATTGACTATTTGAAATGGTCACATTGTGAAGCTGAACATAGAAAAATGTAGAGAGAAAGAAGAGTAAGAGATAAGGCGAGAATGTGCAAATGAGCGGAAAAAATCATGGCTAAAACGAAAATCAATGAATAGCAGAGAAGAAAATACAGTTATTTCGAATGAAAATTATTATGCGAACAAAACTATTTGAATAATAATTCAAACTTAATAAATTTATCCGAGTTAAGTGTTGTGTTTCGGTTGTTAAAGTTCAGTCTTTTACATTTTGTAGTTCTCTTCAAGATTTCAAATGCCACCACACAAGTGTTTATTAGAACGAATTAGTTGAATGCATTAGAATTCTTATCAAGCGCAACGAATGGATGAATGAATGAATGAAAAAAAAGAGAACTATAACTTATTTGAGAGAGCGAGAGCTGAAGTGATTGAGTGAGAAAGCGAACAAGTGAGAGAACGGGAGAGAAAGAGACTTCGTAACACGAAAGCAGTTTATGGATCATGTTTTGTGCACGCAAGCATATTTAATATTGCAGTATTTTTTTCTCCAAATTCGGTTGATGTTATTGGTGGTGGTGGTGTGTGTGTGTGTGTGTGTTTGTGGTATTTTTCTATGATTTGTTGTTGTTTTCTATTTTCATTTTTACTTTGGGGTGGGAAAAAAATATATTAAATTTGTTGTTCGTCGACAAAAAAAAAATGTGATGTAGAAATGAATGTAGAACATACACACACAAACACATGCTTACAGACACACGCAATTCAATATATTTAAAATGAAACTGAAACTGTAAACACAAACGCAACTTGATTGTTTTTGGAATGGTGTTGTTTTTTTATTTATTCGATTATTTTGTATGTGTGGGTTTTTTTTGTTTTTAATTTTTGGTTCATTCAAGTCATGGTGCCAATTAAATCTAGGAAAGCAAAGTGTGAAGCCAAGATTGACTTTGTAAGCTGCACGCTAAAAATTTGTGCCAACCGTAAAAACGAGCTGTAAAAATGCTTGTCCATCTTTCTAATTGGTTTTGATTTTTGGCCAAAGATCACGCTTTGCATCGTTCTATTCATATCGGACACACAATGACAATGTGCTTGGTTCTTTTTTTAAAGCTCATTATGTTGGTGTTTGGTGTGCGTTAGTAAAAGAGGGTGAATGATCGATTTGACCGCATTCAATTGCTGTTTAAAGCTTAATTCGTGACAGTGTGAGAAGGAGAAATAGAGAAAATAAAAACAATAAAAACTACGACTTAACAAGAAAAGCTTTGAATATGTGATGCATCTGATATAGATGCACACGACTCATACATTCGCAAAAAAAGACAAACCATTAGCTCTGTATTAGTGCAATTTTTAAGTTTTTGTCCATTGTTTTCTTCTTGCAGCTCTGTTTAAATCTAATATATTTCTTTTTCATTTAAAGTTCATTGATCAGAATATGCAGTGTGCAATGCTTAACAAACAAATTTGAAAATAGATAAATAAGCTTCTAGAATGCCATATCAATTCGTTTGCATCACTTTTTTTAACATGATGGTCCAAAAATATTGATTATGAGCGTGGGGACGATGGAAATTCATTTAAAATGATGGAATTTATTAAAATTTCACAATTGAAACATTGTGGATGTCTAACCCAAAATTCATATGGCCGCTGAAAAAGGCAAGATAATTTAGTCTATCGAACCCAATAACGTCATACTACGTGAATGAAAAGTATCGATTATTATAATGACGAAATAAAAAGTTTCTATTGCGTGCGATGGACTTTTCTCTTGCTTCCAATAGCCTAGTCATGTGAAGTTCAAGGTTTGTTCGAATCTTTTTAGTTTTTGATCAAGTTAATTCTATTCGGTGAATATATTGGAATGGAGGTGAAGGAATTTTTAGGAGTCCTAAATCTGCAAGTTGGATATTTATGCATTGGGATTTCTGGAAACACAAGCGGGGCAACTCTCTTTTTATTCGTTTTCAGCTTAGATCACATATGATCGAATAATCGAAATTACGAAAATTTTCCGTAAAATATCTTATTTTGTTGAGAAAATCAAACAATTTTCATATATTTTGAGACTTTCCCACTTGTTTTCGTTCGAAAAATAAAAACATTCGATTCAATTCATTAATCAAATATCTATTGCGAGTTTCTCTAAAAGTTACGAATTTCACTATATATGACTGCATGCAGATCATAAAATTCTATATTAATTATGCGCTACAATTTCGTCTTGTTGGCAAAATTTGAATGCAAAACAAATGTATATTTTATATATATATGTGTGTTTTTTGGTAATTATTTGTTCGAATTTCAAACGATTTTTTGACTAAATCAGCTGAAGAATTGATTATATGCATACAAGGCGATAGATAGATTCTAATATAACGAATAGAAACTTTCAACTATTATTCTACAAACAATCTACACAACGGCTAAATATAACTGTGAAACATCTGTTCAGTGGGTATCTGATGGTTTATCGAACTAAAAGAAAACTAACATAATTCGAATGCGAAAAAATTGTCTAGATATATAGCGGAGAATGAAAATGACTTAACGAAAATCACACTTCTATGTCTCGCAGAAATGTGCATTAGGTGAAAATCGGAAGAGGTGAGAGGTTATTTTCATTCTCAACTGCACCGCATTCGAAATGCATCGAAAAAAAATGAAAATAAATAAATATTTGGCAGACAATGGAAAAACAAAAGAGAAGCAGAGAGAGAGAGAGAGTGAGTGAGAGAGAAGGAGAGGTAAACGAATCGAATGTGTTATCGTATCTTATTTCACGTGGATGAAAATCATATACATAATAAAATGTGTGTATTTGTTATATTTTAGTATTTTGTTGATTTAAATATTATATTAACGTTCAATTATATATCGTTCTGATAATGATTAATGTTATTATCGTGTCTAAAACAATCCACCGATTCAAATATGCGTTTGCATGATCAAATAGCTAAACATAATGATGATAAAGTGGATATATCTGTGTGTGTGTTTTTTTTTTTTTTGTTGTTGTTTTAAACTAACCTGATCCTTTATTCGTGTCAGAGTCATTTCCAATTGGATTTGGTTTTTGTTTTGTGAGGCATTGTTTAAAGTTTTTTTTTATTTGAGGGAGGCCAGTCAAAAAAAGCCGACAAGTGCGATTGAATGGCGTGGAAGAAAGAGAAAGAGAGTATGTTTTCCGTAAGAACGAACAAAAAAGAAACAGAAAGAATGAAGATATACATTAGAAGAGAGATATTTATTTAGATAAATTAATAATTGATTGAATTCAATTGGCGTGTATTATGTAAAATAAATGTACCAAAATTACAAATGCGAATGCAAATTTTGCGGTAAACACGTGAGAGACTATTTATACTTTTTTTTGCGTATAATTGAATAAAGAAGTAAGAATAATACGAAAAAAGCAACATAAAATAGAATAACTAAAAGAAGAAAAACAAATTATATCACAATTACCGCGTCATGGCCATATTCCGTTCTCGCTAGCTGTGATTCACTAACACGATTCGAACGTGTTCCGTTACTCGTGTAATCCTGCACATTTTTTTCGTTCGTTTTCAATTTTGTTTTTTTTTTTGTTCGTGCATGCCAAGGTAAAGAGGCACAGCCACAGGCCACATGTGTGTTTTGTGCGATTTGTTTGTTTATTTGTATGTTTGTATATATGGGAAGAACAGTGATGAGTGAGTGTCGGTTTGATTATTGGTTTAGTGTGTGTGTGTGTGTATATGTTGTTGTTTTTTTGAAGAGTGTTTGTATTTTTTGTTGTTTCGAAAAGAAAGCATATCAACAAAAGCGCAAAACGAAAGTAAAAAAAAAGAATCATCAATAAAAGAAGTTTTTTTTTCACGAATAATATGTAAAATTAACAAATCGTATTTTATATTAAATTCGACTAAATTGATAAGCGAGAAAGAGAAAAGGTCGTGATGGGGGAATTTTAAATCTAAATTAAATTCACACTTACTCTATGTCTGTCTCGATCGCTCAAGTATGGATCTCTACTGTACACAAGTTCATCGTAACGTGTACGATCTTCTGGATATACTAACTCTCTAATTTCGGTAACCAGTGTATGCTGAACGTAAATACAAATTAAAATGTTAACCAACATAAGTAAAATGTATGGGGAGTATAAAATGAACAACACAAAACAACATCGAATTTAACATTTTGAATTGTTTTTGCTGGTCGTTTAAAATGGAATCGTTGATTTGAAACATGAATTAACTTACTTTCTCTGGAGTATCTAACATTTCTAATAAAACCGAGACAAAGGCATCAATGGTCATCCCTCTACTACCATATTCGTTAATATAATATGAAAGACTAGCAAAATTATGTCTAGGTAATAAAGATCGTGCTTTTTCTTCTACCATAGCGGATATAGGACATTTTCTTCTGTTCCTGCACCGAATAATTAAAAAAAAAAACAGAAGATGTAAACCAAAAAAATCAAAGGTAATTCAAAACAGAAGGATGGCGTAGGAAATAAATAGTGAGAGAGAGAGAGAAAGAGAAAGAAAGATAAATAACCATTAACGATCACAATCTTTTTAAAAAGTCAGTTTTTTAAGCAAATTGCACAGTTTTTCTTCTTTTTTTTTCTCAGTGTATGTTGGTCGATATAAGTTTAAACAAAGACATACCTTGGCTCAGTTGGACTGTAGGCATCCCAAGGCTCAGGCTCAACGGAAGTACACGAATGAGGTACTTTGCCAACATCTCTAACAACTAATGACATACGCTTATGATATTTTAATTGGCTAACTGCTTCGTCGTGTGTTACATCCAAGAATGATTGGTTATTCACTTCAAGGATTTGATCTCCAATCTATTGTCAAACATATTTTCAAATATTTAGTTGTTGAAATGAAGCAAACCAAAATAATTATCCGCTTAAGTTTAACACAAACCATTAATCCAGCTCGATCGGCAACGCTATCCTTATCAACACCGGTAATAAAGATTCCTAAACCATATTCGACACCGCCACGTATCATTAAACCAAGCGATTGACCGGGTTCAATGAGGAGTTCAACATTTCGAATGCGATCGCGTCGATCATGTTTTCGTCCACCATATTCGACTGGTGGTGAGGTGGGACGCCCGTGTCGATCCATCCAAGAGCACGTTTGCCTTGACGGATGATTATATGGATCACGTAATGGTGGCCCAAATCCATGTAATGGTGCCGTTGAATTAAGCATTGGTGGTGCACGAACCGTCATACTTATTTGTCTTGACGATTTTAATATCTGTACACATCGCTGAAGATTGAGAATAAATTTATTAAAATATAATAAAAATCTCTTCTGTTTTTTTTTTGGTATGGAAAATATTCGCTTAACCACATACAACATTAACCACCACCATTCAATATGGCACATGATAAATGGTAAGGGTGTTTCGGTCACACAAAACACACACACAATGCCATGATACAAACATACTAATCACATTGATTGCGTGCAATTCTAATGCGCGTACACAGTAGAAAAACCACAAGTGGATTGATTGACTGGCCCATAAAGCCACCATCACCAATGTTGGCCGTGACATCAAAATCAACTAATGCGATACATTTATTTAAATACTCAAGAAAATGCTTGCTCCAAACAAAAGAGAGAGAGAAATAACAACAGAATTCTACGTCGTTTGAATATTTAAATAGTTTACAAATTATTTAAACTATATTGCAAATGGTTTTCAAGCTGGCATGTCATAATCCACCGTCTTTGCATACAATGCAAATGAGAAATAGAGAATATGTAGCTCAATGTTATACATATTGTCGTTTAGTAGGCCACCTTTTTTTCCACACACCAAATATTATTTTGTAATGTGTATGGACAATAGTTCAAATGATCATATATAAGTGTTGAATGCAATGAATGGAATGTGTACTTGTGTGTCGGAAAATAAATGACAAAATCGATGGTAATGTAATACCTTTAATGCTTCGTCGTGGCTAACCGATGTAAAGGGATTACCGTTAACTTCAAGTATTGAGTCACCCGGTCTCAGTCCAGCACGTTCAGCTAATGAACCTTCTTCGATGCGGGACACATAAACACCTTGGCCAGCATCTTTACCGCCTTTCACACATATTCCAAAGCCATGTGTATCCTGTTGGTCACGTGACATTTGCACCGTTCTCGTTGACAATTCATGAATATTTGTTACACTTCGATCTCTATCACGTTCACGCTCCCTCAGTGTCTGAATGTGACATACGAAAATGTTTGAACATTTCAAAATATTAAATGAACAACAAAAAGTGAATTCAATCGATTTGACTTACTCGATTCACGTGATGTGTTGTTGATGGTGGGCTACTCGCTGGGCTTCGTCTGCCTCGTTCACGAACAATGCCATTGCTATAATTATAATTGCTAGGCGCCGAAGATGAGGATGTCGTCGTGCCGAACAAACGAAGCACTTGTTCCGGTGATATTGGCCGTTTTTTGTTGATATTGCTATGTATGAATAAAACAATCGATTAAAAAAAAACAAATCAATCAATTGAAAGCGAACCAAAATCATAGGATATATGAATTTGATGAATGATATTTACGCATGTCTTGAAGAAGAAACATTAACCGATGATGAACTGATTCCAGTGCCACCGCCTAACATTGACACATTGGCGTTTGGAATGTGTGATGAGGAACCCAAGTAAGCTCCACGATTTGGGAGTGAACCTCCCTTTGGTCTAAAGCACACACACCGAGAGAGAGAGAGAGAGAGAGAGAGAGAGAGAGAGAGAGAGAGAGAAAGAGAAATGTTTCCGTAAATTGGTTGAAAAGTTATAAAGCGGTTACAACTTACGGATTTTGTTGTGGATAATAATGCGGCGAATGAGGACGTTCGATGATTGTATAGGATGTGCCAGGTGGTGAATAGTATCGTCCACTGGCCCGTAATGAGCTCGTGCTATTTGTGATTCGTGATGAATTGCCATAGGGCTCAATAATGTCTTCAGCTTCAAAACTATTTGAACGTATATGGCTGGTGCTAGCCGATGTGGATGAATGGTGTAGTGAACTGTGTGGTTGATGATAGTTTCTTGATGATGACGACCATCTTGATGGTCCTAAATCACATAATTCGGCGTAATCATTACCTATAACATATGTTTTAACATCAAATAACACAATCGATTATTATTCACAATTTTATTGATTTTAAAATCCCAATAACTTACCGCTTTGCATTGCTTTATGAGATCGTTTGATGCACAGTCGTAACCGTTGCAATAATATGAATGTTATGTTCAGTTCGAGTTGTTTCAGTCAATAAACTATGTGTGTGTGTTTTTTTTTGTAAAAAAAGAGAATGAAATAAAAAATGGAGTGAGTAAAAAGTTTTGAATATTCATGGATGAAATATACTATTTTCAAGGTCTTTCGAAAATATATGGGAAGCCAGAAAAAATAATCTATATTTAGATTGTTTCAGTGATATCAATCAAAATGAGTGGGCTATTCTTGGCATAACATACGCAAAACATGACTTCACATATGCTACAAATATCTGTATTATGCGAGAGGGTGTGCTTTTGATGCCAAAATCCAACCGAAATCCGAGCTGGAGCACAGCTGCAATCTCGATAACCACTGTATATTTTGGCAAACGGCTAATAGTCATGTTATGCTTGAATTATGGTGATATATATAGGCTAGAGTGGACCAAAAAAGCTTTTTTCCGATGCCTGCACATTTGAGGACGATTTTTTGAGCTTTTTATGATTTTGAATGCAAAAAAAGTATTGATTTTATGGTAAGCTATTGTATGATTTTTGTAATAGGTTCTGGCACTGGAAAATCTAGGGACTAAATGACCAAAAATTGATGGGAAAAAAAAAAGAAATCTAAAGAATTTTTGGAGCTAATTCTATTTAGTGTAAAATGCGTTTTTGGAGGTAAACATTTCAAGAGGTGGTTCTCAAACGCTAGAGGGAGACAATGTGACAAACTTATTTAACACACGATAGTTTTGTACTATTATGTGAATATATGACACAAAATGATTGTGTTCAAGGATGCTGTTCACTCAGAATTCACTCCTTGATGAAACATATTTTATGTGTTTGTTTCACTTAGCATCATTATTAAAAACTCAAATATTTTCGATTCACCCTAATCAGTAACAAAGAGGTATAGAAATATGCTTACAAACCCTTAATTTGTAGAAGCATAATATATCAAAAGTACAACATGATTGCACCACTTCTAGGCTAATCATAACCGACTCAATTGGAATGGAGGCATTCGTGCGATGCTTTGTCTCTTGTGTTTAACGCAATCAATTCATGTTTCTAGAAAAGAATGCATATGAGGTCAATTATTGTGCTTGTTGCTCCTGTTCTATTTCGATGATTCGCCGATTCACTTGTGATCACTCTTTTGTTTGGTTCTTTTTTTATTTATCTATTGCACTGTCGATAATACACTTGCACATCACTGTTTTTTCTCACTCTCTCTCTTTCTCACTCACTCTCACTCTCTCTCTCTCTCTCTCTCTCTCTCTCTCTCTCGCTCACTTGAGTTACAGCTTTAGCATGTTAACATTTTATTGAATGCTTGTGAATGGAAATTCCATCGTACATATTGGGCTGTTCTATGTTTTGTTTTTCCATATTTAACATGATTCTCCACTCAAAGTCATACGTTTTGCATTTTCACGATCACAGGCAGCATTGTTAGTCGCAAAATCTACAAGAATATATACAGAATTAAATAGCTTGATTGAGAATACCATTTGGATATGAAATTGTTTGCAAGTATTTAAGTTTATGTGTTTGTGTGTGTGTGTGTGTTTCGCTGTAATCGAATTGAATATAGACTACTGTTGTTTACTATTTGCTGCATTTGTTTCCATTTGCATGATATCACCAAAGTTCGCGTTAAGACTCACGTTTTATAATACATAAAAGCTTCATTCGATTGCTATCTAGCATGCACTCAATTGCATATATGCGCACCTCAAAACAATTGCAATGTACCTCCTAGCTATTTCGCATGCACTGCCACCATATTCGTAAGATAGCAACAACAACAAATTATGCAGCAAAATTTCGATATAAAGACGAGCAACATACGAAGAACAAAAAAAAATATGGTGAAATAAATGGAAGAGAATTGAAAAAGCAAATTCCACACCGACATACATATAGAAAAGTGGGAAGGAAATCGGCAAGAATTGTCTAATAGTTAGATGTTGTCAAGAAAATGTTTACAACTTATAGCTATTTGTATGGTTGTTCCGATTTAGGCTTTCAACTATTTTTAGCTATCTACTTATTGCACCACTGATTCAATTATGCATTTCCGCGAAATTTCATGAATAATTTCGGCTTTCGCACATATACCTCATCATTCGAAACAATTGAATGAAAAATATAAGCACGCATTTACACACGAAAGCCTAGACGTCGTCAATGGAAATCTTTTACTAACAACTTGGCTGACGAACAACAATCAATTGGTCAACAAATTTGCTGTGTGTTTTTTTTGGAAACAGATGTGCAGTGCACACTTGGTGGTTCAAATGACGTACGCCAAACACGTTAAATAAAAACGACACACAATTTAAGCCATCGATATAAACACAGATATAGACATAGTCGGCACACAAATTTCGACAATGAATATAATACCAACACCGAAATATGAACACGAAAAAAAAACTTTATTAGTAAGCAAAATAGCACGGTAGCAACCGAAATAAAAAGGTTATTTCATTAAAAATTGACATATTAATTTATTTCTCTTGTTTATTTCCCTAGTTACCTGAAAACTGTAACGTCACATGCAACCTCTTTCTTTCTCTTTCTCAGTCGCTCACAAGCATTATATTTGAAATTTTCGAAAGAATCTCATTTTTGGTACTACATACCATTTTTTTACTAATAAATTCAACTTTAAACTATGCACATCAGAAAACGCATTTCTGGCATTTGACCAATTCTACTGCAGTCAGAATATGTATAATTTCTCACATTCCGCAACAAATATTCCATCCGCATTTCAGTTTTTCTTTTGCTCTATTTTCACATATAATATTCATTTGTGTCTAATTGTATAAATTCATTCAATGTACCGTTTTTAAGAGAGAGAGAGAGAGAGAGAGAGAGAGAGAGAGAGAGAGAGAGAGAGAGCACATTAAATGAAGAAGATGAATAAATATTTATTTCATCCGAATTTCTCTCTATGTTTGTGGTTTGTTTAATAATAAATGGCATTTATTTTTCCAGCATTCGACTTGAGGTGTTGTGTGCGTCAAGAAAATCAATTATTTCAAGTTTTTTTTTTGTCTTCGATGCGATGATGCTTATAGTTCATTTCGATGTGTTCATATATTAGTAATCTGAGAAGCACGACATAAAACATTTCAACAATTCAATTTCATCCATATCCATACAAAATCGAAAATTTCATAATGAATGTATGTCGATGGAGTCGACAGGATAACGATATTTTAGACGAAGCTATTAGTCAATCGATATCTTCAATAGCGCCCAGACAATTTTTCATTAGTAATTTCAATGAAATGGAGTTTTTTTCCACTCTATTTTCCGCTCTGCACGATAATTTAAACGTTTCTTAGCAGCATTCGAAACGTCGAATTTTCTACCATATCGATTGGCACTGTGTAGAGTTGGTGGGACAATTTGTAATCTCAATACATGTTTTATTGTCGTAAGTGAAGTTTGAAAGCGAAGCGAGTGGAAAAATCGAACATAAAAAAAACTATGGTAATGGAGGGCGAAGAAGGAGCGATGGTGTAGGCAACACATTGGACCAAATTTGTATGTGTGTTGTGATTCTGTGTGTTTACATGTTTTTCTTGTGAATCGACGGGAAGTGAAAAGAAGCTTCTTAAATAAAATTGATAGTTTGGCGTCGTTTTATTGAATCTTGGCTTATGTATTTTAATAAATTTTAAATTCCGGAAATTCATGTTGTAGATATTCAATATTTTGGTGAATTCTTTAAAATATCAACATCATATTGGAATTCCAGCAAGAGGTAGACATTTATGTTTGTATATCATTTCTGAAGCATAAACATTTTTCATAATTTACCATGGAAACGACACATTTATGGTCATCGATTCGGATATTGAAGAGTGCATAAAATCAAAATTTCAACATTTCTGAATGAAAATAAGCTTCAAAAAATAGCACACTGTCTGTTTGTTCATCATTATTGTGCGGTATCTCTATATCTCCCCCTCTGTACTTACAAGCGTAAATCTTTAAGAGCTATCCAGAGAGTTGAATAAGAAAAAAAATGGAGAACAACACGTAAATAGAAAAGGAAAATGTTTGTGGTTCTGCTCAAGGTCGTGGCTCTTGAAAGCGATAAACAGTCAGGGTAATGGTTGTGTATTTGGCGTTCAGCGAGAAAAAAAATGTTTAATTTAAATATTTCCCAAAACAAAATCGTTTTGAAGAGTCTGCTATTTGTCGAAAGAATCTCTGATGAAGATGTGGAAAATACATATTAGAATTTTTCGAAGACGGTTCTTTCCCGACATTGACGTCAAACTTTGAATTAAAAAAATGTGTGAATACGGAAGAGCGAAGCTTGAATTTCAATTAAAATAAATAATGAAGCAAATCAACTTTCTCGTTAAGCACGCCACAAATTATGACGAAAAAGAAATAATTGAAGGATTTTTTTGTAAGAATTCTACAAAATACGCGTAATAAAGAAAATTGATAATTTGAACACAGCAAAGAGCAAAAGAGAGAGAGAGAGCAAAATTTTAGATGAGTGTACATAATAAATTGGCAACAAAAATTTTATTTTTATAAAATTAGAAAAAACTCTGGCGTTCGCAAGAGAAAGATTGAGTCAACAGGAGCGTTCTGTAGTGTGCGTTTTATTGTGAGTTCTGTTTTTCGTTCATGGAAGGGAATGGGGGCGGGGAGATTTTCGTAGTCGGCGTCCTTATCGATGCGAGCTTTTGAGATTGTGTTCGTGTCATGTTTTATACATAAACATTGCTATAAGTAGTTGGGTGAATGGAATTAATTGTTTTAGTCTAAAACACAAAAAACTGGAACGACGTCCCATGCAAACACTGGGGATAAAACAATATTTTGAGCGTATTATTATTGTTATCGTTACTGCTGCTGTTGCTGTTGAGGCGATCGGTAATATAATGACCGTGCTTGAATGGCCTGAACTCATGCGAAACCTCAACGTTTTCTATTTATCATTGAGCTACTTTAAGTCGGTCGAAATCAATGGAAAGCTTGAGCCAAGCTCACTCATTTACACGTTTCTCTCTCTCTCTCTTTATTTTCTTTCTTCGACCAACTGCATTAAAGAGACACATCTGAATCGGGGCGGTTAAATAAGTTTGTGCTAAATCGAAAACTTATTACCAGCTAAAACCCTTTTCCTCATTCAGCATTTGCAATTTCATTAAAAATTATGTATAAATTGACTAAGAACTACTTTAAGTTGGCTTGCATTTCAAAACGATTTTCTTGTTCGTCAATTAAATTAAATTTAATTAAATTAAGGTAGAATTTATATGGAATTTAATTGCATTGCATAAAATACACGCTCACGCATACACCCCCGCATATCCGCACTTATAAGAACCAAAACAAAGAGATAAAGAAGACCATGTTCGAGAGGCTTGATTATAACGAAAACAGCATTTTCACTTGGCCTAATCAAATGAATTAAGAAAATTGTAAAATATTCCAAGTTATTCCGAGAAAGTTCTCGTTACGGATAAAGTGAAAAAGATGATAACGGCCTTGTGAATTATAGACAATTGTTGTGTTAATAAAATAAAAAATATACACAGAAAAGAAAAACATTTGAAAAAAAAGCTAGATAAATATTCATTAAATTGAGAGTGAATAGTCTGTTCGCAATGCACTACTTGAGGCCAAAGGTAAAAATTACCATATTAATTATGTCGCAGTCGCAATTTTATAAAAACCATAAAAGGTCGCATGCAAACGTTCAAATATCGCAAATTCTGTCACACCCTCTCTCTTCATTAACACAAACTGTTTGCACGCACTATGCGCTCATTTGTTTTATTTTTTTCTTCGAAAGTGTGCCAATCAATTATGAATATGTGTGCACGACAAAGTTTTTGTCACATCTCAATAATGAATTACAAGATGAACCACAATCAAAATCCGACTTCTAATGCGATTTTTACATTTTTATAAGCCTATCTCATACTTCTATCAGCCGTACCATTAAAATTCAATAAGCACAGAGAAATTAAGCATATCGATTCGTTAATTTTATGCAATTACATCAATAAATGTACCCAACAAACAAAAATGTATCGTTTTTTATACATTTCAACATTGAAATCACTTTCGATGTCAAGTACGACATGATAATATGACCTAGCCAAAGGTTATCATCACAAAAATGTGCAAGCGACAATTGCAACATTTCCGTAAACAATTCCGACTTTGTTTGTGGCTCATTGGGATGGTCGTACGTTTGTAGATAAGTCGAGTTTATTGAAAAGAGCATATTGATGACTAGAAATCAATTCAATTTTTTTTTTATCATTCAAAATGATTTTTTGTTCCATTGTTAACGTTGAATATGAGTTAAACTACACAAAAATGCTGTCTTACATTCGACCGTGACCTTTTGCCTAATAATAGACGATTTTTCGTTAAAAAAAATTGTTGATTATTTTTAAATCCAATAAAAACCACCAAAATGGAAATAATGGAAAATGTTGGATTGCTTGATCATAAACCAAAAAAATGTCCCAACATACTCTATAATGTATATTTCCATTCGAATATGGTCTATTCATCATCAGTTTGTTTGCATTTATATTTAGCTTAAACAATGGCTGCTCACTTTATTTACAACCAAATAGCCTTGATCGATTTATTATTTTGTACAATTAACTTGATAATAATTAATAAAACAACAGGTGTTACAATTCATTTTCTTCCGAATATATTCGGCTGAATTGTGACTCTGAAGTTGACAATGTTACCAAGTTATCAATGAGGCCGAAAAGAAACACACATAAACCCTATACCAAATGCTTACTTCGGTACGCGCGGTAAACAAGAAATGTGGTGAACATAAAGTTTGAGTTTGGTTGCGGTTTATATTGTACTGTCATAATAACAAGCACATAGCAAAAGTGCCCGAAAAAGACGGAGATGGAGCAGAAAAACAAAATTGGAGAAGAAAATTTCTATCGATAGAACTAGATCTAGTTGTCATCTGTCATTTCTCTATGTGATTGTATTCATCGGCTCAAAATCACTTCGCATTAAGGCTTTTGCGGGAAAGATATTGTGATTTTCTAGTACGTTTTTTTTCTTCTTCAAACATAAATAATGTGACTCTTATGCCTTTCATTCTTATTTATATGTTTTTTTTTGTTTTTTTTTTTTTGATTCTAGAAAATCTATATATGGTATGTGTGGATGGTATATACGGATTTTTTCGAATCGGCATTGTATACTTGTGATTTAATCAGTGTGCTCATTGTGTTGGTGTGCGCGCGAATAAAATGACAGTCGAGAATTCATGATGCAAAAGGAAAGTATATTTCCTTAAACTACCGCAGCTGATCTACTGAATCGCATTCTATGTGAAGTGCAACGAACAAGGCGAAGTAGAGTGTAATTTTAATGTATGCGCCTTATGTAGATTACTTCTTGGCCATACATATGTTATTATAACTAGCTATAGCTCTCAAACTTGAATCCTCTAACGGGTGCTCATGTGCACGCATAAAAATCGTAAAAATATATGAACCTGAGATACAGTGAGTGTCTGTTATATTATTTGTTTTCTCTGGATTTTCCACTTAAATGCACATGAAATGCAATATACTTTGCCACACTAACCGTTACTTTGCAGCCCGAAAGAATACTTGCAAAAAAATAAACTGTTCGGCAAATGATGAGCGACAGAGAAAGACGGTAATGGTAATATGTTGTTACCACATTTCATTTTCTTATCAATGACGTCATCGCATAATTTTACTGCCAAATATTTTCATTTATTATTAACATATCTTCTCGCCTATCAAATACAGTCACAATGGTTTGTTTTCAATATCTCAATAAGCATCAGAGTGATGAACGACTAAGCATTAAGCGTTTAGTATTATTGTTTTCAATAATAATAGAACATTTGCGTACACAAAGAGGGGAGAATAATCAAAGAAAAAAGAAAGAGAATATTTCCACAAAGCAATAATGGAAAATGAGGTGTTTGAGTGCGTATTTTGATTGGCGTTTACCAAAACAACAGAACTTTGGCGAGAGCGTGCAATCGGTGTATTAAATACAGCAGGTGGCGCACCAACATTTTTCACTCTTTTTCGCTAAGCTTTCATTCAGTACGGCAGAAAAATCAATTTTTTGTATGTGTGTGTGTGTCATTAGGAAAACAATTGTAATTACTATAGCATCTGTCTTCCGTGTGACCGTTGATCGAATAAAGTTTAAGCGTGTTCAAAATTCATTGAATAAAATTCTAATTTGAAAAAAAAAAACTCATCAATGTTGTTTCATTTTATCCATTTTTTTTGTTACACATTGTTTAACTATTGTCACATAAAACTGTGAATTATTCTTTGTGAATGACAAGATCATGTTTTTACGACATCAATCTATTCAACAGCCAAATGTGATAGAACATTTGAAAATAAAAATGGAAATACAACAAAAATTCATTGTTTGGTTTGGCATTGCACATGCATATTCAATATTCAGTGGCTAATAAATTTTTTCTCTTGCTCTTTCCAACTTTCTCGTTTGATTTTGTTTCGTCGACAACCATAAAAACAGAGATGTAGAGCAGAAAAAAAAACAACAACAGAAAATTGACTTTTAAAGTTGCTGTCATGTGCTATTCTTTTGTTGTTTTTTTCTTCTTCTCTCTGTGTGTTGTTGAAATGGCCCAGAAAACGTACGTAAAGTATCACATATTTTGCAAAGTGACCAGTGTGGATTCCATGGCTTCCCACATGGGATAAAAACGAGCCTCATAAATGGATGATGTTTATGTTGTGTGTGTATGTGTGTATGCGCGCGAATGTGCAATACACAAAATGGCAAGTGTTGTTCTTTTAATTGAAAATGAAAATGGTTCGGGAATTGAGAAGAAGCTCGTAAACATAACAAGTGCAGCATAATGTCTTGATATAAAAATGACAATAAAACCAATGAAAGGGAGATAGATAGATGACACTATATGGAATAGGAAAGAATTAACGTAAGACTGGTTGGAAAATCAAGTCTAGCAACGGAGAAAGAGAGAGAGAGAGAGAGAGAGAGAGAGAGAGAGAGAGAGAGAGAGAGAGGAATAAACACATTATCACGAAAACATGCCGAAACGTTTTATTGTTGGCTATATTTTGTGTAACAATTCAATATTCAAGCACGTTGCTCTACACTTGTACGCTTTTGTATTTTCACTACTTTTCGATTTTCTTTCTTCGTTTGTTTCTTTTTCTCGCTAGCATTCATTTAAGGCTAGAAATGCGTACGATTCGATGAAAGCGAACTTGAGTGAAAGAAGAACCTTTTTTTGTCATTTCATCACATACTTTATGTTCAAATCTGGCTTTGTTGTTGTCGTTTCGAACTGTGTTGTTGACAAATGTGGATTCAGTACAAATGCACACATCCAGTAACTAGATTCCAGTTCACGTTTTGTCTCTCTATCAATCTCTCCCCATATCTCGTTCTCGCACATCAACCAATGAACTCCAATACCATCGAAGCAACTATGTATATTATTCGCTGTTGACGTTGTAATGGTGGTTGTTGGTGACGAAGGAAGAAGAGGAGAAGGACAACAATAGCGGCAACGAAATAGGAAAAAAATAAGCAATTCGAAGACATAAATCGATATACTTTGCAACATTTCCAATATTACATGGCACGAAATAGTGTTTTAAGACAATACAAATCACATTTTAAAAAGAGACGCTCGAAATCGGAAAAGTCGTTGAGCAATTAAATTTTAAAACAACATTGCAATAGCACATAACCAAGTTATTAAAGTTTTTGTGTGTCATCGATTTCATGCTGACATCGAATAATTATCATGGCTGAAATGCGAAAGAGAGAGACAGAGAGAGAGAGATATGGAAAGAGCGTATCAAGGGAAAACAGGAACAAGAAAAAAAATGATTTTCCATTTCTGGCTAATTTCCCAATTTTGTTTTCCGAACGACGAAGTTTGATCCTTTGCGTTTCTTCATTGTCACGAATAGCCATGGTGGCTTAATAACAACCGGGCAGTTGATAACATTCTAGTCAAATTTGGATCTATTATGTTTATGCGTTCAGTGTCATTGCTCAATGCACTTAAATTCAGGATTTTTTTTTGCATTAAAGCCGTTCTGATCTGAGCTTATTAAATAAGACAAATTTTACAATGACGGCACCTTTTTCACTTGCCCCATAACAAATTACATTTTAATACGATTGAGCATTTTATGAACTTGGTTGTTGAGTTTCTGTATTTATAGTTGACGTGGTAATTTTCTTTCGTATTTATAGGTTTTCATGTCAGTCTCTTTCAATGGTTTCTTCACTTGATTTCAATCGAAAGACAGAGTTCAAATACGCGTTACTGTATGTCACTTGAATGATGTATTACAATTATTAGAATGTCTGTATATATGGTGTTCTCCTTTTTTCTTTTTCATTTTCCAGAAAATAATTTTTTTTTCATTTTATGTTTTTATTTCCCTTAATCTCTCCATTAAAAATGATTCAGCCCATGTGACGGTCATTGTAACACGTGAAATGCTTGAAATTATTTATTCAAGCATTTGAAGAAAAAAAAACCATGTTAACCGCCATTAATGATGGTTGTTTTTGGTTGGAAAATACCAAATTTGAAATGGAATTCACGAAATTGGGCCAACCGAAACGTGTATTTTGCGCGTTTTCCTTATTTCGGCCAAAGTAGTTGCTTATATCATTTTGGTTGATGGTGCATTTGCACATTTGATTATCTATTCATTCAAATTTACTTGAAAGAACCACGTTTCTTTTCGTGTATATGTGGATGTATGTGTGTGTAAGTGTGTGCACGTCGTTTTCGTACAATTTATAAGGCATTTTTTGATAGGGAAAGATGCATCTATTATGCTATGTGTTTTTGTGAATCTGTTGCATATTCTCCGTGTTAAAAGCAGTCTGCGTGGATATCTTTATTATGCAAAAATGATCTATATTCACTTTAAAAAGAAAGCTTGTAACGTTTCCAAAGAAGCGATAGAGAAAAAAAGTGTTCCGTGTTTGGGATTTCACGTAATCGAATTCTGTGCTTTTTCTTTCTTTTTTCCCGTTTCTGTTTCGGTCTCTTTCAGTTTCATACGAATCAATACAATATGGATTGTGTTTTTGTGCAGGTTTTTTTTCGCTATCGATTTTGGCGATAGATTTGGTCCAAATGATTGGATTCGTTTGAGCATGAATTTCATTGCATAGCAAAATTGAGGGTCGATAAAAGCGATGGAACAACGATGCAAATGTCATGGCTACATTTCATCCACTCACGGTGCTGAAACGTGGAGGTAGTATCATTATGTTGTTGTTGTTATTGTCGCCGCCGTCGTCGAATTGTGTGTGTACATAGTTTTGTCGTTGACAAAAGGAAATTTATTGAGTTTGCACAACACACAGAGTTAGCCAAAAAGGATATACAACCGTGCAGAGATATATGTATATTCAGTGAAAGAGCTTAAAATTTATACACATAAATAGCACTACTCTTTCTGCTAATAACAATCAAGGAATCCAATGCCTAATATATATATTGTGCGCTCGAGCTTCCAACGCAAATGATATATTACAGATCAAAGTTGAAAAAGCATCGACAAACTTCCATAAATATTAACGCTATTCGTGTGCATGTCGTTGGTGTTGTGTGGGCTTTTTTTACGTTTATTAGTTTTACTTGTCGATTGGATTGAGCGCATAGCTCATTGGCCATTGTTTACATGTTTCTAGTCATTTTCAGTGAACTCGAGCTCCCTTTTTTACCATTAACAAAATACCGAACTTTTTATCAATTGTTTAATGCGCTCGAGAGAGCTTATTTCATTATTGTATGGCATGAGCCGCTTGTATGTGTTGTAAAACATAATTGCGATAATTCATTAGAAAAGGTGTTGTTTCTCTACTCTTTCGGTTTGATAGGCGATCCAAACCATTTTGGTTGGTTGTTTATTTCCTTTTGTGTCGTTGTGTCGTGCCGATAAAATTCATTTTACCCCAACTTTTCTAATGAAAAATGAAGAAAGAAAGAAATGAAATATTTCGTGTACTGAAACAGATTCAATTTATTAGACAATGAACAGAACATCTGTGTGTATTTGTCAGTGGTTATTATCATTTTCTTCTAGTTTTTTTCTTCACTGTTTTCCTCTTTTTGTTTTTTTTTTCTCTTTCTCTCTATTTCTCTCTTTATCGTGTGACATTTTTTAAGTCTTGATTTTTCTCTCTTATTATGTGTGTGTGTGTTCGACGACATACACCGTACATCGTGCACTTTTATCTGACAGTCATCTGTACACGCATTTCGTTCCCTATCCGACTGTGGGTTGTAAAGTTGTCTTCTTTTGGGGAGCGGTCGCCGAACGCTTTATATTTTATTATTTCAAGCATATATATGCACACACGCGTTTCACTTTCTTTCTTTCTTTTGCTCGCACACTGTGTGCCTCATTTTGTCATGATTCTTTTTTTCTGTCTTTCGTTCTGAACAACATAAATCATCGTGTGTTAAATCAATCAATGAACATTTTTTTCAAGTCTAACATATAACTATGACGGAGTTTATAAACATCTCTCTCTCTCTCTTTTCTTTTCATAAAATCGACTAATAGTCTATTTTTTCAAGACTCTTAGAAATTGAAATGTAAAAAAAATGAAAGAAAGAAAATAAATTGACTTGTATACGAATATCATGTTTCATACTTCATCGAAAGCTCATTCGGTCAAGTCATTCATCTTCCTATTGCACTTGTCGTTCTCATTTTTGTAGGTTACTATATTGGAAATTAAATTCCAAATCAATTTATTCAAAATGCACAAAATTGTGGCAATGTTTCAATTCTCACATATACACTTTGGACGCGATTCTCTCTTGCCCATTCACTCTTTCGCTCTGACTCCTCTCTCTCTCTCTACTTCTCTCTCACATTCGTTGATTCCGAAACATTTGTACTTTTCGAAACACAAACACGCATCACACGGGGTCGATGTGAACTTTTTCTATTTTTGATACATTCTTTTCCCTTTTTCTTTCAATTCTTTTACTGCAAAACACATTAATATTCGAAATAAACACTGTAAAATAAATGTCTCTTACACTAATAATCTTCTTTTTCTCCGTTTTCTTCTTCGATTTTAAATTTATTGCGAAGCATTCGTATCAAAACGAAATTTTTTTACAAAACATTCTCGATGAAATGATGATAAGAAATTGTAAATGATGATGATTTAGTCCTTTTTTTTGAAATCGTGTGTGTTGTTAAAAAAAACTCACTGTGCAAGTCGTTTTTCGGTATTAGAATTTGGATACTTTTTTTGTATGTTTTTCTTCCCAGTTCTTCTCACTTTTGTGTTCATTTGATGATTGTTTATTCGATTTTGTTTCTCTGCATATATAAACTTGCCGTTGAATATTTCCTTTTTTTTCTATATACAGTATACACATTGAACTGAGGATACTACACGTTGTGGGAAAATCATTATGCACACGGACGAAAAGCACGTCTTTTCATAGAAACATTTAACCTCGAACTGAAAATTGTTATGTATAGGAGGATAGAAATAACATTGAAAACGAAAAAAAATACTGTAAGAGTGACAAGGAAAAGCACAATCCACGACCGTACGACCAAATCAATGGATAAAATGTGAAAAGGAGAAAGTTGTATGGTACTTATCAAAACGAACGGTACACATACATTTAACCATACATAAATACACACACACACACACGAGCAAATTGACGCATACAGACACACGGAGAGAACGAGTGGCAACAACGGCAATTATGTTAAAAAGAATGTAACGAATAGCATGGATAAAAAAAATCGACGAATTTAACCGAAAATATGGCCGCCAATATTAAATATCCTTTGGACATGAACACAAAAACATATCTAACATGACGATGGAAATTGGTGTGAGTGTATGCATTGACATCTACGCACACTCGTTCACTTTTCTTATACAGAGTCGGTTTGAATGAAATTGCGTTTCAACACGACACACCGAACTGGCATTGTATGGGTCGATTTGTGGATGTGGGTGTGTGTGTGTGTTTTGTGTGCATGGAATTGTCGATGTTGCCACATCAGGGTTCAAAATAACTTGTAGCTTGTTCGTCATTCAAAAGCGTCATAGAGCTTTTTCACAATTATCGCTTGCGGTATCATGGGTATCACGTATAATCATCATAGTTTTTGTTTTAAATTTATTCAACGGGAAACGACGAATGGATGAAGATATGTCTTTGTCGTCAAAACTTTAATTAGATTTCGGTTTAAATATTAGATAATTTACCGACAAAGAATGCCAAAATAAAAGAATATTTATGCAAAATGTAATGTTCGGAAGGAGAAGTGTTTTGTCTTCAATCAATTCGTAAACATTTTCGCTTTATTTGCACAAAACTAAACGCAACTCTCTCTCTCTCTCTCTGTCATTTCTAATGGCATGTTAAAGATAAGTGGTTTTTGTCACGGAAACATGAAAAAGTGAGTATCAAAGTCTCACTTTCTGTTTTAGCATGAGCTTAAAAATGTTCGAGCAGTGGAAAACCGCTTTTACCACACATACAGAAATATTGAGGGAAAGAGACAACCATTTCCCCCCCATTTAATATTCGATGTGTCAGCAATATACTGTGTCACAGTGTATCGGTTTCTTCCCGCATGACTTTCGGCACCGAAGTGAAATGTATACGTATACGCGCATACTTTCAACCGAAGATGCATCAAATAAGCATGAACGTTTTTTTTTAATCTTCAAAAGGGAAATCATTTGATTAAAACATTTTGAAAGTAAAGGAAATGACCGTACCAACACAATGAAAAGATAGATGAACCGTGAATGTGGCAGATTTCCAGGGATAAAATGTGATGAGCGAGGACTATGTGAATAATGACCCCAGATCAATTTAAATGAAAAAGTCAATTCATTAAAAAAAGAGCATATTTTAATATCAATTTCAACGAGCCGTTTTAATGCCAATTGCCTTGAGATTCGCAGCTTATTTTTCGCTTTTCATAAAGATTCATTTTTAAATTATTTCATTTTAAGGGTTGGATTATATTTTATGGGTGGGAAAGTAAGTAGAATTGGTTTGAAGAAAGTATTTTTTTTTAAAGATACCTGTATACGTCCTGTCGTAATTACGTATTTCTTTACACCGCTGGAGGTGTAGTTGAAGAAAGATGAAACAGATCCACTTTATCAACGAATTGAAATGTTTTTACAGTGTCCTGTATAAGTGAATCTTCAAACGAACCTCCAATTATTTATTATAATCAAAATAATCATTTTCGGCGCTAAATTTGTACAAGCCCATCTAATGTTTGTGCATGAAAGTTTTGGAGCGATCATTTAATTAGTTGGCTTGTAGAAATAACAAAAGTGGGTGATACCATTGCCACCTTCATCGCCGCCGGCTTTTTCGCCTTTGACTTATTGCCACAATCAAACCAATTAACTGATCGTGTTCAAACTTTGCATAAATATTACGTGGGGTGGTTTTCGCATCTAGAGCTTAAAACAATATTGACATAACTCTTTAACCAGCTCTTATATAGCAAACAATTCTCTATAAGAGAAACAATATTTGAATAGAAGCCAGTGGATTCCATTCACTTGCGGATGTCTTTGTGTTAACAATGTTGGCACAAATATATTTGAAAACATTTTGCTTGTTTTGGTTTATCAGCAAAATCAAATTCAATAGATAATTTGTACTCTCAAAATATCTTCATTTTTAAAAATCGATATTTTGATTTTCATTTCGTTTTTTTTTTTGTTGCATTCTGTAAATAAAAAGCAATACAAACGAGTTAAAAAAATATAGTTTATTCATTACTTCCATTGGATGACATGGACAAACAATATGTTTGTGTTGTGCCTTTCTTTCTTTCTATCTTTTTTATTTACAAAGGTTGAGTATTCCCATATTTTTTTTTTTTGTTATTTACTTTTGTTTTCTACAAAATATTTGATTTGACCAAATTAAAAAGTTATTATGTCAGTCCATCTTAAATAATGATATGAAACGAAGATTAAATTTAAAAAAAGATTAAAGAACATTTTGCGTCAACATAATTTAAATTAGATTAAGAGAAGAAGAAAACAATTGGAATTTTTTTTTATCTATTTTATAATCAAATGAATCGGAATTTTTTTACACAGATGAAATTTAAATTGATATGAATTTTAATATTTGCCTTGGAATCGTTAATTTTTCTTCTTAGTAATTTATGATGACTCGACACGGATAATAAATAATTCGTACAAAATGGTGTTATTTCATCATCATCATCTTAGTTAGAAAATTGTCAAATATACGGTGTCACGAAAAAAGATTGCGAGATAATTTGCACAGCATAAAAGTTGAATGAATGTTTGGACGCAAAATTCTTCATATTTTCTTCGATCATAACGGACACTTGAAATTTGACCAATTTTGTAAACAAAAAAAAAATCATAATTGTTTTGATTTCGATATGACTGTACTACTTCTGTTTTGTAATGAACATCGTCTAAATTCCACGTTCATGTCTATCACTTTTTTACGTCATTTAAATATATGTTTGCTCAAATATGTATATAATAATTCAATGAATAAATCTACAGTACACATTTCTATACATGTATATATATATAAATAAATGTTGTTTTATGTTTATTGTTGCTTCTTTTTCGCAAGTACAAAAAAAGTGTTTTTCTCGAATTTTCTCACAAAACTAGTTTTTATACAATATTTAATTCTAAATTTTCTTTTTTGTGTGTATGTGTGTGTTTTATATAAATAAATTACAAATTTTGCTTTCATTTAAATGTTTCGTTCTCTTAATGCTGCCCGAAATTAAAATTCGTCACATTTGTGTAAAATTTCAATTTCACATGGTTGCATATCAATTTTATTTAGTTTGTGCTTAAAATTTCTACAAATTTTGGTGGAAAGTCGTGCAAATTGTTTAGAGTTTTTATGATAAATTTGGACCGTTAAATTGTGTTTTCCTTTTCAGTGTTTGTTTCTCTTGTTTGTTTTTCTCATCTGATCAGCTTATTAGCGTGTATATTGCCATTAGTTTTATAGTACATGATGAACGTCATTTCGGCTCCCCGATCGGATATCATTTAAATGCGAATGCACTTCTTTGTATGTGTATGCTTTTGTTTGTTTCCATATGTTAACCAATGTGAATTCAATTTAAATGCCGGTATTTCGTTTTGGTCGTAGTATAAAATTCAAATTGTATGCGGTGTTAACGGCATAATAGACATTTGCATTTTGCGGCATGATTAATTCTTTATCTGGCAGTACTTGTGCTAATGTATATTTATCGGGATCACCTTCCAGTCCAAGTTTGAGCATCGAATTTTTTATCACTTGCGGTGTTCGTTCATTATTACCTAACATTATGCTCTTGTACAATACAATGCCGTCCAATTCGACATTTTCCGTTTCGTATGTAACACGAATGATATAGAAATCGGGCGATGGATTTTTATGCGGTGAATTTTGTTGATGCGGTGGCATTGATTGATTATAATGGCCGCTACTATTCGAACTGGTGCTATTATTTAGCGATGACGGTATATTATAGATTGCATTCGTTTGATTTGGTTTTCCAAGTGGCTGATAATTATCGGTGCGTGTACTTGCATGTGTTCGCAAATCGATTTGGTCGCGTGAGGTAGTGTTGTTCGCAGTTGACGAATGATTATTTGGCTATATGAGATAATTGAGAAAATAATATTTCAATTAGATTTCATGCACTTGTGTGAATTTATGTAATTCGTTTCATTGTTTGGATTAAATTTCATTTAAATAACAAAAATCATTACCAATTGATATGTATTCGTTGACGTTGCTTTATTTTGTCCACTTGACGACGAATCCATCGATAACGATGACACACTACTTGTGGCTGACATTATCGATGCATTTGGCGGTGTCATGTCACGACCTAATGAATTATGCCGAGAAAAACTACAACAAAAGAGCACAAATAAATAACATTTTAAATTTCGTGTTAAAATCTTATTTGAAAAAAAAAAAAAAAAAAAAAATCTACTCACCTGAGATCATTCGAATGTCCGATTTCACAATAAAATTGTGAACCGGCCCCACTGCTTGAGTTCGATGCAATGGAATCACTTTTTTTATGACCGCTACCGCTAATTGGTGCACGCTTATTGTCTGATGAGGGTGGCGGCGGTTCTAACTGACAGGATAATGTATGCGCCTCTCTTTCGTCCAACACCAATAAGCTGGCAAACCATCGATCAAACAATAAATCTTCGGGCAAATGATATGCATTTGCTGCACCCTGTAGTAATTTAATTTGTGCCAACACCTCGAATTCTTTACGCTTTTTATCAAAGTTTATCAAATTATTTGGTCCAATTGTGTCGGGTATTGCTGCATGTATCATTGTTAAATCAGTTAAAAATGTTCCTAGATATGGTATCGTACCGTGACTAATATGCGTATCCTGTAATTAAATAAATTCCATCGATTGTAGACATGAAATGATAATTAAATTGTAATTTTTTTTATATATCTCCATGTGATTATTTTTAATTATGAAAATAGTGCTCTAGTCTTTGATGCTCTCCAATTTATACAGATTTTTTATTGGTAATAGACTATAGAATGCACTTCAATTTTGTATGTTAATTATATACTTTTGTAAATTATAGATTCAATAAAAAAAAAAAAAACTGTAATTCATTTCAAAAAGCAAAATATAAACGAGCAAAAAATAGTTGACCAACCTGCTTTTGAAAGACTTTTTGCAAATGCCGATCATTTTCGCCAGTTGTATCGGCAAATTTGGCCGTTCCCTCCCGCATTAAAACTTCGCGCTGTGCCCAAGCGTTATTATCTTCAGAGAAAATGCGCGCCAATTCATTAAAAATCTCGAGTTTTTCCCTTGGTAAAACCGCCCAGGTTTTCGATAGTCGGTAGATTGCATTCGATTGAAGACCCGATATTATCGCCTTAAGCGATGAGAAATTTTTCAATATTCTCAGCTCCTGAGCAATGTCAATCCATGTCGAAACGATGATGGCTCTTTCCTGCAAATAAAAACACACAATTGTAAAGCAAATTATTTGAATAATTACTAATTGAAGTACATGCGAATTAATTATAAACTGAAGAGAGAGAAAAAAATGCCACAAGCCAATTTCGTATTCGAGACAATTGTTTTTCCATTCAAAATACACTTACTTGTGGTCTTAACTTTGGTTCAATTAAAATGCTAGAAATGACACGAAATGAAACTGCATTAAATTGTGTGACTGTTGCCAAAACGGTGTTGGCCTCATTTTTATCACGACGTGACCATGTTGCGCCCAAACACTGATGTGGTATCAGCCGCTTAAATAGATCCTGCAAAAAATACCGAGAAACGGAATGTTAAACCGGATAATTATTTGCCATTCAAATCTCAATTCAAAAAAATAAAAATGCGACGATAAATTTGATGTGATAATAGTTCGTAAATGAATATATTGTGTATCGTGCTCACCATATCCATGCGAGTCAATTGCTCGGCAAAGTGTTTAACGGAAATGTGTGGAAATCGGTATGCTTGTAGTAGATGCGATGGTGGCATAAATGCCGGTGTTAAACATAAACCATTGAATTGTTGTGAAAAATCGGTGCTGTAATCATTGTCCCATGGTGTGGCAGGCTGAACAGATGTGCCGTGTGCTCGTGCCCGGGCCAAACGTTCCAATCGATTTAATGCTTTGTGATGCACTTCCGAACTGGACAATCGTTTCGATGTGAATGCGATAATCTTCTTCAAATTACTAACATTCCAATCTTCTGGATAACCATCAAGCCATACATGTAATGCTGCCACTAAGCTCTTTTTATGCTGTTCGGCAAACGATTCAGCACCAAGTGGTTCGGCATGCAATCGTTCATAACGTTGCAATAGTAAATCGATGACTTGTTCAGTACGTGCAAATGTTCGATATGTGGCCAAAAATACATTGACAAACGTACTCTCCAATTCACCATCATCGGTGGATAGTGCTTCAACTAACCGATTTAATGTAGCCGCCTTGACAAAACGCACTCGAACCGTTTCCCATTCCAAATGTGATATTTCATCATCCGAATCCTGTGTTGGGTCACAACAAATTTTTTGAATTAGACACAAATTATACACCATTCCGATTCCTTGAAAAATGAAAATTCAAATTGAACTTACACTGCTTGCACTGGGTGTTGGTCGATGATATCGCACCTTCTTTAGATACACTGTAAATATAACGTCCTTTTCTCGCTCTTCGCCCCATAGTCGCCAAGTAGGCTGCTGGTAAAAAATTGTTAATTGTTATCGATTAGTAAATGAGCAAATATGAAATTTCAGAAGATATTTTTAATTCATGGCAAAGCAATTAGCTTTTTTTTTTTCAATCAAATAACAATGCTTGGTATGGAATTGGAAGCCTCAACTACGAATCGATTTCACATTGGTTTAGATAGATACCTTGACATACCACCGTGTTGTGGTTGCATAGCCAATGTTATTAGTTGCGCTTGATTTACGCCGGCGGCCACAAGTGGCTATTGATAGTGCTTCGGAGTCGGGTAGACTTTTACGTCGTCGCAATTTCAATGAACCGGTCAATGTGTGAAAGCATGTCGCCAAATTTTTTCCACGTAATGCATTTGCATTTGTCTTACGCGGCGATATCGATTTATACAATTCATCGTATGGCTTATCCTTGTCGCACAAATGCATGTCATTGTTTGACTTGCTGATGGACTTGCAACGATTGAGTGTTGTATTGCCACCGACATCGCCATTCGATTCGGTTGCCGGTGTGATGTGGTAAAATCGGCTTTTCACCGTATTTTGATTGCTATTCACTGTGCGCAGTTGTTGCGTGCATTTCTGTGCCAGCACTTTGGTTTTTTCGGTGAGACTCACAAGAACATCATTCGCTGAGCAAAACATTCGCGTGATTTTTTTTGTTTTGTTTATGTCGTCAATCGATTTCTTTGTTATATTAACGTCAACAATTCAAACCGATTATTTTTAATTTGAAATTTGTGCGTTCTTCTTATAATTAAATATTGCTTCTGTCATTCAATTGTTTTGCTTATTCTTTCGAATACCACAAGTAATTAGCTTTGTGATTTCGTACGTATTCCTACTGTTGCACTTGATTTAACAAATTCCATGCACAAATACGTGTTGTCAATACGTTTGCTGATTTATTTATATGTGTATGACACTGTTTGTGTTTGGTTCGTGTGACGAGCTCGTTTATTTCTATCCTTTTCTTTTTCTCGTTATCGCGCCTTTTTCTTCACTCTTCAATTCTCGATCAAATCGTTCGTTGCAGACGTTTGCAGTAGTGCAAAACTTGTTTTCTTATTCGATTATTATACCCAAGTTGTTTGTTCCTTTCTTGTATATTCGTTTTCACTTCTGGTTTAAATCGTAAAAATTCCTTTTTTGATTCAGTTTATTTTTGTCTTGGTTGTGCACGCTTCTTTAGCAGTTTTTTTTATACAATGTTTTTAGTTGACATTATTGTTGTTGCTTTTTATTTTTGTTTGCTTTCTCTTTTCGCCTTTTGCTCTGCACACGGTATTTGTTTACATATCCATTTGAACTAAAACAAAACTGCGATCCTTTTTACGGTCATAAACAACAAAAGCGGTCATTTCAAATCTCTCGTACAATTGCTACTGCTTTTTTTTGTGATTATGTTGAATCCACCTGATCCAATAAGCGTGTTCAGTGGCGGGGATTTAATTGTTTGTCGTATTTTATGAATTGTATTGTTGTTGTTGTTGATATTTCTGTTGTACACATTGGCGATTCGTCAATGACCAAAGCGATCAATCCGCGAGAATATGCATGGAATGAAAAACTTTTATTAAAATTTGTTTTTTTTTTTCTCTATTCGCGATCAGAACAGCATCGTTGGCAGTAAGTTTGATTTATTCGCCTCGATTCACATCGAATAGAAGGCATTTAACCAACATCGACACTCGACAAATAATCGAGATGCACTTTTTTTTTTTTTTTTTTTTTTTCGTGTTTCGTTTCTCATCGCAAATTCTACATTTATGTTGTGCCCTCAATTTTTTTGTTTGTTTATTTGTATTGAGCTCGGTTTGAAACGATAAAAAAACCACCATAAATTGAACGAATTATTTCATTTTTCTTGTTTTAGTAAATTCATTGATTGAAAATCCATTTAGCCGATTGCAATGCACATTGATCGTAGCAACAAAATTAATTGATACAATCGTCTACATTTCACGTGTATTTTGCAAAACAGGCTACTATACACAAGAATTCATCTATCGTCGCTTCGAATGACTCAGAGGCTAAAATGCAAATAACACTCATACAAAATGACTGGCTCAATTACACGTCGTCACAAAGAACAGCTTATTCCACCTTCATTCTCAGGCAACCTCAAAACAGCGTACACGACAAATATTTGAATGAGAGGATCTGCTATTTACTCAATCGAATAAATAATAATTTAACGAGTACTCGAAATAGATTTCATTTTGCGAATGGTTCATGGTTTTTTCTGTTGAAAAAGAAACATCTTAATGAAATCAATTACGTTTTGCATTAAGCAAATGTGCAAAGCAGAGGAAAACATTCGCGCGCTTCTTGAATTAGGTGCGAAAATTGTTGGCACTCATATGAATTGAAATGTGAGCGCACAATTTATGTGACAATTTTTTCATCAGAAGCGATGTGCTTCGTCAGCCGCGCCGAACGTTCATGAACTTTACAGAAAATTCTGATATTTTTTTCAGCATCAGAATATTGAAAGCAAAAGATTTGTGGAATGTAATGGATGTTTTATGTATCTCTGTACAATTTGCTTTTTTTGTATGTTACTAGCACAAAAATGGCATATTATTCACTATTACTAGCTTGAATTTTAATAAAAAAAAAACAACACCTTTTATCTCAGTTATCATAGTTCAATCGTGCGCGATTTGATGATTTAGATTTTGGAATTGAATTTATTGTTAACCCACCCAGAGTAATTATATATATTGAAATGATTTTAGACAATTGAATGCAATCATCATAGTTAGACGTGTGTAACTAACCGGTTTTTTCTCACAGCCTCCATGACGAAGCGCAAATAAGCGTTTTTTTGCATAAATTATTACATTTGAAATGATTTGCAAGGGAAATAACAATTTACACCTTTCTAACCAACAAATTTCATTCAATTACTGTTTAAAATCAATGTAATATACCGAAAACAAAAAAACCCGTATACTATTCTGCATTAAGTTTTGAAAAATGATAGCCGAAAAGGTGTCCGTTTAATCGAGAAAAAAATTGACGATAAAAATGAAGCAATTTAGTGAGTCTTGGGTTTATCGAGAAAAAATTTGGTGTTTTTTGCCTCTAGAATTTATTGAACACGGTACAAAATGCGTAAAATGGTCCCCTATCTCTTTTCCCTTTCTCTTGTCACACGTAATCACCTCTTGGCTGCAAAAGCAATTGATCAAATTCTGACAAGCGAATATAAATGAAAAATTATGTTAGAGAATGTATGCGGGAAGAAATACCTTTGGCCGACCATCAAAAGTAATTTAAATGGAGAATCTTTCTGATTATTATTCTTCCACTTTGTTTTTGTTTCTTTTGTCGACATTTCTCGTGTACATTCATCACTACAAACGCTGACTAAACGTATGCCAAACATCTGTATATAATCAGAATAATTGTCTTCAATGTGATATCAGTTGATGTCAAATTTGTATGCAAACACATTTTTCATTCTCTTGATTTTAGCACCATTGAACAGCGATGACATTGGAAATAAGCAGCATCATTAAATTGTTCACTTCACTTAAATCGATGACTAACAAAAGAACAATCTTATCAATTTTTTTTTGTGATTCTTCTCTCTGATTTGTTTCATTTTCAAATAAAACTTATGTAAAACAAAGAATACAACGAAACAAACAGCGAACGAAGTGAAAAAAAAAAATCTCTTGCTGTTGTTGTGAAAAAAAGGGCGCACAATGCAAATGTTCGACTGAAAATAATAATCGTCTCTTTTTCGTGGTATTTTGGCGTAAGACCGATTGTTTGGATTGTTAATGCGATCTATTCTCACTCGCACTTTCGTGTGTGAGCGCGAGCGTGCGCTCATGGCTCGTGATTCGTAAAAGTGTTTTATTGTTAATAAGTTTAGTTTGTTTTGGGTATGTGTGTTGTGATTTTTTTCGCTAATGCTGTCGACGTTCGACAACGCACAAACAATAATCGTTACGCGCATGATGTTTGTATTGAATAAAAATAGTAAATTGTGTGTGTATATTTATGTGGATTTAATGGCGTTTTGTTTGGGTCACGGACGGCTAAACAAACATTCAATAGGCGATCTTGTGCGCGCACGCACACAGCCCAAGTGAACAGTATGCCGGTCCTAAGTCATCGTCTTACTTTCCCTATCTTGGTCTCATCGTCAAATTTTCGAACGTAAAATGATTCCATTGTGATTCAATGTACCATTGTTGTTATGTGCTGGCTGGCTTTTGGCTTTAAATGCTTCTCTCCAGGTTCTATATTGTCATTTAACCAAATGCACACCGTAAATAAACTATGAACAGTGACACTTCGTCATATATTTTTTTTTGTTGGATGCTCATTTTCAATGCGTGTATTGTTCGCTTCAATGTTGTATGTTACTTAATCGAATATTAACTTGTAAATGGAATTATTCAACATAGAGCTATCATAATACAAAGACATTTCAATGGATATAGATAATACTTGTAAATTTTTCTTATTTATGCATCTACTGCTCTGTATGCTATATGTGCTGCTACTATATTTATATTCCGATGTATGAATGCAATACGCAACGACGATGACGCGTACTTAGAAAAGAATACTTTTATTTACATGAACTCACTTCGATTCGAAAGGAACGTCGAACCGCATTAGTAGAGACGCAAACACACACACACATTTTTATAGACGAAGACATGACAAATACACACAACCAAACATAAAATAAAACAAAATAGAAAAGTACAATGTGACATTTGTATGCTTTTATTTTTAATCAGAATTCGTTTCCGTTGTGCGACAGAGAGAGAATAAGAATTGTGAATGGCGTAGCTCGAAAATAAATTATCACTTTAATCTGGCGTTCAGATTTTATTGTCATTGAAAACAAATGGTATTCGTTTCAAAAATGTGGTAGCCAATTTCAAAACAGATCATAAATTTGAATATCGATTTATTCAATCATATTGGATACAAATTTTGAGTGATAAAATAAATATTTGAGCCCGGGTCTGAAATCGATTCAATTTTAATGGACTATGTCACATTCAGACTACCGTATCAAATACAATCGAAACAAATGTTTCCGATTAGAAATTGACAATGTTTTCATGTCGTTTACATTTTGCCATGTTTTTTTTTTCTCCACTGACAAGCCGTCCGCTTTTGGAAAATCGTTTTTCTTCCGTTTTCACACAAAGCTAAGAGGATGAAACTTCAATTTGAAACTGAACATTGACGTATTGAAAAATCGTCCCTTCTTTTATATCCTTCTCATTTAATCATGAATAAATGAGCATTCCATCTCTCTCTACCTCATTGTATTGAAGCGTTACATCGGAACACGTTCATCAATTTCACTTAATTGAATCACCTCAATATTCATCGCCCACTGTAAACTTGTAAGAATAATGAGGCTCATTTTCATATATTCGTCACTCATTACTTCGATTTGGTTGTCGCGTCATTAACATTGGGCCTCTGTACTTATTCAACGTTTTATTTCAACTTTTCAATCAAGCAGTCAATTTGGCGTTGAAATTACATTGTCCAATTTATAAAGATTGTATTCTATAATCGCACAAAGTCAAGTTTGATACTGACGATGTAGCCACCACACTCGTATGCAATACGGGTTTATTGTATTTGTTTTTGCTTTCAGTTGTTAATTAAAATGTTAATAAGTGTTTGGCAATTTCGCACTACTGCTGAATGATTCATACACCTTTCTTGCGGCGATAAAGCAAGTAAATTTGAATGAGCATTTACTAATCGTATTATATTGACATTGTGAATTGATTGTTCAATTTGTTTGACTGAAACGATTTTCTCAATCTTTTTTGTAATTCAGTGTGTAGCACGTTTGTTTTTTGTCTCTTCACAAATATATATTTTCGAGTTTTTGTTTGTTCAGAGTATTGTATGCTTTCAAAATCAGAGAAAAAAAGAAGCAATTCGGAGAGAAAGCTTCATCGATGTTTTGATTGTCAAACAAAAACTTCTAAAAAAAAAAATACGAAAAGCAAATTGTACACTTTGAAAATGGAATGAAATAATCATTTTTATGGATCATTTGTCGAGGCATTGAATCAAATAAAAATGCAAATGAATCTCATTTACACTTCAAACAACATAAATTCCAGGAAGATAATTTTAGCTCAACGACAGCACTTGTATTCTGTACGCCCGATATGTATTCAGAGAGATTTAAATTCGGAAATTACATTGAACCAATTTTATGATTACCCAACACCAACCAACACCAACCATCTTGACATTTAACTGTAAATTATAGGCTGCGTTAATTAAGCGAAATTAATGCGCATAAAAACAAGTGAAATTGCATATTTTGGTCAGCTTTTTTTTCTATTTTATCTACGATAAAAGCGCGTTCTGAGCCATTGCAATGACTTTTTTTCTCGACTGAACGAACACACATACACAAAAAAATAAACAACCTTATACTTAACACATAACAAAAATGGCATGTGATTATGGTATTTTTGGCAGATTTAAGAGAGCATTGCTTGTAATCATAAAATTAACGGCGACATCTCGGTCGAACTTCGCTTGATACGATATATCGTGTCAATATTTTGTCTATTGCATATTTTCACTGTAATTGAGTCGGTATTTATAGTCAAAGCACAGCATGAATACTTTATTAAGTGAACATCAAATGAATGCAACTAAAATTAAACGATACAATGACCATGATAAATTCTAATGAAATGGTCAAATCGTTTGGATGTTTTCGAGTGGCATGGGACAGCGTTTGGAGTTCGTTGAATTTTCGTTTGTTTAGGTAGACGAACTCTCTTGCGTAGAATATTTTCAACACATATTTTTTTATCTTTTTTATATGTATACATACGCTATCAGTTACATTGCTTTGTTTCTGAATGATTTTAGGCTATTTAAAATGGCATTTTTTTTCAAAGTCCCCCAATTGGGAAAGTCAATTCCCCAAAAATGTTGAATTCTTTCTGTTCATTTGACAAAAAGTTGGACAATATTTTGAGTATCAACATGTGTATCGTACAACATGAGCTGCTTATATTGGTTAAAAGTTAGAGAAAAAACTGATGAAAATTGTAGCTTCTTATCAATACGGTGTTTATGATGTGGTGAAAAAAACGTTGATTTGATTTCCGTTAGTTAGTCAAGAATGCATATCAATTGATTTGAATGAAAGTCATTCGGTTGCTACAATAGAGTTTAAACGCACTTATTGATCTATTTATAGATGGATTTTTTGCAGTGATTTTCCTCACATTCCCTCTCTCTCTCTTGTTCGCTCTTTCGCCTTTTTATGATGTTTTTTTTTTGTTGGTGGCTTGCCTTTTTATCATTTGTTCGCAGCTAGGCCTTCGTTTGTTTTCGTTTCTTGTTTACAATTTTGCGTCGCTGTAATTGTGGTATTTGTAAAATGATGGCATAGTGTCGTGCGCGCATTGTTCAAATGCATGTATGTGAGTATACGTGTATTTTGGCTGTGTTGTTCATGCCAATGATCGGATGCGAAAAGTATGTAATTTAGAATAAATACCAACTGCGAAAGTGGATCGAATCAAGTGAGAGATATAACGCGTTTCAATTCAATAAGATGCGATGTTGTCAAGCACCTACCAGGTATACATGTATAAATAAATATCTATTGTAAAGCGACACACCGACCGAACTAGCTTGACGAGAGATTGGGCGGCCGCAAAATAAAAAAAAGTGAGACAGACAGAGAGAGAGCAGACACCAAAAGAGAAAATTAAAACAAAGTTGGCCGTTGGCAATTTAAGTATGAGTGTGATACTGGTCGTGTATGTATCTCCAATTATAACTGCAGTTGGGCTAACGCTCGTACCACTATCATTGCAAGTTGTAACATTCTGTCCAGGTCCGATGGCGAAATTCAATTAATCTCTTGTAGCATAGTTTGATATCGAACGATTGGCGAACGCTTTGTGATAATAAGCTAATTGGTGTGAGCATAAATCTTGTTGATTAGACAAACGGAACTTTCATTCCGTTAAATTAATTGCTTTCACCAATCATGTTGCAGAAAAAGTTCACGGCACACAAGAGAAAAAAAACGCGACTGTGTCACTGAGCATGCCACTGAAAACAGCTATCGATTCGATTAATTCTCTCTTTTTTTTGCATTAATGCAGATTAAATATGAACCTTTGATTATCCTTGTTTGTGAATAGTGACACCTGCGTGCAATGCTCCATTTCGTATTCGAATGAAACACCTGGCAATCACTTTGTGTATGGTAATGTGTTGTGTTTCGTTGTTGCCGCTTTTATGCAAGCTGGTAACATATCCACATGGGATATAACAATGAAATGCAACCAATTCAATTTTGTGAGCAGCGATTTTGATTGGATTTTGATTCGATTTTCTTTCGTTTTATTGCTCATTACTTTTTGTTTTTCTGCACATAAACTTTTTATTATCGATTTTAAAATTTCGAAACGCCTGTATTCAGTGAATCGATGGCGGTGACGATCAATTACATACCGATATACACTCACACTCACACACATACCTATGCTGAGTGTGTGCAAAAATTATATTTTCATGGCAAAACTTGAGCAGCGAATTAACCTACATTGATTGATGTGGTGAGAGCAGAAGTGTTCGTGCCACTTGGTTTGACGTACACATTTCGCATGAAATCTCTTGGAAATGCAACTGTAATGATGAAGCACCTGTGTATTGTGATTGGGATTTTCAATTTGCACTGTTCATTATGATTTGTGTTTATGATTGAAAGGAATATCGATTCATTGTCACTTTTATCAAAATGTAAAGAAAATGGTCGATACATAATATCGATGCAATGATTTTTTTTGTTTGTTTTTGTGCTGCATTTTGCAATTCCAATAACAATGTCGAATGCAGAAAAGGAAAAAGTGTCAGAAACATCAACAATAGCGGTGAATAATAAAACTCCTTTTATGAATAAAATTACGGCGCCATAATTTTACTATTAAATGAGTCTAATCGTATCGAACAATGTTCATTTCCATACTGACATTTCGATTGGCATGAATTTCGATATAGAGTTCAACGATCATAAAGAAATGTTCAACGAACCATATATTTAAAGGACTGTCATATGCAATCGAATGTTTTATTCATGCAGCCGGGAGTGAACAGAGTGAGATGGCAAACGAGATAAATGATTGCGGTCAAAGTGTGTTCGATTTTGTTCAATTGTCATTTCAGTTGTTTGTCACAAACAGATAAAAGGACCGTAATCCATGAGCAACTTACATTGTTATGCGTATTGCATGCGGTTTTATGTGGGTTGTCTGACATCTGGACCGACCAAACGACCCAACAAATGTAAGCATACATACAATATCGTGTCCGTGTCATTCCCATAATTTCGATTCGAATATTTTGAATGTTAAATGACTCATTTTCATGTGCACGATGAATATATTTGCACGATGCATATGCGTACATATTATGGCAAGTGTTCAATAAATCGAATGATATTGCATCAAATGGCGACAGGGTGAATGTGCATACCCAGGTTTTTGTTTTTGTTTTTGAGGAAAAAAAAAATTCATTTAAATGCAATTATTTGTGGTTGTAACTTTCATTTTTGTTGGTCTTGTTTTATTCTCGTGCGCATAAAATATGCGGCAGCAATGCATTAGCGAATAATTTAGGTTTATTGGAATTTTAATGGCGGTGAATGAAGGGCTTTTAAAGAAAATTAACGAATTTTTTTATGCAAATTTTTACTTTGGGTTGAAAGAGAGAGGGGGAGAGACATTGCATTTGTATTCAGCGCTTTGCATTTCTGTAAATTATGTCGTTGTGCGCATTTTAATCTAATATTTTATGGTTACATGTTCATATTGCACATTAAACGATGCGGGGGCCATTTGGCCATGGATTTCATTACACAGGAAAATGTGATTATCATACTTTTCGATGTATGACTATAACCATACAAAATCAGTAATTACATGGATACTTCAATTCTTCTTTTTTTACAAAATATCACAATTTCAACTTTTGTTTACATTATTATTTATTTTGTACGATTTTTCATGGAATTTTCAAAATAGTAGCTGGTATTCATCTGAACACTGACCGACATTTTAGTCGTTGATGCGTTTGATAAATAAAAACAAAACAAAAACGATAGAAAAATATATATATATCATATAAATATGATGTAAATATTGTTTAAATTTTGTTGAATTTAAACTATATAGTAATTTTGCTGTATGACTATTCAGAAAAAAAAAATATCTCTCTCAACCGTGACATCGAATGGCCCTACATGCCAACAATAACAAACAAAGAGATTTTCTCTTTTTTTATCTCTCGCTCGCCTTAATTGTATTTCATAATGCAATTATGTTTCTAGTTGGACTGAACTACGCCGAAAATAAATGATTGGTGTCACTTGAGAATGTACGCGCACATTGCAATGGCTCAACGGAATGTCCGCATATTGTGCCAATGCCTAGACATTTGACAGATCAAACGCAACTCAAATGGTCTGAAAATGGTGTCCCATCTTGAATCTTGAAAGAACACTGTCATTTATTCAACATTTCAACAAAAGAGCATTGATCAACCATTATGATCAAAAGAAATGGCACATAAAAATAGCCGTCTGTGTTCTAATTTAATGAGAAAAAATAGCCAAAGAAAACATTTTACTGCAGGCAAAAGCTTCGAATTCTTTTGTAATATGAATGAAGAACATTTCGATTATTTGATGAATTTTTTTAATAAAGTCAAATTCGAAGTAAAAGATTTTGGATAGTTATGGGTAAAAAAGAAATGAAAGAAATCTCAAGGCGAAAGAAGTTCTTTCCAAGGTTTTTCTTCTTCATCCAAATTGAATCCGTTCCAAAAATGAGTTTCCATCGGAATTTCAAATTTGCTTATTATTCTGGCACATTATACATTTTTGTGGCACATTGTGTGTCTCGTCTTCACTTATTTGATATAAATCAGAGACGGTTATTTACATGCACGTCTCATTTTTTGTGTTATACAAATAGAAAATAAAAACGAGCATTTATCATAGATTATCATACATTGATCAAACTCTAGAGCGATTTCGAAGCACGTTTCATATACCACTCCTAAGCCTGATTTGTTCATTTGAATGAATCGCACGAAAGCGATGAGTCAGTCGGTTTATTATTCCTACTCTTTTTTTTTCTTCTCTTATTGAAACAATTTGTTGTTTATTGCGTATGGCTCAATAATTCACGTTCTTACGACGAAAACGTTTTATTTTCGGAATTTCATTTTTTGCCGCTGCCAAAACCAATCATTCTCTCTATGTAATTTGACACGATGGGTGCGTGTGTGTGTATAGGGTTATGTTAATGCACAAAATTCTGAAATGCATAGCTCAAAAGTGCGGCCAAGTTTCTGTATGGCTACTGCATTTGCAAATGTGTTATTTCACAATCAGTGTGTGTCTATGAAGTGTAAACAGCATTTAAAAAAACACTTTTCATAAAGTGATAAAGAAAGTAAATAAAGGGGGACAGAGATTGACTGTGGTCGTTTAAGGAGCTGATAATTTTAAAAATATAACACAAATCAAGTAGAATCAAATAAAATGAAAAGTATGCCATAAATCTTATTAAAAGTTTCATATTCAACTCCTTATTTATATACAGAGTATTTTTTGGTTATTTTTTTCGAAACTAGACGAATCTTTTGAAAATCGATAAAAAAAACGTCGCATTCGAATTTCGACGATTCAATGAAACTGTTCTATCGTAAATTCGTTATATACTAAAATCTTGAAATAATTATTCGCGTAAACTCTTCCGTAATAATTCGGGTGTCATGTTAATGATTTTTTTTTTTTTTTTCAAAAATTCAATTTACACATCGAGTAAGTGTTACTTCTTTTTTTTTGCAAAGAGCATTTTTTGTAAGTTTAAATAAAAACATACAGTTGTAAGTGCACACAAAGCACATGTGCTGAGCATGTGTCAAACGCGCATTAGATTGCATTCGACTGACAATTTCAAGTATAAATCGGTGCGAATAAATCAAATCCAAACTGCATTTATCGCTTAAAATAAACATAAAATTGAATCATACGTGTTAAATGTATTATATTTTGTCTCCTTTTTCTTCATCAATATTTCATTCGCTGTTAATTATTTTGATTCTCATATTTCTTCATGCACTTTTGAACAATTGATTAGTCCAGGGTTACATCAATTTGAACTATTCAGCCGAAAAATGAAATTGAATTCATTTCAATGTTAAAATCGAATGTATAATTCACAGCTGCAACCGTATGACAGTTCAAATGTCACTCCACATTTTGTTACTTTCCTTCAATTTGTACACATTACAATTATTATCACAGTAAGAACAAAAAAAAATGCACAGCAATAGCATAAAACTCAATGTGACTGTGGCTGAATGACAAAACTGATACGTGTACGAACATTTAAATGAAATAACCGATTCAAAATACGCACACCGATTTTTATTCTCAAACATATATTATTTATTTTATCAACATAAACGAAATAAACGAAAAATAAATTACGCGCGCAAAGTGAGACTAAATGTCGCTCAGAAGCATCGAGACAAAAACCAAAACAACAACTGACAATACTCAAAGCAAACAAACCAAGTCATTGCTTTGATCAACTGCTCTCTGTCACTCAAACATACGCACAAAAGACGCGTTCACATGCATGCACACACATACACAGACACACGCACACGCACACCGCCACAGTTAACGTTGACTTCGATGGACTATCAACGGAATCTGTATGAATTCAACAGTGAGCGCTTGCATGTGTTTGCATTGACAGATGTGTACTATTACTATACTAATACCGTGACATTGTCATCGATTTCAATGGCTCTATGTGTTTGATAGTAGTATTTTGTTTGAACTGTCAGAATAAAAATTTTCTTTTATATTCAACTTGATGTCGACGGCATGAAACGGTTCCGCAAACACATCTACATGCATCGACGTACACTGTAATTGTGAAAAATGGTTTTCAATTCGTTGATATCTCTCGCCAATAGTGGGCTGCACTTGACTTTTATCACTTTATTTGAATGCATTCAACGGCGGGCGCAAATTATGTTCTGAAGATAAAGAAGAAGATTCGGTTTAAAAAGTACAAAACTTATATTTTCCCTCTCTTCGTTGAATGAATTATTACACCTTTGTTTATATCGCATATGTTATTGATTCAGTGGCCATCGTGAATAATATCAAGTAAAAAACTACAATGCTAAACTAACTAAATAAAAAAAAAAAACAAAATCGAAAGAAAGAATGGAAAACAATAACCAAATTAAATTCAACTGTTTATAAAGAAAATCGTCATGGTTCGACAGTTTTCTATTCGTCCAGTCGCTAATTTGCGTAGGTACTTTATGTGTGCAATGTATTCAAAGCATATATCTCTCTTATTTGATATACACCATTCGGCTGAGGATGAAATGAAAATGTTGCAATTGAATGAACACTTCTTGGCTTGGCTAAGGTTTAAATGCTAGGGTGACACGCACGCGTGATCACCGCCATCATTTTTATATACGCAATTATTGTTTTGTTTTGCTGTTTCTGCGTCTTTTTTTCTCTTTTTTTTTGTTCCTATATTATGCCGCCGAATTCGAATTACATTTCCCATTCACCTCTCCCAAATGTTGGACTCTTTTGTTTTCGCTGCTATCCAACTTATCTTATTCGTGTATTTTCATTGGGAGTATGTTATGCGATGTTATGAGAGAGTTGAAAATTATTTTATTATGCGTATCGAAATTTGAAGTGTTTCGCAATTTAAATGATGACTTTTATCCAACGAAAAACTTATGCAATGCCATGAACATGGATGAAAATCCACTTTATATGATACACATACTTATACACGATCTTTGGATGTCCTATATGCTTCAGTGAAGGATGTTGCATAATTATGTTTCATGAGCAAAATTGCCTTTCTTTTCATACCAATGAGTTTGCACAAATTTGCATCCGACGACAATGATAACAACGATGAAACCAATCAACTGAATGAAATGTATTAGAACGGATGTGGGTGCTGCTGTATTGTTCACTCTTGTTAAAGGAAAATTGCACACTTTTTTTTTCATTTCCATGCACACCTGTCTCTCATAATATCTATGTCTCTCGTTCTCTTTTTATCACAACCTCCTTCACCCTTTTCATTCCATGCAAAAAAATTCTCGATTTAATTAGAATTCAGTATGTTTTTTTTGTTATCAAATTTGCAGCCGTTTATTAGAATACAATATTTGAAACAGCAATAAACACCCCTGAATACCAGTCACTGTGGCACACTATTGATAAAACAACAATAGCATTGCCGCAATCGATATCGTATTTATTCCAATTAATTGGCAATAATAATAGGCGGTAGCAGTGTTTGTTGCGCACGATTATCGATATATGCATGCTCGTGTGGGCGAACAACGATTAATATACACCATTTGTCAAATGCCAATTGACGACATCATCCGTCTAAATAGTAAATTGTCTCCCACCAATTAATAATTACCTACTATAATTATAATACATGAATTTGAGCAACAAAATGCTCGAAGCCATTACTTTGTTTGCGTTCTCTTTCAATGTATTACGCAATTTTAACAAATTTTGAACCACACAAATTAAATAGAGCGAATTAAATGACTTTTAAACACCGAGAAAACGGCTTTTTCTTTATTTTTTTTTTCAACGAAATAAATGTCTGGTTTTATCCGAACTACTAAAGAATTTTATTTAATTTCATACAGTTTCTATTGGCATCTTGTTTTAGAAATCTGTTTTTCGACGAAATGTATGATGATTACAAGCGAAATTAAATTCATTCGCTCTCTCAGGCTCATTGCTCGAATAATGAGGTTTTAAATCTCTTTTGTCCGGTCATAGCAAATGAAATTCGTGCTACAAACATTTCCAAGAAAATAACATAGACCAAAAATGACACGAAAATATTCGAATGCAAACATTTATTGGCCTTGAAAAGAAAATTCAATGGACACTCAAGTGGTATCAGAAAATGTTAATTGTATGTTATAAATTATATTTGGAGAAGATGAAGAAGAATAAGATGAAAAAAGAGTACATGGAACAATGACCGTATTATATGTTCGTATAATTCGTTAATTAAACCAAATTCATTTGATGAACATTGATTTTGCGATCGTGAATTTATTCAAATGTGTGTTTATTTTCAACGATCATAAAGCGTTTCATGAATGAGTTCGTATAAAATTTAATTCAAAAACATCGAGAGTTTTAATGTTCATAACGTTGATTACTTTTCCTGTTTATTCGACGGAAGGATTCTGGTTTTTCTTTTCATTTCATTGAAAGTGTTTTTTGTTTGTATTTTTTTAAACTCGTAATTCGTATTCACTAGATCAGAACTCCAAATTGGTTTCCTATGCAAATGAACTCTCTAGACATTTATGCAAAGAATAGTTGTAGCCGCCTGTTAAATCACGGCATAGTAAAAAAAGGGTTTTTGTTACTATAAATCACATGTAGAAGAATTCGCATGTGAAATGACTGGAAATAAAATAAGAAAACAAAAAGAACGGCAAAGATAGACGTTGCCGTGCGTCTGTGTGTATTTTATTATTTTGCACACTAAACTTCTAGTTGTTTATATGGTCAACTGGAATACGTATACGTTCAATTATTGTGTTTCGATAAATGTAGCTATTATTAGTATTTTTTTGTTCTTCTCTCTTGATTTTATTTTCATCCATTCGGAATGGTTTTTTTTTTATTGAAATGTTGTGTACATCAACTTGTGTGCTTTGGCTGACAATTATTTTAACATTATAGAAAGAGTAAGTCGTATGAATGTAACAATACGGCACAAAACCGCCGCACAACAATAACTATAAAAATCAATTCATGCGAATTATAAGAGAGAGAGAGAGAGAAACATTTTGAGACGAGTAACAGAACAAAAAAAAACAATAATGAAACAACGAAAAAAAGCACACACGCACACACAACAGCAAGAGAGCCAAACGATATTACTACAAATTTTTCACAACACAGTGGTGAGAGATCAACGGCTCTAATTCGAAGCAAAACAGCCCATACACATACATAACCATATGAAGGGAATAATAAATAATAAACAGCAACGCGCGAGAAGAAGAAGAAGAATAAGAAGAAAAAAACATGCACACACATAATTTGTTTTTTTTTCATTTTTAATTAGAGATGTTCGCAAGAATGTCGAGAGCAAGATCGAAAGAGAGAAAAGCAAACATGTAGGTAAACGCGTACACGCAACACCATCAGGGTATTACGAATATATAAAAATTTGAATTCCACTGAACCGTAACGATAGAACTTCTTTCATCTATCCCAATTGAGCTCAACAACTTTTTATTACTACACATGATATTTTGCTTCTTTCTTAATTCTATTTGAATTAAGCGCGTATGATGTGTTCGTTAGCTTAATTTAGCAAACTCATTGAACTAATAGTGTTTTTGGCTCACGAAGATTTTTATCATTGACACCGAGAATTTAAAGCGAAACAAAAAAAAACCCGTGGCCAAATACGAAAACATTATTATTTTTTTGCAAAATTTTCGAGCCATGCTAATAAATTTCGCTGGTATATTATCTGATTATGTTTGCTTTGTTATGTTTTTCGTTAGATGTATACGAGTTTGAGTCTGCCTGACACAAAAAACACAACTTCACACAGATTATGGTCATTTAATATTTTCCATTGAATCTATTCTGGATCTCAATTCTAATGCTAGAACACTTTTTTAAAATTGTTCATGACAAAAAAAAAAGCAAGCAAAATAAAATAAAATATCATGCCGTCAATGTCATGAGAATCCCATCGATTTAAAGTTTTTGTTTTGTTTCTGTTCAGTTTGCACACTTTTTTTTTCAAATTCATTTATAGAAATTTCGCTGCGTGTATTGCAAACTGCAAATTAAGTAAGTAAAACCATTTAGTTCCAATGAACGCACTTAACATAGATACAAAAAGGTAATTGCCGATCAACACGAAAAAAAAAAGAAGTTGATTTGAAATTCGGTGGCCTAAAGCGTGAAGAAAACTACTGCATTTCGTCTGATTTTATTTTCTGTAAATGTTCCATACCAAGCATTGTTGAAATAAAAGAAAACATTGAACCGGTTAACTGAAAAGTGGGTTTGTGAAGAGGAAAACACACACACTCATAAAAGATATATGAGAAAACGGAATTACATACCAAACTTTCAGCTGCATTTTGTGTCATTATGTCTCCCAGTTGTCACCATAATATTATCGAATAACCATTGTGCATTTGTCATCAATGGTCTAAAAAAGGCTGCATTCAGGCCAATCGTTACGAATGGCATCATTTGCTCGCCCCTGATACGAGTGACACCGAATCGAAATGATGCACATGTGACTGTTTCGATGCACAAAATAACCAAAATACTTTTATTATTGTATTATCCACACTCACTACTCAACTCACAAATTCTTTTCAAGCACTTGAACAGACTTTTGATCAATAAGATACCATCGATATTAGACGATGGCCAACACTTATTCAGTTTGAGAGGATAATGCTCTCTTTCTTCTTTTTTTACACTGAAATTATTTTTCTTTTTTGTATTTCCATGTTTCTTTCGTGTGTTTTGGTTTCGTTAAATTGTTCGTTCACATAATTGTCGAGCGTCGTCTAATCGATTTTCACTCCATTAAGCAATTTTTTGTTTTGCTACATCCTGAAAAGAAAAGAAATTTGTTTAATATTCATGTATAGCATGTAATTTCGGTGGAACAAATAATTTTTCAATGTTAACATTTCGTTTTAATATTCATAAATAACAGTTGTCGTATCGAGCCGATGTCCAAATTTCACTATTTTTTACTATGGTAAAAACGCACACTCAAATTACCATTGTACGACGCACAAATTCGATTTGCATTTATTGACCAATAGATATGGAATATTTGTCGCGCTCAAGTGACTTCTTTCTCTCTGTGTATCTCTATTATTCGTCTTTGTTTCTCTGTGCGTTCAATTTGACTGTGAATTCCGATGAAAAATACGGTAAAATTACTAGGCAAAATGAGACAAACGAAAAAAAACAGCAGTACACAAAAAGAGTATGCCTTGAAACTCATACACAGCAAACGCTGTCAACATTCCATTACATATGATTAAAAGCTCAAGTCTCAATTCGTTTTTCATACACATCAATTTCTCTTCTCCATATGCAGAGCGAGCGAAAAGAGAAAGATGCCTAATGAAATTCACATGAATACCTTTTTTTCCGTAACTGTTGTGGTTGTTAACTAAAAGAAACTTAATTGTGGCCAATCGATGGGCGCTCGCACATCACTTTTTGTTGTGCCAAATTACTTTGCATTAACAGTATGTACATATATTTTTGCATAAACATCGACCATAATCATCATTTTGACGGTGTGTTTTTAACCAAATCGATTTGAATGATGAGTAAAACCCCATTGGAATATTTATTATTCATTTTAATGTAATTTCTAATGAAAAATTCATTGAATTTTCCATGCAATGACGTTCAACGAACAATTTTTTTTCTTCTCTCTCTTCGTCAACATTGAAATGTAAATGATTCACTTTAAATGATTAATAGTTTTTATATCGAAAGATACAAATATAGTAACCACTTTATTGAGGATGAGATCGATCTTGAATATTATTTAATTCAACTTGACATAAATTAAAATATTAAAAACGATTTGATTTTCTCAAGCACTGGAGAAATCATTGGTGCATAGCCATCTATTATTTTCATAATAAACAGTGTATATATAAATGATGTTAAGCGATGAGAAGAAAAAAACAAAATATGGCACAATTATAGCACAATGACACATTGCCACAGTCTTAACAGACTGCTTACATTGGTCAAGTGTGAGCATATGACATTCAATGTGCTGATTTTTTTCTCTAAATGGAATATAGGCTACTCGGTTTGTTCGGTCAGAATCAAGTGTTGGTTTAATTGTAACTTTCTAACAAGAAATCGATTTGTGATATTCTCGCCTCCGATCTTACAAAAGAACAGAACAGAAACACAAATACACAAGCGCGCACAAGAAGTAATTCACTCATACACAATTCGTATGTATCGTGGCATCGATGTACGGTGGTGGCAACGGCACACACATATATGCATTGTGTCTACCACCACAAAAGATCGCTCTCAGTTTTGAATAAAATGTCATTTGAGTGTCTTCTTGCTTTAGCACCTTCAATGACATTTGGCAGGCAACTGACAAACTCAAGTAACATCGATACAAACTGTCACACGCAACGTGTCCAAACCATTCGTGTCGTATTGTCAAACAACGATGTATTGGTTAAAATATGCACAACCATTGATATTTATATGTAAATGTTATTCAAATATCGCACTCTTCCGATTTCACTTAAAAAGTCTCACTCTCACACAAAATGTACTCTCATTTCCATTTTTATTTTGCTGCTTGTTTTGTTCAAATTTTATTTATAAAATGATGAAATAATGGTTAAGAAATTTACTGAAAACAACGAACAAAAATGCGATCGGCAGTATTTGGCAAAGTGTATATAGAACTCGAACCCGTTTAAAATCGCTATGCCCAAAAAATTGTTTCGCATCGAATCGTGTTTTTTTCTTCATTTCACAAACTATTTTTTTTCTTTTCACATGTTTGACGTTTCAATAGAGGCAGAAATAGAGAGCGGAAAAAAATCTGTAGATTTATTGCATACACTTCTAACTCACTGTTTTGGTTTAGTGGCATGCACAAAATATGATCTCAAAATAAGCACTTTCTTGAATGAAATTTCAAAAAAGCAAGCAAGTTATCAATAACATCCATTCGAGATGGATTTGCAAATGAAAATTCATCGCATTGCCATCGAAATGGATCAATGTGCTTCAGCATTGAAATGATTTTTTATTTTATTTTATTTCTTTTTCTACTGTTTCGCCGCAACTATGCAAACGATCTCAAACTCGGTAAGGTGAACGCATTCTCAAAGGTACTCGACTCATATTCATTAGTTAGTTTTTTTTTTCTTTTTTCTTTCTTCTGAATTGAAGTACAAAAAAAGGCACACTCTCAGGTTTTGAAATGAAAATCGATTGAATGGTGATAAACGTAATTAACGGTACCATTCACCATCATCTGTGCTCAAGTTAGCGTACACCAATTTTGTTGTTGTTGTGGTTGGTTTACTCTTACGCGAAATTACATTCACACAAATACAACCGCCACAAACACTGTACCTTTATTTCTGTTTATTTCATCAAATACAAAATTTGTTACTCTTAGTTTACATGCAAAAACAAAAGCATACAATAAATTGCATGCAATAAATATAATATCAACACACAAACACACACACCGACACGAGATAAATAATAGAAATATTGTTGTTATTGGCACAACATCATTATCACTAATTATCATGGCCCAAAGATATCCTGTCAATTGTACAATGCACTCGACGTCGATTGCTTTTTTTATTTTGTTTACCTAATCTTGATGAAATTCATGTTTTTCGGTGGTTTGTTCATATAAAATCTCTGGCTCTCTTATAAAATTGTTAATACACTTATTATTCTCTTGCAATTGCCACATATATTTCAAATGGCACACAAACTCCACAATCCAATTGATTTTCGCCAATATTCATGGTTAGTTTCTTTGTTTTTTATTATTACCTTTTTACAATTCACAAAATAATATATACTTGATAGAATGTCGACGTTTTTTCTCTAGTTTTTGCTCTAAATTTGATGATTCGGGACTACGTATACTGTTGAAATGCGATTTCGGATGATCGTTCTCACTTGTTGGATGGGAGACCAACAGAAGAAGAGAGAAGAAAAAAAACGTATCAGCGGAATCGTATGCAATACACAGCCATTTCACGAGTATATACACACACATATACAAAGCGAATACAGACGTATACAAGCGAATAGAATGTGCGCACACACGGTCTGACAACAACAACAACGACAACGATGGTGCAGGCAGGTAGATGTGAGAGTGATACGAACATAAAACGACACAACAATTTGTTCAAAAGAGGAAAACGACAACCACTCCGATACAAAACTATAGACGCAATGGAAACACGATCACATACTGCCAGCACCAACTCACAATTCACCGTTTCGCTATTATTTGCTCTGTCACACGCATTCACGATCACATAAACAAAATGAGATGGATATAGCGCACACAGCAACAAGAGCTATAGTTTTCGAAAGAGAGACAACACCGAAAACGAAACAAAAAAAAATCTTTTTTTCATCGTTCAGTCGATAAACATACTTTATCGCACTTAAACGATGGAATTTTGCGCGTTGGCATGCACATTCACTAAATATTACACACTCTCTACATCAAAAATGGACTTACATTTGCAATACCGTTCGATATTTGTGAGTGCAAAAAGACAGTGAGAGAAAGAGATGGAATCGTGATTGTGCGAACACACGATCACCATCAAAATTGTGGGAAGAATCAAATAACCAAAATCCTTTCACCAAATCTTGCAATCTTTCTCTTTATTTCCTCACATTCGAATAGAGTAACAATTCTAAGCCGCCAAAACATACAAATCGAATGAATGAAATCCCATTTTAATGGTACACAATCGTAAAATCATTTTCATTTCCATCACACACACACAATCACATCACATTTTCATTGAGAAGAAATAATATCAAGAAAAAATTAATATTTTAACGAAACGTCAAACCTTAAAGAAATATTTAAAAAAAAAAATGTTTAAATAAACAACACACTGATGCTATATTTCGCTTTCGCCGAGCCACGACAACTGATGCAGTACACCTATTTCGATGAGTATCGTGGCTCGTTTGTTATTGTTGTGATCATAAAATGAGGTATGATGCGGCCCACCGTTTCATGTTAATGATTTCTGTTTGATTTGATTTGTCATCGAATAAAATGCCAGCCCAAGCCTATGGACTTGTATCATTACTGTATGTCACTGTCCGATCGTAATGCAAACTATTTGTTATGCATCGAAAACATGTAAATATTCATCATCATCATCATTGTCATTGTCGTTATTATTCGCAAACCTCGTGATGTCAACGCCAATATTAGTCGTATGCATGTGATGGTATGTGTGTGTCGTAGTTCAGCGAACAATCGAAACAATTCTTTAAATGATAGTTTTTATGACAATTTGCGGTTTTTATTATTGTTATTATTCGCAAACATGCAAAATCATTCAATATCAATATAATTTGAATTTCGTATTGAATGCATGCACATTTTTGTATTTTCATTCAGTCCATTTCAAATATTACCCACCTCCTCCCCCATCTCAACGTTTTAATTCAATATGATGATTAAATCGCAATTTTTTCTATACATTTCATGTTTCTATTTTCTAATCGAATTCTAACGAAGAATGTCGACGTGCATGTAGCGTCATCTGTTGATGAGTCTTGTTTTTCACACACCAACGTCAAGTGACTTGCGTGACAGCTGATGCTGTTTACAAAGTATAAATATGTGCTGATGTATGTATGCGGTGTGTCTGTGTGTGCTCACACAAGATATTTTACATACAAAATCGAACGGTTCGATTCGATGCAGAAGAATAGAAACAAACATAAATACAAAAATACAAAACAGAAGACGCACACTCACACGATATTTCGCCGTTTTGACAGTGACCCGTTGCTATTATCATCTGTCTTGGCTCTGTTTGTAATTGGTACATATATATTCATTTCCGAAATTAATAAAAAATCTTTTCACTACAAATTGGAATCGAATTATTTATCATTGATAAATTCTTTGATAATAAGATTTAATTGTGCCACGGCCATTCGGTCATTATAACGTTTTAATTCCAATGAATTTCGGGGTTTACATCCATCGAAAATGAGATTATTTGATTGAATTTATTTTTGGAAATCCATAGTATTCAGTGTATTGTGTGCAATTTATGGTCGTTGATTTTCGTTGTATTTTAACATACTGGGTCTAATTACTTATCAATGATCCATAAATATTTTTCAATTGAATATGTGGATTTCTTTTTAGTAATGGAAACAATATGTTTTATTTTTAATTCCCGAGTGTTAACACAATTTATTATTATTATTTTATTGATATTTTCAGTGCATTGTCGTTGCAAACGAATTTGTCTATGAATTGGTGACTTGAAGTGAGAAATTTTAAAAATCGTTTGTAATAATCGTTGGAAAAATGAGTGATCCAGATGATTTAATTGGTGTTGCATCAAATACACCGAGACATTCACTTGGCTCAATCGGCATTTTATCATATAGTAGCGGTTCGTCGATATCACCATCGAGCAGCAGTTCAAATTCAGCAAAATCAGCCGTAAATGAATGCTTAGGTGCATGGCTCAATTATCTTCAGGTGAACATCAATTTGGAAAAAAATCTCTTCAGATTTACGTGGATTTTTTCAAACATTTTTCTGTCTCTCTTTAGATTCTAAATAATTTATGCACATCCGGCTATAGACTTGCACAAGCCATCGCAACACTTGAACAATGGGGTAAGTTAATGATAATGGTCAAACATAAATAATGTAATTTTTTAATTTCTGTTGTATTTTTCTCTCTGAATCAAAAAGGTACAATGCAACAACAACAGCAGCCATCACAACCAGCCCAAACAGCACAAAATCAAAATCCACATTCGACCGGCAGCACATTAGTTGCAACACAATTTATAAATGCTTGGGATGATTTGGCTAGGTAAAGCGTACCAAAAGTTTTTTTTTTTCTTATTATAATTCGTATGTTGGTTTCATTTCCATAGGGCCACCACTGTTGCAACAAGCACAGTGAAATCACACATTGTCAGTTTGCTACAAGAATTTGTAACACAATCGCTAACATCATTTGAACCTGATTCGGATATACGGGACCACAATCAACAGATTATTATGGAAACAACACAAACCATGGTCAATATTCAGCATCAATTTTGTGTGGCCAGTTATGATTCATTTTCAACATTAATGTGTTGCTTCATGTGCCATGCTCCTGTTGGTTTTCCACATGATTCCGATTGTGGATTTCAAAAAAGGTATTACTTTTTGCAAAGCGGTACTACTTTTAGCTACTACATTTGGAAGATTTTTTTTATTTGCGACAAATGAATCAATAGAATTTAAGAAAAAAAACTAAAACTTAACGTTGTGCTAGTTCGGGTTGCTATAAAATGTGGAATATTTTATTTTTTATTGAAATGTTATGCATATAGTCGTATGATATTTTATATGCATACATACCATAAAACTAAAGCAATAAGCGTGTGTCGTGTTAAATCGTTCTTTGCTGTGTTTTATACTTTCATTAACGATTTGAATTCGATTTATTGAGCAGATCAGGTTCAAGTGATTTGCGTTCACAAACACCATCACCACATTTTGGACCATTGACCATGAATGTACCAAAAAATGATCGTGATATTTATCGTACGGATGGAGTCAGTCAATCAATTACTAATCGAAACATGATGAATATGGAACTTACTTCGGCTCGAGTACCGTCTCCGCATCAGGTTCGATTGTTACTTTTTCTTTCATTTATTGGATTATATGTAATAATATTTATTGATCAATAAGTATTTGTTTCAAAATGTCTTGACATTCTAATATTAATTGATTGTTTTCATTCCAATTCAGGATGTTCGAGGACCAAGTCCTGTTCATAATTTCTTAGAGAATATTCGAGGACCATTACCACCTCCGGGTCATTTATTGACTATGAAAGGACCATTTCTTCATCGTTGCTCTCGAAGCCCACTGAATTTTCCATTATTTCCATTGAATTCGCAGCGACGATGGTCGGAGGCTGCTGCTGGTGAAGTGAAAGGCGAACCGAGCATGATGGATGCCGAAAATATGCGTCGTTGGTCAATGCCATGGGAATCAAAAACGGAATCGAAAAACACTGTCACCTGGCATCAGACACGTATTATATCACGAATGGCTGTACCACCAAATGCAGCACAAACGTTGTACTCAAAAACCAGCAGCGATCGCAGCCAAACAACAACACCAGGTTTTTGACATTTGACAAAATTCCTTCTCTTATTTTGGAACTAACAATTTATTTGATTGATTCAATTTAGATTCGATGTATCAGTCATCGACAACTAGTCAAGATGGGCTTGCTGAGGCAATTCAATTGCTTTCTTGCCGACCATCACGTGCATATCAACCAACATTGGGACAATCATTTGCCGAAGAGCAACCATCACATTCGGTAAGTTTGCATTCAAATGAGAATCACAATTGAAATCGACTTCTTAATGTTAAAATTTTTGTGATTTTGTTTAGAACGTGGGCACATATGAGATGTGGTCTCGAGACGAGGATCGAATACCATGTATAAAATTTCCCAAACATTCAAATAAATCGAACGATGAACAAACACCACATCCACCACCATAAAAATGATAAACATTTTAATATTTCGCCATTTAAATTGAGAGACATGGATTAATTTAATTCAGATTTTTTGTTTCGAAGCATGTTTGCATTCCAACATCATTATTTATGAATCGCCTCATTTTCGATATGTCATCTAACGGAACGTCTTTATATTTTGCGAACGATTTTGTTTTTAAATTTGATGACACATGTTACCATTATCAGTTTCTGCGTTGGTTGTTGTGACAATGAGTAATAACAAAAATTCGACGATTAAATGGGTATTAAACATCGGATGGCCTCGCGTCATCCCTTGACTTTTTTTTTAATTTGAATATTTATTCATGTATTAAATTTCATTGTATTATCATAATTACAGGGCTTATTTCTTTACCAGAACAATATTTTTGTTGTAATGCAATGTAAACAAAACTTAATTTAAATTTTTGATTTAATGAATTAAATTTGAAATGTGTTGAATATTTGTAGAAAGGGATACCTTATTTCTCCATTTAAAATTTGATTTTATGCTATTTTTGTGTACTATGGTTAATCTAGAAACCAAATTACCAGTCGCTTTTTATAAGTGCTCGTTTTCTTCGTAGGAAAAATCGATCAATGTTTTTAATGTGATAATTTCGATCAAAAGCTATCATTTTATGAGATTCCAACAAAAATGGAACCATTGTTCGAGACATTATTTACGTGAAATTAATTTTCTGTATATACATTTAAAAAACATTTCGATGCGGAATCAATTGAATTACAATTTTGAACATACCAAAAAAAAAACCTGTTTAAAAACGTCATTATTTAGGTAGATACTTTATATTAATACTTTCATCGTCACCAATGCTAACATATTGAGATTAATATTAATGAATAGGTTTTTTAAAAAAATGTTGAAATATTATTGTGATATTTAAAAAAAATGAAACAAAACTTAGACATTTTCTTGATACGAATATATTTAACAAGCTTCATGAATTAATGAAAAAAAAAAGTTAATAAATCATCCTTTCCATTCTGTCGTTCAAAATTCAAAATTGAAAAAAAAATTGTATTGTGCATTTTGATACGCATTTTTTCTAGTGGAAATTCAGTAAATATATCGAATCCGAAAAAGAAAACATTTGTTTTATCTAATCTAATCCAGAAATCGAATAATAAGAATTTTTTTTTGCAATACTTTCAACGCCTTATATTTATTAATGTAGAACCTTCGGAAGGCTTTGACAATACTGCTTCTTCCTCATTTTAAGCTGTAGTTTTCATAGAAACAAATATTCGAGTACGGTTACTCACACTTGCGGTGTTAGCAGAGAGTCTACCCCTTAAAATGAGTAACGCACTCTATTTTACTCTATTTTTTGTGTTAATTTCATCCAAGTGAACACATCTTAGTGAAAGAAGAGATAAATGTGTAGTCAAAGCCGCTTGCGTTCAACGTACATATGTATGTATCTCTTCGTTCACTACAATGCGTTCACTTGGATGAAATTAACACAAAAAATGGAGTAAAATAGAGTGCCTTACTCATTTTATGGGGTAGACTCTCTGCTAACACCGCAAGTGCGAGTAAGCGTACTCGAATATTTGTTTCTGTGTTGCATTAGATCTTACTTTGAAGGTCCATCAAGCACATCATTATCCGGGATTTTCGATTTCTTTTTAAACACATTTTGGAACTGGCACTTTTTGAACTGCTAATTGTAATGACAGAGAAACAACAATAGGATGCTGAACAGGAATACATGCAGTTAAAATAAAACTAAATTTTAAATTTGGCGCGCTCTTTAGTTTCGATGTGGGCTTTGGAACTGAGGGCGCTCGCGTCGATTGTGTTACATAAACTCAAGTTGCTTCTACTGCATGCAGGAACATGTAGGGGACTCTTGACAAATGAACTATTCTTCACATGCGATGTGTACTTTCCAGTGGCGGTATTCTAGCCAAATAATTTCGAACGGAATTATTGTTTTGTGTGTGAAACAATGGATTCAATTATTAGCTGTAGTCTCGAACAATCAAATACATTTGGCAGTACACATGCCAACGATAGATTATAGTATTGAAATTTATCTAACCGAACTTTTTTATGTAAACCGAACTGAGTTCAATGTCTATTCAACGTTTGTATGAAAAACTGTTTTTGAACATTAAATTCAGTTTATTCAAATTTGAAATTGCAGATGTGTTTTTTTCATTTGCAGGAATTTTTTTATTCAAAATGATCAATGGAAAATATCTCATAGACGCATTTAACAAAAACACAAAGAGTTTTTTACTTAATTTGAGTGAAGACGAAGAAAGAAAAACACTTAGGATATTGTTTTAAAATGTGCATATTTGTATGCCGCGCAACGTTTGAATTCAAAAAATACAACCAATTACAAATATTCGGATGTATAGTCGAATGTCCGCACATGTGAAAGTCGAAACTTGGGACTAGGTTTAAATAATTGTACCAAAAATGTACTTAATTGTACCGCAATTTATTTTTAATTGTACCTTACTCGTTTGGATAATATTAGAGGTTCAAATTTCGGGGCACTTCAATTTGCCGGTCAACTAGCCAAAATAAAACTCAAAGATATTTTTAAAATTTTTATGGCTGATAATAATTGTACCTAAAATGTACCTTACTTCCTGAAAGTTTCAAGACGATCGGATAGAAAATATGTATAACTCCCATACAAAAGTTCCAATATCTGGAGTAAAATAATTTTTCAAAAAAGTGTGAATTTTGTAAAAATGAAATTTTTTAGTTATAGTTGGAATTTCTTGAAATTTGATATGCCTTATTTTTTTCCGATAGAAAATAACTTTCTGAAATTTTCAAGACGATCGGATAATAATTGAAGATGGCTACCATACAAAAATCTTATAATATATGAAAGTCAATTGAGAAAAATAAATAGTATTTTGGTTCCATTTTCCCGAATTCACATACCATTGCATACATATAAATAACGTACTGAATTTTATACATCAGAAAACCAGAAATTGTGTGATTCAGCAGAGAAATACATTGCCAAGAATATAAAATTCAAATTGTATATTAAACGAGCTACAAACGACAACCCTGTGATTGTGGCCATGAAATTTGTGGCAGAGGGGGGTGAACCTGTTCACAAAGGATTTGCAAAACCACAAAAAGCACTTATGCTATGTTTTCGAAACAGTATTGTACTTGCGATACACTCTATCACAAAAGCTGATTTATTTATCGATCTTTTCTCCTGAAATTGACCTTTAATATATGAATGAACATTGTAACATAAATATGTTATATAAAAACAAAAACAAAAATTTAAGAAATATTAGTTCGAAAGGAATATTTATATGAAGACTAAGCCAATTCCTCATACTATTGGTCTAGATTGTAATACATACAAATGAGTGTAGACACTGAGAAGCCAGTGAGGGTGCTCTCTAAGAGCTCAAAACATTCGAGAGTTTGGAAAAATATTGAAAATTGTCGATTTGGCAGAGGGGCATGTGAATTGAAAAAATATTAGTTCGAAAGGAGGTATTTATATGACGGCTAAGCCAATTCTACGTACTAAAAGTCAAGATTGAAAGTTGTGCAAATGAGTGAAGACACTGAGAAGCCAGTGAGAGTGCTCTCTAAGAACTCAAAACATTCGAGAGTTTGAAAAAATATTGAAAATTGTCGATTTGGCAGAGGGGCATGTGATTTGAAATCATTAGTTCGAAAGGAGGTATTTATATGAAGGTTAAGCCAATTCTACGTACCAAAATTCAAGATTGAAAGTTGTGCAAATGAGTGGAGACAGTGAGAAGCCAGTGAGAGTGCTCTCACAGATCTCAAAACATTCGAGAGTTTGAAAAAATATTGAAAATTGTCGATTTGGCAGAGGGGCATGTGATTTGAAATCATTAGTTCGAAAAGAGGTATTTATATGAAGGTTAAGCCAATTCTACGTACTAAAAGTCAAGATTGAAAGTTGTGCAAATGAGTGGAGACACAGAGAAGACAGTGAGAGTGCTCTCTAAGATCTCAAAACATTCGAGAGTTTGAAAAAATATTGAAAATTGTCGA